>NW_027363653.1:0-563780 GCF_046119375.1 Phyllobates terribilis | reverse complement strand
TCATTGATTTTTGCCATTGAAAAATGTCCAGAAATGATTGAAGCTACTGACTGAATGAAAGGAGCTGGCATCTCACTCTCTTTGAATCTTCTTTATCATGCTAAGAGGAGCAGGAAAACCAAAAAATTTCAGAATTGCGCCTTGCAATGCGGAGAAATTACTGTTTGTGCATTTACAAAATTCATTGATTTTTGCCATTGAAAAACATCATGTTATTCATATACCAGAAATGATTGAAGCTACTGACTGAAGGAAAGGATCTGGCATCTCACTCTCTTTGAATCTTCTTTATCATGCTAAGAGGAGCAGGAAAAAGCAAAAAATTTCAGAATTGCACCTTGCAATGCGGAGAAATTACTGTTTGTGCATTTACAATATTCATTGATTTTTGCCATTGAAAAACGTCCAGAAATGATTGAAGCTACTGACTGAATGAAAGGAGCTGGCATCTCACTCTCTTTGAATCTTCTTTATCATGCTAAGAGGAGCAGGAAAAAGCAAAAAATTTCAGAATTGCACCTTGCAATGCGGAGAAATTACTGTTTGTGCATTTACAATATTCATTGATTTTTGCCATTGAAAAACGTCCAGAAATGATTGAAGCTACTGACTGAATGAAAGGAGCTGGCATCTCACTCTCTTTGAATCTTCTTTATCATGCTAAGAAGAGCAGGAAAAAGCAAAAAATTTCAGAATTGCACCTTGCAATGCGGAGAAATTACTGTTTGTGCATTTACAATATTCATTGATTTTTGCCATTGAAAAATGTCCAGAAATGATTGAAGCTACTGACTGAATGAAAGGAGCTGGCATCTCACTCTCTTCGAATCTTCTTTATCATGCTAAGAGGAGCAGGAAAAAGCAAAAAATTTCAGAATTGCGCCTTGCAATGCGGAGAAATTACTGTTTGTGCATTTACAAAATTCATTGATTTTTGCCATTGAAAAACATCATGTTATTCATATACCAGAAATGATTGAAGCTACTGACTGAAGGAAAGGATCTGGCATCTCACTCTCTTTGAATCTTCTTTATCATGCTAAGAGGAGCAGGAAAAAGCAAAAAATTTCAGAATTGCACCTTGCAATGCGGAGAAATTACTGTTTGTGCATTTACAATATTCATTGGTTTTTGCCATTGAAAAACGTCCAGAAATGATTGAAGCTACTGACTGAATGAAAGGAGCTGGCATCTCACTCTCTTTGAATCTTCTTTATCATGCTAAGAGGAGCAGGAAAAAGCAAAAAATTTCAGAATTGCACCTTGCAATGCGGAGAAATTACTGTTTGTGCATTTACAATATTCATTGATTTTTGCGATTGAAAAACATCATGTTATTCATATACCAGAAATGATTGAAGCTACTGACTGAATGAAAGGAGCTGGCATCTCACTCTCTTTGAATCTTCTTTATCATGCTAAGAGGAGCAGGAAAAAGTAAAAAATTTCAGAATTGCACCTTGCAATGCGGAGAAATTACTGATTGTGCATTTACAATATTCAATGATTTTTGCCATTGAAAAACGTCCAGAAATGATTAAAGCTACTGACTGAATGAAAGGAGCTGGCATCTCACTCTCTTTGAATCTTCTTTATCATGCTAAGAGGAGCAGGAAAAAGCAAAAAATTTCAGAATTGCACCTTGCAATGCGGAGAAATTACTGTTTGTGCATTTACAATATTCATTGATTTTTGCCATTGAAAAACGTCCAGAAATGATTGAAGCTACTGACTGAATGAAAGGAGCTGGCATCTCACTCTCTTTGAATCTTCTTTATCATGCTAAGAGGAGCAGGAAAAAGCAAAAAATTTCAGAATTACACCTTGCAATGCGGAGAAATTACTGTTTGTGCATTTACAATATTCATTGATTTTTGCCATTGAAAAACATCATGTTATTCATATACCAGAAATGATTGAAGCTACTGACTGAATGAAAGGAGCTGGCATCTCACTCTCTTTGAATCTTCTTTATCATGCTAAGAGGAGCAGGAAAAAGTAAAAAATTTCAGAATTGCACCTTGCAATGCGGAGAAATTACTGTTTGTGCATTTATAATATTCAATGATTTTTGCCATTGAAAAACGTCCAGAAATGATTGAAGCTACTGACTGAACGAAAGGAGCTGGCATCTCACTCTCTTTGAATCTTCTTTATCATGCTAAGAGGAGCAGAAAAAAGCAAAAAATTTCAGAATTGCACCTTGCAATGCGGAGAAATTACTGTTTGTGCATTTACAATATTCATTGATTTTTGCCATTGAAAAACATCATGTTATTCATATACCAGAAATGTTTGAAGCTACTGACTGAATGAAAGGAGCTGGCATCTCACTCTCTTTGAATCTTCTTTATCATGCTAAGAGGAGCAGGAAAAAGCAAAAAATTTCAGAATTGCACATTGCAATGCAGAGAAATTACTGTTTGTGCATTTACAATATTCATTGATTTTTGCCATTGAAAAACGTCCAGAAATGATTGAAGCTACTGACTGAATGAAAGGAGCTGGCATCTCACTCTCTTTGAATCTTCTTTATCATGCTAAGAGGAGCAGGAAAAAGCAAAAAATTTCAGAATTGCACCTTGCAATTCGGAGAAATTACTGTTTGTGCATTTACAATATTCATTGATTTTTGCCATTGAAAAACGTCCAGAAATGATTGAAGCTACTGACTGAATGAAAGGAGCTGGCATCTCACTCTCTTTGAATCTTCTTTATCATGCTAAGAGGAGCAGGAAAAAGCAAAAAATTTCAGAATTGCACCTTGCAATGCGGAGAAATTACTGTTTGTGCATTTACAATATTCATTGATTTTTGCCATTGAAAAACATGTTATTCATATACCAGAAATGTTTGAAGCTCCTGACTGAATGAAAGGAGCTGGCACCTCACTCTCTTTGAATCTTCTTTATCATGCTAAGAGGAGCAGGAAAAAGCAAAAAATTTCAGAATTGCACCTTGCAATGCGGAGAAATTACTGTTTGTGCATTTACAATATTCATTGATTTTTGCCATTGAAAAACGTCCAGAAATGATTGAAGCTACTGACTGAATGAAAGGAGCTGTCATCTCACTCTCTTTGAATCTTCTTTATCATGCTAAGAGGAGCAGGAAAAAGCAAAAAATTTCAGAATTGCACCTTGCAATGCGGAGAAATTACTGTTTGTGCATTTACAATATTCATTGATTTTTGCCATTGAAAAATGTCCAGAAATGATTTAAGCTACTGACTGAATGAAAGGAGCTGGCATCTCACTCTCTTTGAATCTTCTTTATCATGCTAAGAGGAGCAGGAAAAAACAAAAAATTTCAGAATTGCACCTTGCAATGCGGAGAAATTACTGTTTGTGCATTTACAATATTCATTGATTTTTGCCATTGAAAAACATCATGTTATTCATATACCAGAAATGATTGAAGCTACTGACTGAATGAAAGGAGCTGGCATCTCACTCTCTTTGAATCTTCTTTATCATGCTAAGAGGAGCAGGAAAAAGTAAAAAATTTCAGAATTGCGCCTTGCAATGCGGAGAAATTACTGTTTGTGCATTTACAAAATTCATTGATTTTTGCCATTGAAAAACATCATGTTATTCATATACCAGAAATGATTGAAGCTACTGACTGAAGGAAAGGATCTGGCATCTCACTCTCTTTGAATCTTCTTTATCATGCTTAGAGGAGCAGGAAAAAGCAAAGAATTTCAGAATTGCACCTTGCAATGCGGAGAAATTACTGTTTGTGCATTTACAATATTCATTGATTTTTGCCATTGAAAAACGTCCAGAAATGATTGAAGCTACTGACTGAATGAAAGGAGCTGGCATCTCACTCTCTTTGAATCTTCTTTATCATGCTAAGAGGAGCAGGAAAAAGCAAAAAATTTCAGAATTGCACGTTGCAATGCGGAGAAATTACTGTTTGTGCATTTACAATATTCATTGATTTTTGCGATTGAAAAACATCATGTTATTCATATACCAGAAATGATTGAAGCTACTGACTGAATGAAAGGAGCTGGCATCTCACTCTCTTTGAATCTTCTTTATCATGCTAAGAGGAGCAGGAAAAAGTAAAAAATTTCAGAATTGCACCTTGCAATGCGGAGAAATTACTGTTTGTGCATTTACAATATTCATTGATTTTTGCCATTGAAAAACGTCCAGAAATGATTGAAGCTACTGACTGAATGAAAGGAGCTGGCATCTCACTCTCTTTGAATCTTCTTTATCATGCTAAGAGGAGCAGGAAAAAGCAAAAAATTTCAGAATTGCACCTTGCAATGCGGAGAAATTACTGTTTGTGCATTTACAATATTCATTGATTTTTGCTATTGAAAAACATCATGTTATTCATATACCAGAAATGATTGAAGCTACTGACTGAATGAAAGGAGCTGGCATCTCACTCTCTTTGAATCTTCTTTATCATGCTAAGAGGAGCAGGAAAAAGCAAAAAATTTCAGAATTGCACCTTGCAATGCGGAGAAATTACAGTTTGTGCATTTACAATATTCATTGATTTTTGCCATTGAAAAACGTCCAGAAATGATTGAAGCTACTGACTGAATGAAAGGAGCTGGCATCTCACTCTCTTTGAATCTTCTTTATCATGCTAAGAGGAGCAGGAAAAAGCAAAAAATTTCAGAATTGCACCTTGCAATGCGGAGAAATTACTGTTTGTGCATTTACAATATACATTGATTTTTGCCATTGAAAAACGTCCAGAAATGATTGAAGGTACTGACTGAATGAAAGGAGCTGGCATCTCACTCTCTTTGAATCTTCTTTATCATGCTAAGAGGAGCAGGAAAAAGCAAAAAATTTCAGAATTGCACCTTGCAATGCGGAGAAATTACTGTTTGTGCATTTTCAATATTCATTGATTTTTGCCATTGAAAAACGTCCAGAAATGATTGAAGCTACTGACTGAATGAAAGGAGCTGGCATCTCACTCTCTTTGAATCTTCTTTATCATGCTAAGAGGAGCAGGAAAAAGCAAAAAATTTCAGAATTGCACCTTGCAATGCGGAGAAATTACTGTTTGTGCATTTACAATATTCATTGATTTTTGCCATTGAAAAATGTCCAGAAATGATTGAAGCTACTGACCGAATGAAAGGAGCTGGCATCTCACTCTCTTTGAATCTTCTTTATCATGCTAAAAGGAGCAGGAAAAAGCAAAAAATTTCAGAATTGCGCCTTGCAATGCGGAGAAATTACTGTTTGTGCATTTACAAAATTCATTGATTTTTGCCATTGAAAAACATCATGTTATTCATATACCAGAAATGATTGAAGCTACTGACTGAAGGAAAGGATCTGGCATCTCACTCTCTTTGAATCTTCTTTATCATGCTTAGAAGAGCAGGAAAAAGCAAAAAATTTCAGAATTGCACCTTGCAATGCGGAGAAATTACTGTTTGTGCATTTACAATATTCATTGATTTTTGCCATTGAAAAACGTCCAGAAATGATTGAAGCTACTGACTGAATGAAAGGAGCTGGCATCTCACTCTCTTTGAATCTTCTTTATCATGCTAAGAGGAGCAGGAAAAAGCAAAAAATTTCAGAATTGCACCTTGCAATGCGGAGAAATTACTGTTTGTGCATTTACAATATTCATTGATTTTTGCGATTGAAAAACATCATGTTATTCATATACCAGAAATGATTGAAGCTACTGACTGAATGAAAGGAGCTGGCATCTCACTCTCTTTGAATCTTCTTTATCATGCTAAGAGGAGCAGGAAAAAGTAAAAAATTTCAGAATTGCACCTTGCAATGCGGAGAAATTACTGTTTGTGCATTTACAATATTCAATGATTTTTGCCATTGAAAAATGTCCAGAAATGATTGAAGCTACTGACTGAATGAAAGGAGCTGGCATCTCACTCTCTTTGAATCTTGTTTATCATGCTAAGAGGAGCAGGAAAAAGCAAAAAATTTCAGAATTGCACCTTGCAATGCGGAGAAATTACTGTTTGTGCATTTACAATATTCATTGATTTTTGCCATTGAAAAACATCATGTTATTCATATACCAGAAATGATTGAAGCTACTGACTGAATGAAAGGAGCTGGCATCTCACTCTCTTTGAATCTTCTTTATCATGCTAAGAGGAGCAGGAAAAAGTAAAAAATTTCAGAATTGCACCTTGCAATGCGGAGAAATTACTGTTTGTGCATTTATAATATTCAATGATTTTTGCCATTGAAAAACGTCCAGAAATGATTGAAGCTACTGACTGAACGAAAGGAGCTGGCATCTCACTCTCTTTGAATCTTCTTTATCATGCTAAGAGGAGCAGGAAAAAGCAAAAAATTTCAGAATTGCACCTTGCAATGCGGAGAAATTACTGTTTGTGCATTTACAATATTCATTGATTTTTGCCATTGAAAAACATCATGTTATTCATGTACCAGAAATGTTTGAAGCTACTGACTGAATGAAAGGAGCTGGCATCTCACTCTCTTTGAATCTTCTTTATCATGCTAAGAGGAGCAGGAAAAAGCAAAAAATTTCAGAATTGCACCTTGCAATGCGGAGAAATTACTGTTTGTGCATTTACAATATTCATTGATTTTTGCCATTGAAAAACGTCCAGAAATGATTGAAGCTACTGACTGAATGAAAGGAGCTGGCATCTCACTCTCTTTGAATCTTCTTTATCATGCTAAGAGGAGCAGGAAAAAGCAAAAAATTTCAGAATTGCACCTTGCAATGCGGAGAAATTACTGTTTGTGCATTTACAATATTCATTGATTTTTGCCATTGAAAAATGTCCAGAAATGATTGAAGCTACTGACTGAATGAAAGGAGCTGGCATCTCACTCTCTTTGAATCTTCTTTATCATGCTAAGAGGAGCAGGAAAAAGCAAAAAATTTCAGAATTGCGCCTTGCAATGCGGAGAAATTACTGTTTGTGCATTTACAAAATTCATTGATTTTTGCCATTGAAAAACATCATGTTATTCATATACCAGAAATGATTGAAGCTACTGACTGAAGGAAAGGATCTGGCATCTCACTCTCTTTGAATCTTCTTTATCATGCTAAGAGGAGCAGGAAAAAGCAAAAAATTTCAGAATTGCACCTTGCAATGCGGAGAAATTACTGTTTGTGCATTTACAATATTCATTGATTTTTGCCATTGAAAAACGTCCAGAAATGATTGAAGCTACTGACTGAATGAAAGGAGCTGGCATCTCACTCTCTTTGAATCTTCTTTATCATGCTAAGAGGAGCAGGAAAAAGCAAAAAATTTCAGAATTGCACCTTGCAATGCGGAGAAATTACTGTTTGTGCATTTACAATATTCATTGATTTTTGCCATTGAAAAACGTCCAGAAATGATTGAAGCTACTGACTGAATGAAAGGAGCTGGCATCTCACTCTCTTTGAATCTTCTTTATCATGCTAAGAGGAGCAGGAAAAAGCAAAAAATTTCAGAATTGCACCTTGCAATGCGGAGAAATTACTGTTTGTGCATTTACAATATTCATTGATTTTTGCCATTGAAAAATGTCCAGAAATGATTGAAGCTACTGACTGAATGAAAGGAGCTGGCATCTCACTCTCTTCGAATCTTCTTTATCATGCTAAGAGGAGCAGGAAAAAGCAAAAAATTTCAGAATTGCGCCTTGCAATGCGGAGAAATTACTGTTTGTGCATTTACAAAATTCATTGATTTTTGCCATTGAAAAACATCATGTTATTCATATACCAGAAATGATTGAAGCTACTGACTGAAGGAAAGGATCTGGCATCTCACTCTCTTTGAATCTTCTTTATCATGCTAAGAGGAGCAGGAAAAAGCAAAAAATTTCAGAATTGCACCTTGCAATGCGGAGAAATTACTGTTTGTGCATTTACAATATTCATTGGTTTTTGCCATTGAAAAACGTCCAGAAATGATTGAAGCTACTGACTGAATGAAAGGAGCTGGCATCTCACTCTCTTTGAATCTTCTTTATCATGCTAAGAGGAGCAGGAAAAAGCAAAAAATTTCAGAATTGCACCTTGCAATGCGGAGAAATTACTGTTTGTGCATTTACAATATTCATTGATTTTTGCGATTGAAAAACATCATGTTATTCATATACCAGAAATGATTGAAGCTACTGACTGAATGAAAGGAGCTGGCATCTCACTCTCTTTGAATCTTCTTTATCATGCTAAGAGGAGCAGGAAAAAGTAAAAAATTTCAGAATTGCACCTTGCAATGCGGAGAAATTACTGATTGTGCATTTACAATATTCAATGATTTTTGCCATTGAAAAACGTCCAGAAATGATTAAAGCTACTGACTGAATGAAAGGAGCTGGCATCTCACTCTCTTTGAATCTTCTTTATCATGCTAAGAGGAGCAGGAAAAAGCAAAAAATTTCAGAATTGCACCTTGCAATGCGGAGAAATTACTGTTTGTGCATTTACAATATTCATTGATTTTTGCCATTGAAAAACGTCCAGAAATGATTGAAGCTACTGACTGAATGAAAGGAGCTGGCATCTCACTCTCTTTGAATCTTCTTTATCATGCTAAGAGGAGCAGGAAAAAGCAAAAAATTTCAGAATTGCACCTTGCAATGCGGAGAAATTACTGTTTGTGCATTTACAATATTCATTGATTTTTGCCATTGAAAAACATCATGTTATTCATATACCAGAAATGATTGAAGCTACTGACTGAATGAAAGGAGCTGGCATCTCACTCTCTTTGAATCTTCTTTATCATGCTAAGAGGAGCAGGAAAAAGTAAAAAATTTCAGAATTGCACCTTGCAATGCGGAGAAATTACTGTTTGTGCATTTATAATATTCAATGATTTTTGCCATTGAAAAACGTCCAGAAATGATTGAAGCTACTGACTGAACGAAAGGAGCTGGCATCTCACTCTCTTTGAATCTTCTTTATCATGCTAAGAGGAGCAGAAAAAAGCAAAAAATTTCAGAATTGCACCTTGCAATGCGGAGAAATTACTGTTTGTGCATTTACAATATTCATTGATTTTTGCCATTGAAAAACATCATGTTATTCATATACCAGAAATGTTTGAAGCTACTGACTGAATGAAAGGAGCTGGCATCTCACTCTCTTTGAATCTTCTTTATCATGCTAAGAGGAGCAGGAAAAAGCAAAAAATTTCAGAATTGCACATTGCAATGCAGAGAAATTACTGTTTGTGCATTTACAATATTCATTGATTTTTGCCATTGAAAAACGTCCAGAAATGATTGAAGCTACTGACTGAATGAAAGGAGCTGGCATCTCACTCTCTTTGAATCTTCTTTATCATGCTAAGAGGAGCAGGAAAAAGCAAAAAATTTCAGAATTGCACCTTGCAATGCGGAGAAATTACTGTTTGTGCATTTACAATATTCATTGATTTTTGCCATTGAAAAACGTCCAGAAATGATTGAAGCTACTGACTGAATGAAAGGAGCTGGCATCTCACTCTCTTTGAATCTTCTTTATCATGCTAAGAGGAGCAGGAAAAAGCAAAAAATTTCAGAATTGCACCTTGCAATGCGGAGAAATTACTGTTTGTGCATTTACAATATTCATTGATTTTTGCCATTGAAAAACATGTTATTCATATACCAGAAATGTTTGAAGCTCCTGACTGAATGAAAGGAGCTGGCACCTCACTCTCTTTGAATCTTCTTTATCATGCTAAGAGGAGCAGGAAAAAGCAAAAAATTTCAGAATTGCACCTTGCAATGCGGAGAAATTACTGTTTGTGCATTTACAATATTCATTGATTTTTGCCATTGAAAAACGTCCAGAAATGATTGAAGCTACTGACTGAATGAAAGGAGCTGTCATCTCACTCTCTTTGAATCTTCTTTATCATGCTAAGAGGAGCAGGAAAAAGCAAAAAATTTCAGAATTGCACCTTGCAATGCGGAGAAATTACTGTTTGTGCATTTACAATATTCATTGATTTTTGCCATTGAAAAATGTCCAGAAATGATTGAAGCTACTGACTGAATGAAAGGAGATGGCATCTCACTCTCTTTGAATCTTCTTTATCATGCTAAGAGGAGCAGGAAAAAGCAAAAAATTTCAGAATTGCGCCTTGCAATGCGGAGAAATTACTGTTTGTGCATTTACAAAATTCATTGATTTTTGCCATTGAAAAACATCATGTTATTCATATGCCAGAAATGATTGAAGCTACTGACTGAAGGAAAGGAGCTGGCATCTCACTCTCTTTGAATCTTCTTTATCATGCTAAGAGGAGCAGGAAAAAGCAAAAAATTTCAGAATTGCACCTTGCAATGCGGAGAAATTACTGTTTGTGCATTTACAATATTCATTGATTTTTGCCATTGAAAAACGTCCAGAAATGATTGAAGCTACTGACTGAATGAAAGGAGCTGGCATCTCACTCTCTTTGAATCTTCTTTATCATGCTAAGAGGAGCAGGAAAAAGCAAAAAATTTCAGAATTGCACCTTGCAATGCGGAGAAATTACTGTTTGTGCATTTACAATATTCATTGATTTTTGCCATTGAAAAACATGTTATTCATATACCAGAAATGTTTGAAGCTCCTGACTGAATGAAAGGAGCTGGCACCTCACTCTCTTTGAATCTTCTTTATCATGCTGAGAGGAGCAGGAAAAAGCAAAAAATTTCAGAATTGCACCTTGCAATGCGGAGAAATTACTGTTTGTGCATTTACAATATTCATTGATTTTTGCCATTGAAAAACGTCCAGAAATGATTGAAGCTACTGACTGAATGAAAGGAGCTGGCATCTCACTCTCTTTGAATCTTCTTTATCATGCTAAGAGGAGCAGGAAAAAGCAAAAAATTTCAGAATTGCACCTTGCAATGCGGAGAAATTACTGTTTGTGCATTTACAATATTCATTGATTTTTGCCATTGAAAAACATGTTATTCATATACCAGAAATGTTTGAAGCTCCTGACTGAATGAAAGGAGCTGGCACCTCACTCTCTTTGAATCTTCTTTATCATGCTGAGAGGAGCAGGAAAAAGCAAAAAATTTCAGAATTGCACCTTGCAATGCGGAGAAATTACTGTTTGTGCATTTACAATATTCATTGATTTTTGCCATTGAAAAACGTCCAGAAATGATTGAAGCTACTGACTGAATGAAAGGAGCTGTCATCTCACTCTCTTTGAATCTTCTTTATCATGCTAAGAGGAGCAGGAAAAAGCAAAAAATTTCAGAATTGCACCTTGCAATGCGGAGAAATTACTGTTTGTGCATTTACAATATTCATTGATTTTTGCCATTGAAAAATGTTCAGAAATGATTGAAGCTACTGACTGAATGAAAGGAGCTGGCATCTCACTCTCTTTGAATCTTCTTTATCATGCTAAGAGGAGCAGGAAAAAGCAAAAAATTTCAGAATTGCGCCTTGCAATGCGGAGAAATTACTGTTTGTGCATTTACAAAATTCATTGATTTTTGCCATTGAAAAACATCATGTTATTCATATGCCAGAAATGATTGAAGCTACTGACTGAAGGAAAGGAGCTGGCATCTCACTCTCTTTGAATCTTCTTTATCATGCTAAGAGGAGCAGGAAAAAGCAAAAAATTTCAGAATTGCACCTTGCAATGCGGAGAAATTACTGTTTGTGCATTTACAATATTCATTGATTTTTGCTATTGAAAAACGTCCAGAAATGATTGAAGCTACTGACTGAATGAAAGGAGCTGGCATCTCACTCTCTTTGAATCTTCTTTATCATGCTAAGAGGAGCAGGAAAAAGCAAAAAATTTCAGAATTGCACCTTGCAATGCGGAGAAATTACTGTTTGTGCATTTACAATATTCATTGATTTTTGCGATTGAAAAACATCATGTTATTCATATACCAGAAATGATTGAAGCTACTGACTGAATGAAAGGAGCTGGCATCTCACGCTCTTTGAATCTTCTTTATCATGCTAAGAGGAGCAGGAAAAAGTAAAAAATTTCAGAATTGCACCTTGCAATGCGGAGAAATTACTGTTTGTGCATTTACAATATTCACTGATTTTTGCCATTGAAAAACGTCCAGAAATGATTGAAGCTACTGACTGAACTAAAGGAGCTGGCATCTCACTCTCTTTGAATCTTCTTTATCATGCTAAGAGGAGCAGGAAAAAGCAAAAAATTTCAGAATTGCACCTTGCAATGCGGAGAAATTACTGTTTGTGCATTTACAATATTCATTGATTTTTGCCATTGAAAAACATCATGTTATTCATATACCAGAAATGTTTGAAGCTACTGACTGAATGAAAGGAGCTGGTATCTCACTCTCTTTGAATCTTCTTCATAATGCTAAGAGGAGCAGGCCATTGAAAAGCGTCCAGAAATGATTGAAGCTACTGACTGAATGAAAGGAGCTGGCATCTCACTCTCTTTGAATCTTCTTTATCATGCTAAGAGGAGCAGGAAAAAGCAAAAAATTTCAGAATTGCACCTTGCAATGCGGAGAAATTACTGTTTGTGCATTTACAATATTCATTGATTTTTGCCATTGAAAAACGTCCAGAAATGATTGAAGGTACTGACTGAATGAAAGGAGCTGGCATCTCACTCTCTTTGAATCTTCTTTATCATGCTAAGAGGAGCAGGAAAAAGCAAAAAATTTCAGAATTGCACCTTGCAATGCGGAGAAATTACTGTTTGTGCATTTACAATATTCATTGATTTTTGCCATTGAAAAACGTCCAGAAATGATTGAAGCTACTGACTGAATGAAAGGAGCTGGCATCTCACTCTCTTTGAATCTTCTTTATCATGCTAAGAGGAGCAGGAAAAAGCAAAAAATTTCAGAATTGCACCTTGCAATGCGGAGAAATTACTGTTTGTGCATTTACAATATTCATTGATTTTTGCCATTGAAAAATGTCCAGAAATGATTGAAGCTACTGACTGAATGAAAGGAGCTGGCATCTCACTCTCTTTGAATCTTCTTTATCATGCTAAGAGGAGCAGGAAAAAGCAAAAAATTTCAGAATTGCGCCTTGCAATGCGGAGAAATTACTGTTTGTGCATTTACAAAATTCATTGATTTTTGCCATTGAAAAATATCATGTTATTCATATACCAGAAATGATTGATGTTTTTCAATGGCAAAAATCAATGAATATTGTAAATGCACAAACAGTAATTTCTCCGCATTGCAAGGTGCAATTCTGAAATTTTTTGCTTTTTCCTGCTTATCCTAGCATGATAAAGAAGATTCAAAGAGAGTGAGATGCCAGCTCCTTTCATTCAGTCAGTAGCTTCAAACATTTCTGGACGTTTTTCAATGGCAAAAATCAATGAATATTGTAAATGCACAAACAGTAATATCTCCACATTGCAAGGTGCAATTCTGAAATTTTTTGCTTTTTCCTGTTAATCCTAGCATGATAAAGAAGATTTAAAGAGAGTGAGATGCCAGCTCCTTTCATTCAGTCAGTAGCTTCAAACATTTCTGGTATATGAAAAACATGTTTTTCAATGGCAAAAATCAATGAATATTGTAAATGCACAAACAGTAATATCTCCACATTGCAAGGTGCAATTCTGAAATTTTTTGCTTTTTCCTGCTAATCCTAGCATGATAAAGAAGATTCAAAGAGAGTGAGATGCCAGCTCCTTTCATTCAGTCAGTAGCTTCAAACATTTCTGGTATATGAAAAACATGTTTTTCAATGGCAAAAATCAATGAATATTGTAAATGCACAAACAGTAATATCTCCACATTGCAAGGTGCAATTCTGAAATTTTTTGCTTTTTCCTGCTAATCCTAGCATGATAAAGAAGATTCAAAGAGAGTGAGATGCCAGCTCCTTTCATTCAGTCAGTAGCTTCAAACATTTCTGGACATTTTTCAATGGCAAAAATCAATGAATATTGTAAATGCACAAACAGTAATATCTCCACATTGCAAGGTGCAATTCTGAAATTTTTTGCTTTTTCCTGCTAATCCTAGCATGATAAAGAAGATTCAAAGAGAGTGAGATGCCAGCTCCTTTCATTCAGTCAGTAGCTTCAAACATTTCTGGACGTTTTTCAATGGCAAAAATCAATGAATATTGTAAATGCACAAACAGTAATATCTCCACATTGCAAGGTGCAATTCTGAAATTTTTTGCTTTTTCCTGTTAATCCTAGCATGATAAAGAAGATTCAAAGAGAGTGAGATGCCAGCTCCTTTCATTCAGTCAGTAGCTTCAAACATTTCTGGTATATGAAAAACATGTTTTTCAATGGCAAAAATCAATGAATATTGTAAATGCACAAACAGTAATATCTCCACATTGCAAGGTGCAATTCTGAAATTTTTTGTTTTTTCCTGTTAATCCTAGCATGATAAAGAAGATTCAAAGAGAGTGAGATGCCAGCTCCTTTCATTCAGTCAGTAGCTTCAAACATTTCTGGTATATGAAAAACATGTTTTTCAATGGCAAAAATCAATGAATATTGTAAATGCACAAACAGTAATATCTCCACATTGCAAGGTGCAATTCTGAAATTTTTTGCTTTTTCCTGCTAATCCTAGCATGATAAAGAAGATTCAAAGAGAGTGAGATGCCAGCTCCTTTCATTCAGTCAGTAGCTTCAAACATTTCTGGTATATGAAAAACATGTTTTTCAATGGCAAAAATCAATGAATATTGTAAATGCACAAACAGTAATATCTCCACATTGCAAGGTGCAATTCTGAAATTTTTTGCTTTTTCCTGCTAATCCTAGCATGATAAAGAAGATTCAAAGAGAGTGAGATGCCAGCTCCTTTCATTCAGTCAGTAGCTTCAAACATTTCTGGTATATGAAAAACATGTTTTTCAATGGCAAAAATCAATGAATATTGTAAATGCACAAACAGTAATATCTCCACATTGCAAGGTGCAATTCTGAAATTTTTTGCTTTTTCCTGCTAATCCTAGCATGATAAAGAAGATTCAAAGAGAGTGAGATGCCAGCTCCTTTCATTCAGTCAGTAGCTTCAAACATTTCTGGTATATGAAAAACATGTTTTTCAATGGCAAAAATCAATGAATATTGTAAATGCACAAACAGTAATATCTCCACATTGCAAGGTGCAATTCTGAAATTTTTAGCTTTTTCCTGTTAATCCTAGCATGATAAAGAAGATTCAAAGAGAGTGAGATGCCAGCTCCTTTCATTCAGTCAGTAGCTTCAAACATTTCTGGACGTTTTTCAATGGCAAAAATCAATGAATATTGTAAATGCACAAACAGTAATATCTCCACATTGCAAGGTGCAATTCTGAAATTTTTTGCTTTTTCCTGTTAATCCTAGCATGATAAAGAAGATTCAAAGAGAGTGAGATACCAGCTCCTTTCATTCAGTCAGTAGCTTCAAACATTTCTGGTATATGAAAAACATGTTTTTCAATGGCAAAAATCAATGAATATTGTAAATGCACAAACAGTAATATCTCCACATTGCAAGGTGCAATTCTGAAATTTTTTGCTTTTTCCTGCTAATCCTAGCATGATAAAGAAGATTCAAAGAGAGTGAGATGCCAGCTAATTTCATTCAGTCAGTAGCTTCAAACATTTCTGGACGTTTTTCAATGGCAAAAATCAATGAATATTGTAAATGCACAAACAGTAATATCTCCACATTGCAAGGTGCAATTCTGAAATTTTTTGCTTTTTCCTGCTAATCCTAGCATGATAAAGAAGATTCAAAGAGAGTGAGATGCCAGCTCCTTTCATTCAGTCAGTAGCTTCAAACATTTCTTGTATATGAAAAACATGTTTTTCACTGGCAAAAATCAATGAATATTGTAAATGCATAAACAGTAATATCTCCACATTGCAAGGTGCAATTCTGAAATTTTTTGCTTTTTCCTGCTAATCCTAGCATGATAAAGAAGATTCAAAGAGAGTGAGATACCAGCTCCTTTCATTCAGTCAGTAGCTTCAAACATTTCTGGACGTTTTTCAATGGCAAAAATCAATGAATATTGTAAATGCACAAACAGTAATATCTCCACATTGCAAGGTGCAATTCTGAAATTTTTTGCTTTTTCCTGTTAATCCTAGCATGATAAAGAAGATTCAAAGAGAGTGAGATGCCAGCTCCTTTCATTCAAGTCAGTAGCTTGAAACATTTCTGGTATATGAAAAACATGTTTTTCAATGGCAAAAATCAATGAATATTGTAAATGCACAAACAGTAATATCTCCACATTGCAAGGTGCAATTCTGAAATTTTTTGCTTTTTCCTGCTTATCCTAGCATGATAAAGAAGATTCAAAGAGAGTGAGATGCCAGCTCCTTTCATTCAGTCAGTAGCTTCAAACATTTCTGGTATATGAAAAACATGTTTTTCAATGGCAAAAATCAATGAATATTGTAAATGCACAAACAGTAATATCTCCACATTGCAAGGTGCAATTCTGAAATTTTTTTGCTTTTTCCTGCTAATCCTAGCATGATAAAGAAGATTCAAAGAGAGTGAGATGCCAGCTCCTTTCATTCAGTCAGTAGCTTCAAACATTTCTGGACGTTTTTCAATGGCAAAATCAATGAATATTGTAAATGCACAAACAGTAATATCTCCACATTGCAAGGTGCAATTCTGAAATTTTTTGCTTTTTCCTGTTAATCCTAGCATGATAAAGAAGATTCAAAGACAGTGAGATGCCAGCTCCTTTCATTCAGTCAGTAGCTTCAAACATTTCTGGTATATGAAAAACATGTTTTTCAATGGCAAAAATCAATGAATTTTGTAAATGCACAAACAGTAATATCTCCACATTGCAAGGTGCAATTCTGAAATTTTTTGCTTTTTCCTGCTAATCCTAGCATGATAAAGAAGATTCAAAGAGAGTGAGATGCCAGCTCCTTTCATTCCGTCAGTAGCTTCAAACATTTCTGGTATATGAAAAACATGTTTTTCAATGGCAAAAATCAATGAATATTGTAAATGCACAAACAGTAATATCTCCACATTGCAAGGTGCAATTCTGAAATTTTTTGCTTTTTCCTGCTTATCCTAGCATGATAAAGAAGATTCAAAGAGAGTGAGATGCCAGCTCCTTTCATTCAGTCAGTAGCTTCAAACATTTCTGGACGTTTTTCAATGGCAAAATCAATGAATATTGTAAATGCACAAACAGTAATATCTCCACATTGCAAGGTGCAATTCTGAAATTTTTTGCTTTTTCCTGTTAATCCTAGCATGATAAAGAAGATTCAAAGACAGTGAGATGCCAGCTCCTTTCATTCAGTCAGTAGCTTCAAACATTTCTGGACGTTTTTCAATGGCAAAATCAATGAATATTGTAAATGCACAAACAGTAATATCTCCACATTGCAAGGTGCAATTCTGAAATTTTTTGCTTTTTCCTGCTAATCCTAGCATGATAAAGAAGATTCAAAGAGAGTGAGATGCCAGCTAATTTCATTCAGTCAGTAGCTTCAAACATTTCTGGACGTTTTTCAATGGCAAAAATCAATGAATATTGTAAATGCACAAACAGTAATATCTCCACATTGCAAGGTGCAATTCTGAAATTTTTTGCTTTTTCCTGCTAATCCTAGCATGATAAAGAAGATTCAAAGAGAGTGAGATGCCAGCTCCTTTCATTCAGTCAGTAGCTTCAAACATTTCTTGTATATGAAAAACATGTTTTTCAATGGCAAAAATCAATGAATATTGTAAATGCACAAACAGTAATATCTCCACATTGCAAGGTGCAATTCTGAAATTTTTTGCTTTTTCCTGCTAATCCTAGCATGATAAAGAAGATTCAAAGAGAGTGAGATACCAGCTCCTTTCATTCAGTCAATAGCTTCAAACATTTCTGGACGTTTTTCAATGGCAAAAATCAATGAATATTGTAAATGCACAAACAGTAATATCTCCACATTGCAAGGTGCAATTCTGAAATTTTTTGCTTTTTCCTGTTAATCCTAGCATGATAAAGAAGATTCAAAGAGAGTGAGATGCCAGCTCCTTTCATTCAAGTCAGTAGCTTCAAACATTTCTGGTATATGAAAAACATGTTTTTCAATGGCAAAAATCAATGAATATTGTAAATGCACAAACAGTAATATCTCCACATTGCAAGGTGCAATTCTGAAATTTTTTGCTTTTTCCTGCTTATCCTAGCATGATAAAGAAGATTCAAAGAGAGTGAGATGCCAGCTCCTTTCATTCAGTCAGTAGCTTCAAACATTTCTGGTATATGAAAAACATGTTTTTCAATGGCAAAAATCAATGAATATTGTAAATGCACAAACAGTAATATCTCCACATTGCAAGGTGCAATTCTGAAATTTTTTTGCTTTTTCCTGCTAATCCTAGCATGATAAAGAAGATTTAAAGAGAGTGAGATGCCAGCTCCTTTCATTCAGTCAGTAGCTTCAAACATTTCTGGACGTTTTTCAATGGCAAAATCAATGAATATTGTAAATGCACAAACAGTAATATCTCCACATTGCAAGGTGCAATTCTGAAATTTTTTGCTTTTTCCTGTTAATCCTAGCATGATAAAGAAGATTCAAAGACAGTGAGATGCCAGCTCCTTTCATTCAGTCAGTAGCTTCAAACATTTCTGGTATATGAAAAACATGTTTTTCAATGGCAAAAATCAATGAATATTGTAAATGCACAAACAGTAATATCTCCACATTGCAAGGTGCAATTCTGAAATTTTTTGCTTTTTCCTGCTAATCCTAGCATGATAAAGAAGATTCAAAGAGAGTGAGATGCCAGCTCCTTTCATTCCGTCAGTAGCTTCAAACATTTCTGGTATATGAAAAACATGTTTTTCAATGGCAAAAATCAATGAATATTGTAAATGCACAAACAGTAATATCTCCACATTGCAAGGTGCAATTCTGAAATTTTTTGCTTTTTCCTGCTAATCCTAGCATGATAAAGAAGATTCAAAGAGAGTGAGATGCCAGCTCCTTTCATTCAGTCAGTAGCTTCAAACATTTCTGGACGTTTTTCAATGGCAAAAATCAATGAATATTGTAAATGCACAAACAGTAATATCTCCACATTGCAAGGTGCAATTCTGAAATTTTTTGCTTTTTCCTGTTAATCCTAGCATGATAAAGAAGATTCAAAGAGAGTGAGATGCCAGCTCCTTTCATTCAGTCAGTAGCTTCAAACATTTCTGGTATATGAAAAACATGTTTTTCAATGGCAAAAATCAATGAATATTGTAAATGCACAAACAGTAATATCTCCACATTGCAAGGTGCAATTCTGAAATTTTTTGCTTTTTCCTGCTAATCCTAGCATGATAAAGAAGATTCAAAGAGAGTGAGATGCCAGCTCCTTTCATTCAGTCAGTAGCTTCAAACATTTCTGGTATATGAAAAACATGTTTTTCAATGGCAAAAATCAATGAATATTGTAAATGCACAAACAGTAATATCTCCACATTGCAAGGTGCAATTCTGAAATTTTTTGCTTTTTCCTGCTAATCCAAGCATGATAAAGAAGATTCAAAGAGAGTGAGATGCCAGCTCCTTTCATTCAGTCAGTAGCTTCAAACATTTCTGGTATATGAATAACATGATGTTTTTCAATGGCAAAAATCAATGAATATTGTAAATGCACAAACAGTAATTTCTCCGCATTGCAAGGTGCAATTCTGAAATTTTTTGCTTTTTCCTGCTCCTCTTAGCATGATAAAGAAGATTCAAAGAGAGTGAGATGCCAGCTCCTTTCATTCAGTCAGTAGCTTCAAACATTTCTGGTATATGAATAACATGATGTTTTTCAATGGCAAAAATCAATGAATATTGTAAATGCACAAACAGTAATTTCTCCGCATTGCAAGGTGCAATTCTGAAATTTTTTGCTTTTTCCTGCTCCTCTTAGCATGATAAAGACGATTCAAAGAGAGTGAGATGCCAGCTCCTTTCATTCAGTCAGTAGCTTCAATCATTTCTGGACGTTTTTCAATGGCAAAAATCAATGAATATTGTAAATGCACAAACAGTAATTTCTCCGCATTGCAAGGTGCAATTCTGAAATTTTTTTGCTTTTTCCTGCTCCTCTTAGCATGATAAAGAAAATTCAGAGTGAGATGCCAGCTGCTTTCATTCAGTCAGTAGCTTCAAAGATTTCTGGACGTTTTTCAATGGCAAAAATCAATGAATATTGTAAATGCACAAACAGTAATTTCTCCGCATTGCAAGGTGCAATTCTGAAATTTTTTGCTTTTTCCTGCTCCTCTTAGCATGATAAAGAAGATTCAAAGAGAGTGAGATGCCAGCTCCTTTCATTCAGTCAGTAGCTTCAAACATTTCTGGTATATGAATAACATGATGTTTTTCAATGGCAAAAATCAATGAATATTGTAAATGCACAAACAGTAATTTCTCCGCATTGCAAGGTGCAATTCTGAAATTTTTTGCTTTTTCCTGCTCCTCTTAGCATGATAAAGAAGATTCAAAGAGAGTGAGATGCCAGCTCCTTTCGTTCAGTCAGTAGCTTCAAACATTTCTGGTATATGAAAAACATGTTTTTCAATGGCAAAAATCAATGAATATTGTAAATGCACAAACAGTAATATCTCCACATTGCAAGGTGCAATTCTGAAATTTTTTGCTTTTTCCTGCTAATCCTAGCATGATAAAGAAGATTCAAAGAGAGTGAGATGCCAGCTCCTTTCATTCCGTCAGTAGCTTCAAACATTTCTGGTATATGAAAAACATGTTTTTCAATGGCAAAAATCAATGAATATTGTAAATGCACAAACAGTAATATCTCCACATTGCAAGGTGCAATTCTGAAATTTTTTGCTTTTTCCTGCTAATCCAAGCATGATAAAGAAGATTCAAAGAGAGTGAGATGCCAGCTCCTTTCATTCAGTCAGTAGCTTCAAACATTTCTGGTATATGAATAACATGATGTTTTTCAATGGCAAAAATCAATGAATATTGTAAATGCACAAACAGTAATTTCTCCGCATTGCAAGGTGCAATTCTGAAATTTTTTGCTTTTTCCTGCTCCTCTTAGCATGATAAAGAAGATTCAAAGAGAGTGAGATGCCAGCTCCTTTCATTCAGTCAGTAGCTTCAAACATTTCTGGTATATGAATAACATGATGTTTTTCAATGGCAAAAATCAATGAATATTGTAAATGCACAAACAGTAATTTCTCCGCATTGCAAGGTGCAATTCTGAAATTTTTTGCTTTTTCCTGCTCCTCTTAGCATGATAAAGACGATTCAAAGAGAGTGAGATGCCAGCTCCTTTCATTCAGTCAGTAGCTTCAATCATTTCTGGACGTTTTTCAATGGCAAAAATCAATGAATATTGTAAATGCACAAACAGTAATTTCTCCGCATTGCAAGGTGCAATTCTGAAATTTTTTTGCTTTTTCCTGCTCCTCTTAGCATGATAAAGAAAATTCAGAGTGAGATGCCAGCTGCTTTCATTCAGTCAGTAGCTTCAAAGATTTCTGGACGTTTTTCAATGGCAAAAATCAATGAATATTGTAAATGCACAAACAGTAATTTCTCCGCATTGCAAGGTGCAATTCTGAAATTTTTTGCTTTTTCCTGCTCCTCTTAGCATGATAAAGAAGATTCAAAGAGAGTGAGATGCCAGCTCCTTTCATTCAGTCAGTAGCTTCAAACATTTCTGGTATATAAATAACATGATGTTTTTCAATGGCAAAAATCAATGAATATTGTAAATGCACAAACAGTAATTTCTCCGCATTGCAAGGTGCAATTCTGAAATTTTTTGCTTTTTCCTGCTCCTCTTAGCATGATAAAGAAGATTCAAAGAGAGTGAGATGCCAGCTCCTTTCGTTCAGTCAGTAGCTTCAAACATTTCTGGTATATGAAAAACATGTTTTTCAATGGCAAAAATCAATGAATATTGTAAATGCACAAACAGTAATATCTCCACATTGCAAGGTGCAATTCTGAAATTTTTTGCTTTTTCCTGCTAATCCTAGCATGATAAAGAAGATTCAAAGAGAGTGAGATGCCAGCTCCTTCCATTCCGTCAGTAGCTTCAAACATTTCTGGTATATGAAAAACATGTTTTTCAATGGCAAAAATCAATGAATATTGTAAATGCACAAACAGTAATATCTCCACATTGCAAGGTGCAATTCTGAAATTTTTTGCTTTTTCCTGCTAATCCTAGCATGATAAAGAAGATTCAAAGAGAGTGAGATGCCAGCTCCTTTCATTCAGTCAGTAGCTTCAAACATTTCTGGACGTTTTTCAATGGCAAAAATCAATGAATATTGTAAATGCACAAACAGTAATATCTCCACATTGCAAGGTGCAATTCTGAAATTTTTTGCTTTTTCCTGCTAATCCTAGCATGATAAAGAAGATTCAAAGAGAGTGAGATGCCAGCTCCTTTCATTCAGTCAGTAGCTTCAAACATTTCTTGTATATGAAAAACATGTTTTTCAATGGCAAAATTCAATGAATATTGTAAATGCACAAACAGCAATATCTCCACATTGCAAGGTGCAATTCTGAAATTTTTTGCTTTTTCCTGCTAATCCTAGCATGATAAAGAAGATTCAAAGAGAGTGAGATGCCAGCTCCTTTCATTCAGTCAGTAGCTTCAAACATTTCTGGACGTTTTTCAATGGCAAAAATCAATGAATATTGTAAATGCACAAACAGTAATATCTCCACATTGCAAGGTGCAATTCTGAAATTTTTTGCTTTTTCCTGTTAATCCTAGCATGATAAAGAAGATTCAAAGAGAGTGAGATGCCAGCTCCTTTCATTCAGTCAGTAGCTTCAAACATTTCTGGTATATGAAAAACATGTTTTTCAATGGCAAAAATCAATGAATATTGTAAATGCACAAACAGTAATATCTCCACATTGCAAGGTGCAATTCTGAAATTTTTTGCTTTTTCCTGCTAATCCTAGCATGATAAAGAAGATTCAAAGAGAGTGAGATGCCAGCTCCTTTCATTCAGTCAGTAGCTTCAAACATTTCTGGTATATGAAAAACATGTTTTTCAATGGCAAAAATCAATGAATATTGTAAATGCACAAACAGTAATATCTCCACATTGCAAGGTGCAATTCTGAAATTTTTTGCTTTTTCCTGCTAATCCAAGCATGATAAAGAAGATTCAAAGAGAGTGAGATGCCAGCTCCTTTCATTCAGTCAGTAGCTTCAAACATTTCTGGTATATGAATAACATGATGTTTTTCAATGGCAAAAATCAATGAATATTGTAAATGCACAAACAGTAATTTCTCCGCATTGCAAGGTGCAATTCTGAAATTTTTTGCTTTTTCCTGCTCCTCTTAGCATGATAAAGAAGATTCAAAGAGAGTGAGATGCCAGCTCCTTTCATTCAGTCAGTAGCTTCAAACATTTCTGGTATATGAATAACATGATGTTTTTCAATGGCAAAAATCAATGAATATTGTAAATGCACAAACAGTAATTTCTCCGCATTGCAAGGTGCAATTCTGAAATTTTTTGCTTTTTCCTGCTCCTCTTAGCATGATAAAGACGATTCAAAGAGAGTGAGATGCCAGCTCCTTTCATTCAGTCAGTAGCTTCAATCATTTCTGGACGTTTTTCAATGGCAAAAATCAATGAATATTGTAAATGCACAAACAGTAATTTCTCCGCATTGCAAGGTGCAATTCTGAAATTTTTTGCTTTTTCCTGCTCCTCTTAGCATGATAAAGAAAATTCAGAGTGAGATGCCAGCTGCTTTCATTCAGTCAGTAGCTTCAAAGATTTCTGGACGTTTTTCAATGGCAAAAATCAATGAATATTGTAAATGCACAAACAGTAATTTCTCCGCATTGCAAGGTGCAATTCTGAAATTTTTTGCTTTTTCCTGCTCCTCTTAGCATGATAAAGAAGATTCAAAGAGAGTGAGATGCCAGCTCCTTTCATTCAGTCAGTAGCTTCAAACATTTCTGGTATATGAATAACATGATGTTTTTCAATGGCAAAAATCAATGAATATTGTAAATGCACAAACAGTAATTTCTCCGCATTGCAAGGTGCAATTCTGAAATTTTTTGCTTTTTCCTGCTCCTCTTAGCATGATAAAGAAGATTCAAAGAGAGTGAGATGCCAGCTCCTTTCGTTCAGTCAGTAGCTTCAATCATTTCTGGACGTTTTTCAAAGGCAAAAATCATTGAATATTGTAAATGCACAAACAGTAATTTCTCCGCATTGCAAGGTGCAATTCTGAAATTTTTTACTTTTTCCTGCTCCTCTTAGCATGATAAAGAAGATTCAAAGAGAGTGAGATGCCAGCTCCTTTTATTCAGTCAGTAGCTTCAATCATTTCTGGTATATGAATAACATGATGTTTTTCAATGGCAAAAATCAATGAATATTGTAAATGCACAAACAGTAATTTCTCCGCATTGCAAGGTGCAATTCTGAAGTTTTTTGCTTTTTCCTGCTCCTCTTAGCATGATAAAGAAGATTCAAAGAGAGTGAGATGCCAGCTCCTTTCATTCAGTCAGTAGCTTCAATCATTTCTGGACGTTTTTCAATGGCAAAAATCATTGAATATTGTAAATGCACAAACAGTAATTTCTCCGCATTGCAAGGTGCAATTCTGAAATTTTTTACTTTTTCCTGCTCCTCTTAGCATGATAAAGAAGATTCAAAGAGAGTGAGATGCCAGCTCCTTTCATTCAGTCAGTAGCTTCAATCATTTCTGGTATATGAATAACATGATGTTTTTCAATGTCAAAAATCAATGAATATTGTAAATGCACAAACAGTAATTTCTCCGCATTGCAAGGTGCAATTATGAAATTTTTTGCTTTTTCCTGCTCCTCTTAGCATGATAAAGAAGATTCAAAGAGAGTGAGATGCCAGCTCCTTTCATTCAGTCAGTAGCTTCAATCATTTCTGGACGTTTTTCAATGGCAAAAATCAATGAATATTGTAAATGCACAAACAGTAATTTCTCCGCATTGCAAGGTGCAATTCTGAAATTTTTTGCTTTTTCCTGCTCCTCTTAGCATGATAAAGAAAATTCAGAGTGAGATGCCAGCTCCTTTCATTCAGTCAGTAGCTTCAATCATTTCTGGACGTTTTTCAATGGCAAAAATCAATGAATATTGTAAATGCACAAACAGTAATTTCTCCGCATTGCAAGGTGCAATTCTGAAATTTTTTGCTTTTTCCTGCTCCTCTTAGCATGATAAAGAAGATTCAAAGAGAGTGAGATGCCAGCTCCTTTCATTCAGTCAGTAGCTTCAAACATTTCTGGTATATGAATAACATGATGTTTTTCAATGGCAAAAATCAATGAATATTGTAAATGCACAAACAGTAATTTCTCCGCATTGCAAGGTGCAATTCTGAAATTTTTTGCTTTTTCCTGCTCCTCTTAGCATGATAAAGAAGATTCAAAGAGAGTGAGATGCCAGCTCCTTTCGTTCAGTCAGTAGCTTCAATCATTTCTGGACGTTTTTCAAAGGCAAAAATCATTGAATATTGTAAATGCACAAACAGTAATTTCTCCGCATTGCAAGGTGCAATTCTGAAATTTTTTACTTTTTCCTGCTCCTCTTAGCATGATAAAGAAGATTCAAAGAGAGTGAGATGCCAGCTCCTTTCATTCAGTCAGTAGCTTCAATCATTTCTGGTATATGAATAACATGATGTTTTTCAATGGCAAAAATCAATGAATATTGTAAATGCACAAACAGTAATTTCTCCGCATTGCAAGGTGCAATTCTGAAGTTTTTTGCTTTTTCCTGCTTCTCTTAGCATGATAAAGAAGATTCAAAGAGAGTGAGATGCCAGCTCCTTTCATTCAGTCAGTAGCTTCAATCATTTCTGGACGTTTTTCAATGGCAAAAATCATTGAATATTGTAAATGCACAAACAGTAATTTCTCCGCATTGCAAGGTGCAATTCTGAAATTTTTTACTTTTTCCTGCTCCTCTTAGCATGATAAAGAAGATTCAAAGAGAGTGAGATGCCAGCTCCTTTCATTCAGTCAGTAGCTTCAATCATTTCTGGTATATGAATAACATGATGTTTTTCAATGGCAAAAATCAATGAATATTGTAAATGCACAAACAGTAATTTCTCCGCATTGCAAGGTGCAATTCTGAAATTTTTTGCTTTTTCCTGCTCCTCTTAGCATAATAAAGAAGATTCAAAGAAAGTGAGATGCCAGCTCCTTTCATTCAGTCAGTAGCTTCAATCATTTCTGGACGTTTTTCAATGGCAAACATCAATGAATATTGTAAATGCACAAACAGTAATTTCTTCGCATTGCAAGGTGCAATTCTGAAATTTTTTGCTTTTTCCTGCTCCTCTTAGCATGATAAACAAGATTCAAAGAGAGTGAGATGCCAGCTCCTTTCATTCAGTCAGTAGCTTCAATCATTTCTGGACGTTTTTCAATGGCAAAAATCAATGAATATTGTAAATGCACAAACAGTAATTTCTCCGCATTGCAAGGTGCAATTCTGAAATTTTTTACTTTTTCCTGCTCCTCTTAGCATGATAAAGAAGATTCAAAGAGAGTGAGATGCCAGCTCCTTTCATTCAGTCAGTAGCTTCAAACATTCCTGGTATATGAATAACATAATGTTTTTCAATGGCAAAAATCAATGAATATTGTAAATGCACAAACAGTAATTTCTCCGCATTGCAAGGTGCAATTCTGAAATTTTTTGCTTTTTCCTGCTCCTCTTAGCATGATAAAGAAGATTCAAAGAGAGTGAGATGCCAGCTCCTTTCATTCAGTCAGTAGCTTCAATCATTTCTGGACGTTTTTCATTTGCAAAAATCAATGAATATTGTAAATGCACAAACAGTAATTTCTCCGCATTGCAAGGTGCAATTCTGAAATTTTTTGCTTTTTCCTGCTCCTCTTAGCATGATAAAGAAGATTCAAAGAGAGTGAGATGCCAGCTCCTTTCATTCAGTCAGTAGCTTCAAACATTTCTGGTATATGAATAACATGATGTTTTTCAATGGCAAAAATCAATGAATATTGTAAATGCACAAACAGTAATTTCTCCGCATTGCAAGGTGCAATTCTGAAATTTTTTGCTTTTTCCTGCTCCTCTTAGCATGATAAAGAAGATTCAAAGAGAGTGAGATGCCAGCTCCTTTCATTCAGTCAGTAGCATCAATCATTTCTGGTATATGAATAACATGATGTTTTTCAATGGCAAAAATCAATGAATATTGTAAATGCACAAACAGTAATTTCTCCGCATTGCAAGGTGCAATTCTGAAATTTTTTGCTTTTTCCTGCTCCTCTTAGCATGATAAAGAAGATTCAAAGAGAGTGAGATGCCAGCTCCTTTCGTTCAGTCAGTAGCTTCAATCATTTCTGGACGTTTTTCAAAGGCAAAAATCATTGAATATTGTAAATGCACAAACAGTAATTTCTCCGCATTGCAAGGTGCAATTCTGAAATTTTTTACTTTTTCCTGCTCCTCTTAGCATGATAAAGAAGATTCAAAGAGAGTGAGATGCCAGCTCCTTTCATTCAGTCAGTAGCTTCAATCATTTCTGGTATATGAATAACATGATGTTTTTCAATGGCAAAAATCAATGAATATTGTAAATGCACAAACAGTAATTTCTCCGCATTGCAAGGTGCAATTCTGAAATTTTTTGCTTTTTCCTGCTCCTCTTAGCATGATAAAGAAGATTCAAAGAGAGTGAGATGCCAGCTCCTTTCATTCAGTCAGTAGCTTCAATCATTTCTGGACGTTTTTCAATGGCAAAAATCATTGAATATTGTAAATGCACAAACAGTAATTTCTCCGCATTGCAAGGTGCAATTCTGAAATTTTTTACTTTTTCCTGCTCCTCTTAGCATGATAAAGAAGATTCAAAGAGAGTGAGATGCCAGCTCCTTTCATTCAGTCAGTAGCTTCAATCATTTCTGGTATATGAATAACATGATGTTTTTCAATGGCAAAAATCAATGAATATTGTAAATGCACAAACAGTAATTTCTCCGCATTGCAAGGTGCAATTCTGAAATTTTTTGCTTTTTCCTGCTCCTCTTAGCATGATAAAGAAGATTCAAAGAGAGTGAGATGCCAGCTCCTTTCATTCAGTCAGTAGCTTCAATCATTTCTGGACGTTTTTCAATGGCAAAAATCAATGAATATTGTAAATGCACAAACAGTAATTTCTCCGCATTGCAAGGTGCAATTCTGAAATTTTTTGCTTTTTCCTGCTCCTCTTAGCATGATAAACAAGATTAAAAGAGAGTGAGATGCCAGCTCCTTTCATTCAGTCAGTAGCTTCAATCATTTCTGGTATATGAATAACGTGATGTTTTTCAATGGCAAAAATCAATGAATATTGTAAATGCACAAACAGTAATTTCTCCGCATTGCAAGGTGCAATTCTGAAATTTTTTGCTTTTTCCTGCTCCTCTTAGCATGATAAAGAAGATTCAAAGAGAGTGAGATGCCAGCTCCTTTCATTCAGTCAGTAGCTTCAAACATTCCTGGTATATGAATAACATGATGTTTTTCAATGGCAAAAATCAATGAATATTGTAAATGCACAAACAGTAATTTCTCCGCATTGCAAGGTGCAATTCTGAAATTTTTTGCTTTTTCCTGCTCCTCTTAGCATGATAAAGAAGATTCAAAGAGAGTGAGATGCCAGCTCCTTTCATTCAGTCAGTAGCTTCAATCATTTCTGGACGTTTTTCAATTGCAAAAATCAATGAATATTGTAAATGCACAAACAGTAATTTCTCCGCATTGCAAGGTGCAACTCTGAAATTTTTTGCTTTTTCCTGCTCCTCTTAGCATGATAAAGAAGATTCAAAGAGAGTGAGATGCCAGCTCCTTTCATTCAGTCAGTAGCTTCAATCATTTCTGGTATATGAATAACGTGATGTTTTTCAATGGCAAAAATCAATGAATATTGTAAATGCACAAACAGTAATTTCTCCGCATTGCAAGGTGCAATTCTGAAATTTTTTGCTTTTTCCTGCTCCTCTTAGCATGATAAAGAAGATTCAAAGAGAGTGAGATGCCAGCTCCTTTCATTCAGTCAGTAGCTTCAAACATTTCTGGTATATGAATAACATGATGTTTTTCAATGGCAAAAATCAATGAATATTGTAAATGCACAAACAGTAATTTCTCCGCATTGCAAGGTGCAATTCTGAAATTTTTTGCTTTTTCCTGCTCCTCTTAGCATGATAAAGAAGATTCAAGGAGAGTGAGATGCCAGCTCCTTTCATTCAGTCAGTAGCTTCAAACATTTCTGGTATATGAATAACATGATGTTTTTCAATGGCAAAAATCAATGAATATTGTAAATGCACAAACAGTAATTTCTCCGCATTGCAAGGTGCAATTCTGAAATTTTTTGCTTTATCCTGCTCCTCTTAGCATGATAAAGAAGATTCAAAGAGAGTGAGATGCCAGCTCCTTTCATTCAGTCAGTAGCTTCAATCATTTCTGGACGTTTTTCAATGGCAAAAATCATTGAATATTGTAAATGCACAAACAGTAATTTCTCCGCATTGCAAGGTGCAATTCTGAAATTTTTTACTTTTTCCTGCTCCTCTTAGCATGATAAAGAAGATTCAAAGAGAGTGAGATGCCAGCTCCTTTCATTCAGTCAGTAGCTTCAATCATTTCTGGTATATGAATAACATGATGTTTTTCAATGGCAAAAATCAATGAATATTGTAAATGCACAAACAGTAATTTCTCCGCATTGCAAGGTGCAATTCTGAGATTTTTTGCTTTTTCCTGCTCCTCTTAGCATGATAAAGAAGATTCAAAGAGAGTGAGATGCCAGCTCCTTTCATTCAGTCAGTAGCTTCAATCATTTCTGGACGTTTTTCAATGGCAAAAATCAATGAATATTCTAAATGCACAAACAGTAATTTCTCCGCATTGCAAGGTGCAATTCTGAAATTTTTTGCTTTTTCCTGCTCCTCTTAGCATGATAAAGAAGATTCAAAGAGAGTGAGATGCCAGCTCCTTTCATTCAGTCAGTAGCTTCAAACATTTCTGGTATATGAATAACATGATGTTTTTCAATGGCAAAAATCAATGAATATTGTAAATGCACAAACAGTAATTTCTCCGCATTGCAAGGTGCAATTCTGAAATTTTTTGCTTTTTCCTGCTCCTCTTAGCATGATAAAGAAGATTCAAAGAGAGTGAGATGCCAGCTCCTTTCATTCAGTCAGTAGCTTCAATCATTTCTGGACGTTTTTCAATGGCAAAAATCAATGAATATTGTAAATGCACAAACAGTAATTTCTCCGCATTGCAAGGTGCAATTCTGAAATTTTTTGCTTTTTCCTGCTCCTCTTAGCATGATAAAGAAGATTCAAAGAGAGTGAGATGCCAGCTCCTTTCATTCAGTCAGTAGCTTTGCAATGCGGAGAAATTACTGTTTGTGCATTTACAAAATTCATTGATTTTTGCCATTGAAAAACATCATGTTATTCATATACCAGAAATGATTGAAGCTACTGACTGAAGGAAAGGATCTGGCATCTCACTCTCTTTGAATCTTCTTTATCATGCTTAGAGGAGCAGGAAAAAGCAAAAAATTTCAGAATTGCACCTTGCAATGCGGAGAAATTACTGTTTGTGCATTTACAATATTCATTGATTTTTGCCATTGAAAAACGTCCAGAAATGATTGAAGCTACTGACTGAATGAAAGGAGCTGGCATCTCACTCTCTTTGAATCTTCTTTATCATGCTAAGAGGAGCAGGAAAAAGCAAAAAATTTCAGAATTGCACCTTGCAATGCGGAGAAATTACTGTTTGTGCATTTACAATATTCATTGATTTTTGCGATTGAAAAACATCATGTTATTCATATACCAGAAATGATTGAAGCTACTGACTGAATGAAAGGAGCTGGCATCTCACTCTCTTTGAATCTTCTTTATCATGCTAAGAGGAGCAGGAAAAAGTAAAAAATTTCAGAATTGCACCTTGCAATGCGGAGAAATTACTGTTTGTGCATTTACAATATTCAATGATTTTTGCCATTGAAAAACGTCCAGAAATGATTGAAGCTACTGACTGAATGAAAGGAGCTGGCATCTCACTCTCTTTGAATCTTGTTTATCATGCTAAGAGGAGCAGGAAAAAGCAAAAAATTTCAGAATTGCACCTTGCAATGCGGAGAAATTACTGTTTGTGCATTTACAATATTCATTGATTTTTGCCATTGAAAAACGTCCAGAAATGATTGAAGCTACTGACTGAATGAAAGGAGCTGGCATCTCACTCTCTTTGAATCTTCTTTATCATGCTAAGAGGAGCAGGAAAAAGTAAAAAATTTCAGAATTGCACCTTGCAATGCGGAGAAATTACTGTTTGTGCATTTATAATATTCAATGATTTTTGCCATTGAAAAACGTCCAGAAATGATTGAAGCTACTGACTGAACGAAAGGAGCTGGCATCTCACTCTCTTTGAATCTTCTTTATCATGCTAAGAGGAGCAGGAAAAAGCAAAAAATTTCAGAATTGCACCTTGCAATGCGGAGAAATTACTGTTTGTGCATTTACAATATTCATTGATTTTTGCCATTGAAAAACATCATGTTATTCATGTACCAGAAATGTTTGAAGCTACTGACTGAATGAAAGGAGCTGGCATCTCACTCTCTTTGAATCTTCTTTATCATGCTAAGAGGAGCAGGAAAAAGCAAAAAATTTCAGAATTGCACATTGCAATGCGGAGAAATTACTGTTTGTGCATTTACAATATTCATTGATTTTTGCCATTGAAAAACGTCCAGAAATGATTGAAGCTACTGACTGAATGAAAGGAGCTGGCATCTCACTCTCTTTGAATCTTCTTTATCATGCTAAGAGGAGCAGGAAAAAGCAAAAAATTTCAGAATTGCACCTTGCAATGCGGAGAAATTACTGTTTGTGCATTTACAATATTCATTGATTTTTGCCATTGAAAAACATGTTTTTCATATACCAGAAATGTTTGAAGCTACTGACTGAATGAAAGGAGCTGGCATCTCACTCTCTTTGAATCTTCTTTATCATGCTAGGATTAGCAGGAAAAAGCAAAAAATTTCAGAATTGCACCTTGCAATGTGGAGATATTACTGTTTGTGCATTTACAATATTCATTGATTTTTGCCATTGAAAAACATGTTTTTCATATACCAGAAATGTTTGAAGCTACTGACTGAATGAAAGGAGCTATCATCTCACTCTCTTTGAATCTTCTTTATCATGCTAGGATTAACAGGAAAAAACAAAAAATTTCAGAATTGCACCTTGCAATGTGGAGATATTACTGTTTGTGCATTTACAATATTCATTGATTTTTGCCATTGAAAAACATGTTTTTCATATACCAGAAATGTTTGAAGCTACTGACTGAATGAAAGGAGCTGGCATCTCACTCTCTTTGAATCTTCTTTATCATGCTAGGATTAACAGGAAAAAGCAAAAAATTTCAGAATTGCACCTTGCAATGTGGAGATATTACTGTTTGTGCATTTACAATATTCATTGATTTTTGCCATTGAAAAACGTCCAGAAATGTTTGAAGCTACTGACTGAATGAAAGGAGCTGGCATCTCACTCTCTTTGAATCTTCTTTATCATGCTAGGATTAGCAGGAAAAAGCAAAAAATTTCAGAATTGCACCTTGCAATGTGGAGATATTACTGTTTGTGCATTTACAATATTCATTGATTTTTGCCATTGAAAAACGTCCAGAAATGTTTGAAGCTACTGACTGAATGAAAGGAGCTGGCATCTCACTCTCTTTGAATCTTCTTTATCATGCTAGGATTAGCAGGAAAAAGCAAAAAATTTCAGAATTGCACCTTGCAATGTGGAGATATTACTGTTTGTGCATTTACAATATTCATTGATTTTTGCCATTGAAAAACATGTTTTTCATATACCAGAAATGTTTGAAGCTACTGACTGAATGAAAGGAGCTATCATCTCACTCTCTTTGAATCTTCTTTATCATGCTAGGATTAACAGGAAAAAACAAAAAATTTCAGAATTGCACCTTGCAATGTGGAGATATTACTGTTTGTGCATTTACAATATTCATTGATTTTTGCCATTGAAAAACATGTTTTTCATATACCAGAAATGTTTGAAGCTACTGACTGAATGAAAGGAGCTGGCATCTCACTCTCTTTGAATCTTCTTTATCATGCTAGGATTAACAGGAAAAAGCAAAAAATTTCAGAATTGCACCTTGCAATGTGGAGATATTACTGTTTGTGCATTTACAATATTCATTGATTTTTGCCATTGAAAAACGTCCAGAAATGTTTGAAGCTACTGACTGAATGAAAGGAGCTGGCATCTCACTCTCTTTGAATCTTCTTTATCATGCTAGGATTAGCAGGAAAAAGCAAAAAATTTCAGAATTGCACCTTGCAATGTGGAGATATTACTGTTTGTGCATTTACAATATTCATTGATTTTTGCCATTGAAAAACGTCCAGAAATGTTTGAAGCTACTGACTGAATGAAAGGAGCTGGCATCTCACTCTCTTTGAATCTTCTTTATCATGCTAGGATTAGCAGGAAAAAGCAAAAAATTTCAGAATTGCACCTTGCAATGTGGAGATATTACTGTTTGTGCATTTACAATATTCATTGATTTTTGCCATTGAAAAACATGTTTTTCATATACCAGAAATGTTTGAAGCTACTGACTGAATGAAAGGAGCTGGCATCTCACTCTCTTTGAATCTTTTTTATCATGCTAGGATTAGCAGGAAAAAGCAAAAAATTTCAGAATTGCACCTTGCAATGTGGAGATATTACTGTTTGTGCATTTACAATATTCATTGATTTTTGCCATTGAAAAACATGTTTTTCATATACCAGAAATGTTTGAAGCTACTGACTGAATGAAAGGAGCTGGCATCTCACTCTCTTTAAATCTTCTTTATCATGCTAGGATTAACAGGAAAAAGCAAAAAATTTCAGAATTGCACCTTGCAATGTGGAGATATTACTGTTTGTGCATTTACAATATTCATTGATTTTTGCCATTGAAAAACGTCCAGAAATGTTTGAAGCTACTGACTGAATGAAAGGAGCTGGCATCTCACTCTCTTTGAATCTTCTTTATCATGCTAGGATAAGCAGGAAAAAGCAAAAAATTTCAGAATTGCACCTTGCAATGCGGAGAAATTACTGTTTGTGCATTTACAATATTCATTGATTTTTGCCATTGAAAAACATCAATCATTTCTGGTATATGAATAACATGATATTTTTCAATGGCAAAAATCAATGAATTTTGTAAATGCACAAACAGTAATTTCTCCGCATTGCAAGGCGCAATTCTGAAATTTTTTGCTTTTTCCTGCTCCTCTTAGCATGATAAAGAAGATTCAAAGAGAGTGAGATGCCAGCTCCTTTCATTCAGTCAGTAGCTTCAATCATTTCTGGACATTTTTCAATGGCAAAAATCAATGAATATTGTAAATGCACAAACAGTAATTTCTCCGCATTGCAAGGTGCAATTCTGAAATTTTTTGCTTTTTCCTGCTCCTCTTAGCATGATAAAGAAGATTCAAAGAGAGTGAGATGCCAGCTCCTTTCATTCAGTCAGTAGCTTCAATCATTTCTGGACGTTTTTCAATGGCAAAAATCAATGAATATTGTAAATGCACAAACAGTAATTTCTCCGCATTGCAAGGTGCAATTCTGAAATTTTTTGCTTTTTCCTGCTCCTCTTAGCATGATAAAGAAGATTCAAAGAGAGTGAGATGCCAGCTCCTTTCATTCAGTCAGTACCTTCAATCATTTCTGGACGTTTTTCAATGGCAAAAATCAATGAATATTGTAAATGCACAAACAGTAATTTCTCCGCATTGCAAGGTGCAATTCTGAAATTTTTTGCTTTTTCCTGCTCCTCTTAGCATGATAAAGAAGATTCAAAGAGAGTGAGATGCCAGCTCCTTTCATTCAGTCAGTAGCTTCAAACATTTCTGGTATATGAATAACATGATGTTTTTCAATGGCAAAAATCAATGAATATTGTAAATGCACAAACAGTAATTTCTCCGCATTGCAAGGTGCAATTCTGAAATTTTTTGCTTTTTCCTGCTCCTCTTAGCATGATAAAGAAGATTCAAAGAGAGTGAGATGCCAGCTCCTTTCATTCAGTCAGTAGCTTCAAACATTTCTGGTATATGAATAACATGATGTTTTTCAATGGCAAAAATCAATGAATATTGTAAATGCACAAACAGTAATTTCTCCGCATTGCAAGGTGCAATTCTGAAATTTTTTTGCTTTTTCCTGCTCCTCTTAGCATGATAAAGAAGATTCAAAGAGAGTGAGATGCCAGCTCCTTTCGTTCAGTCAGTAGCTTCAATCATTTCTGGGCGTTTTTCAAAGGCAAAAATCATTGAATATTGTAAATGCACAAACAGTAATTTCTCCGCATTGCAAGGTGCAATTCTGAAATTTTTTACTTTTTCCTGCTCCTCTTAGCATGATAAAGAAGATTCAAAGAGAGTGAGATGCCAGCTCCTTTTATTCAGTCAGTAGCTTCAATCATTTCTGGTATATGAATAACATGATGTTTTTCAATGGCAAAAATCAATGAATATTGTAAATGCACAAACAGTAATTTCTCCGCATTGCAAGGTGCAATTCTGAAGTTTTTTGCTTTTTCCTGCTCCTCTTAGCATGATAAAGAAGATTCAAAGAGAGTGAGATGCCAGCTCCTTTCATTCAGTCAGTAGCTTCAATCATTTCTGGACGTTTTTCAATGGCAAAAATCATTGAATATTGTAAATGCACAAACAGTAATTTCTCCGCATTGCAAGGTGCAATTCTGAAATTTTTTACTTTTTCCTGCTCCTCTTAGCATGATAAAGAAGATTCAAAGAGAGTGAGATGCCAGCTCCTTTCATTCAGTCAGTAGCTTCAATCATTTCTGGTATATGAATAACATGATGTTTTTCAATGTCAAAAATCAATGAATATTGTAAATGCACAAACAGTAATTTCTCCGCATTGCAAGGTGCAATTATGAAATTTTTTGCTTTTTCCTGCTCCTCTTAGCATGATAAAGAAGATTCAAAGAGAGTGAGATGCCAGCTCCTTTCATTCAGTCAGTAGCTTCAATCATTTCTGGACGTTTTTCAATGGCAAAAATCAATGAATATTGTAAATGCACAAACAGTAATTTCTCCGCATTGCAAGGTGCAATTCTGAAATTTTTTGCTTTTTCCTGCTCCTCTTAGCATGATAAAGAAAATTCAGAGTGAGATGCCAGCTCCTTTCATTCAGTCAGTAGCTTCAATCATTTCTGGACGTTTTTCAATGGCAAAAATCAATGAATATTGTAAATGCACAAACAGTAATTTCTCCGCATTGCAAGGTGCAATTCTGAAATTTTTTGCTTTTTCCTGCTCCTCTTAGCATGATAAAGAAGATTCAAAGAGAGTGAGATGCCAGCTCCTTTCATTCAGTCAGTAGCTTCAAACATTTCTGGTATATGAATAACATGATGTTTTTCAATGGCAAAAATCAATGAATATTGTAAATGCACAAACAGTAATTTCTCCGCATTGCAAGGTGCAATTCTGAAATTTTTTGCTTTTTCCTGCTCCTCTTAGCATGATAAAGAAGATTCAAAGAGAGTGAGATGCCAGCTCCTTTCGTTCAGTCAGTAGCTTCAATCATTTCTGGACGTTTTTCAAAGGCAAAAATCATTGAATATTGTAAATGCACAAACAGTAATTTCTCCGCATTGCAAGGTGCAATTCTGAAATTTTTTACTTTTTCCTGCTCCTCTTAGCATGATAAAGAAGATTCAAAGAGAGTGAGATGCCAGCTCCTTTCATTCAGTCAGTAGCTTCAATCATTTCTGGTATATGAATAACATGATGTTTTTCAATGGCAAAAATCAATGAATATTGTAAATGCACAAACAGTAATTTCTCCGCATTGCAAGGTGCAATTCTGAAGTTTTTTGCTTTTTCCTGCTTCTCTTAGCATGATAAAGAAGATTCAAAGAGAGTGAGATGCCAGCTCCTTTCATTCAGTCAGTAGCTTCAATCATTTCTGGACGTTTTTCAATGGCAAAAATCATTGAATATTGTAAATGCACAAACAGTAATTTCTCCGCATTGCAAGGTGCAATTCTGAAATTTTTTACTTTTTCCTGCTCCTCTTAGCATGATAAAGAAGATTCAAAGAGAGTGAGATGCCAGCTCCTTTCATTCAGTCAGTAGCTTCAATCATTTCTGGTATATGAATAACATGATGTTTTTCAATGGCAAAAATCAATGAATATTGTAAATGCACAAACAGTAATTTCTCCGCATTGCAAGGTGCAATTCTGAAATTTTTTGCTTTTTCCTGCTCCTCTTAGCATAATAAAGAAGATTCAAAGAAAGTGAGATGCCAGCTCCTTTCATTCAGTCAGTAGCTTCAATCATTTCTGGACGTTTTTCAATGGCAAACATCAATGAATATTGTAAATGCACAAACAGTAATTTCTTCGCATTGCAAGGTGCAATTCTGAAATTTTTTGCTTTTTCCTGCTCCTCTTAGCATGATAAACAAGATTCAAAGAGAGTGAGATGCCAGCTCCTTTCATTCAGTCAGTAGCTTCAATAATTTCTGGACGTTTTTCAATGGCAAAAATCAATGAATATTGTAAATGCACAAACAGTAATTTCTCCACATTGCAAGGTGCAATTCTGAAATTTTTTACTTTTTCCTGCTCCTCTTAGCATGATAAAGAAGATTCAAAGAGAGTGAGATGCCAGCTACTTTCATTCAGTCAGTAGCTTCAAACATTCCTGGTATATGAATAACATAATGTTTTTCAATGGCAAAAATCAATGAATATTGTAAATGCACAAACAGTAATTTCTCCGCATTGCAAGGTGCAATTCTGAAATTTTTTGCTTTTTCCTGCTCCTCTTAGCATGATAAAGAAGATTCAAAGAGAGTGAGATGCCAGCTCCTTTCATTCAGTCAGTAGCTTCAATCATTTCTGGACGTTTTTCAATTGCAAAAATCAATGAATATTGTAAATGCACAAACAGTAATTTCTCCGCATTGCAAGGTGCAATTCTGAAATTTTTTGCTTTTTCCTGCTCCTCTTAGTATGATAAAGAAGATTCAAAGAGAGTGAGATGCCAGCTCCTTTCATTCAGTCAGTAGCTTCAAACATTTCTGGTATATGAATAACATGATGTTTTTCAATGGCAAAAATCAATGAATATTGTAAATGCACAAACAGTAATTTCTCCGCATTGCAAGGTGCAATTCTGAAATTTTTTGCTTTTTCCTGCTCCTCTTAGCATGATAAAGAAGATTCAAAGAGAGTGAGATGCCAGCTCCTTTCATTCAGTCAGTAGCATCAATCATTTCTGGTATATGAATAACATGATGTTTTTCAATGGCAAAAATCAATGAATATTGTAAATGCACAAACAGTAATTTCTCCGCATTGCAAGGTGCAATTCTGAAATTTTTTGCTTTTTCCTGCTCCTCTTAGCATGATAAAGAAGATTCAAAGAGAGTGAGATGCCAGCTCCTTTCGTTCAGTCAGTAGCTTCAATCATTTCTGGACGTTTTTCAAAGGCAAAAATCATTGAATATTGTAAATGCACAAACAGTAATTTCTCCGCATTGCAAGGTGCAATTCTGAAATTTTTTACTTTTTCCTGCTCCTCTTAGCATGATAAAGAAGATTCAAAGAGAGTGAGATGCCAGCTCCTTTCATTCAGTCAGTAGCTTCAATCATTTCTGGTATATGAATAACATGATGTTTTTCAATGGCAAAAATCAATGAATATTGTAAATGCACAAACAGTAATTTCTCCGCATTGCAAGGTGCAATTCTGAAATTTTTTGCTTTTTCCTGCTCCTCTTAGCATGATAAAGAAGATTCAAAGAGAGTGAGATGCCAGCTCCTTTCATTCAGTCAGTAGCTTCAATCATTTCTGGACGTTTTTCAATGGCAAAAATCATTGAATATTGTAAATGCACAAACAGTAATTTCTCCGCATTGCAAGGTGCAATTCTGAAATTTTTTACTTTTTCCTGCTCCTCTTAGCATGATAAAGAAGATTCAAAGAGAGTGAGATGCCAGCTCCTTTCATTCAGTCAGTAGCTTCAATCATTTCTGGTATATGAATAACATGATGTTTTTCAATGGCAAAAATCAATGAATATTGTAAATGCACAAACAGTAATTTCTCCGCATTGCAAGGTGCAATTCTGAAATTTTTTGCTTTTTCCTGCTCCTCTTAGCATGATAAAGAAGATTCAAAGAGAGTGAGATGCCAGCTCCTTTCATTCAGTCAGTAGCTTCAATCATTTCTGGACGTTTTTCAATGGCAAAAATCAATGAATATTGTAAATGCACAAAAAGTAATTGCTCCGCATTGCAAGGTGCAATTCTGAAATTTTTTGCTTTTTCCTGCTCCTCTTAGCATGATAAACAAGATTAAAAGAGAGTGAGATGCCAGCTCCTTTCATTCAGTCAGTAGCTTCAATCATTTCTGGTATATGAATAACGTGATGTTTTTCAATGGCAAAAATCAATGAATATTGTAAATGCACAAACAGTAATTTCTCCGCATTGCAAGGTGCAATTCTGAAATTTTTTGCTTTTTCCTGCTCCTCTTAGCATGATAAAGAAGATTCAAAGAGAGTGAGATGCCAGCTCCTTTCATTCAGTCAGTAGCTTCAAACATTCCTGGTATATGAATAACATGATGTTTTTCAATGGCAAAAATCAATGAATATTGTAAATGCACAAACAGTAATTTCTCCGCATTGCAAGGTGCAATTCTGAAATTTTTTGCTTTTTCCTGCTCCTCTTAGCATGATAAAGAAGATTCAAAGAGAGTGAGATGCCAGCTCCTTTCATTCAGTCAGTAGCTTCAATCATTTCTGGACGTTTTTCAATTGCAAAAATCAATGAATATTGTAAATGCACAAACAGTAATTTCTCCGCATTGCAAGGTGCAACTCTGAAATTTTTTGCTTTTTCCTGCTCCTCTTAGCATGATAAAGAAGATTCAAAGAGAGTGAGATGCCAGCTCCTTTCATTCAGTCAGTAGCTTCAATCATTTCTGGTATATGAATAACGTGATGTTTTTCAATGGCAAAAATCAATGAATATTGTAAATGCACAAACAGTAATTTCTCCGCATTGCAAGGTGCAATTCTGAAATTTTTTGCTTTTTCCTGCTCCTCTTAGCATGATAAAGAAGATTCAAAGAGAGTGAGATGCCAGCTCCTTTCATTCAGTCAGTAGCTTCAAACATTTCTGGTATATGAATAACATGATGTTTTTCAATGGCAAAAATCAATGAATATTGTAAATGCACAAACAGTAATTTCTCCGCATTGCAAGGTGCAATTCTGAAATTTTTTGCTTTTTCCTGCTCCTCTTAGCATGATAAAGAAGATTCAAGGAGAGTGAGATGCCAGCTCCTTTCATTCAGTCAGTAGCTTCAAACATTTCTGGTATATGAATAACATGATGTTTTTCAATGGCAAAAATCAATGAATATTGTAAATGCACAAACAGTAATTTCTCCGCATTGCAAGGTGCAATTCTGAAATTTTTTGCTTTATCCTGCTCCTCTTAGCATGATAAAGAAGATTCAAAGAGAGTGAGATGCCAGCTCCTTTCATTCAGTCAGTAGCTTCAATCATTTCTGGACGTTTTTCAATGGCAAAAATCATTGAATATTGTAAATGCACAAACAGTAATTTCTCCGCATTGCAAGGTGCAATTCTGAAATTTTTTACTTTTTCCTGCTCCTCTTAGCATGATAAAGAAGATTCAAAGAGAGTGAGATGCCAGCTCCTTTCATTCAGTCAGTAGCTTCAATCATTTCTGGTATATGAATAACATGATGTTTTTCAATGGCAAAAATCAATGAATATTGTAAATGCACAAACAGTAATTTCTCCGCATTGCAAGGTGCAATTCTGAGATTTTTTGCTTTTTCCTGCTCCTCTTAGCATGATAAAGAAGATTCAAAGAGAGTGAGATGCCAGCTCCTTTCATTCAGTCAGTAGCTTCAATCATTTCTGGACGTTTTTCAATGGCAAAAATCAATGAATATTCTAAATGCACAAACAGTAATTTCTCCGCATTGCAAGGTGCAATTCTGAAATTTTTTGCTTTTTCCTGCTCCTCTTAGCATGATAAAGAAGATTCAAAGAGAGTGAGATGCCAGCTCCTTTCATTCAGTCAGTAGCTTCAATCATTTCTGGTATATGAATAACATGATGTTTTTCAATGGCAAAAATCAATGAATATTGTAAATGCACAAACAGTAATTTCTCCGCATTGCAAGGTGCAATTCTGAAATTTTTTGCTTTTTCCTGCTCCTCTTAGCATGATAAAGAAGATTCAAAGAGAGTGAGATGCCAGCTCCTTTCATTCAGTCAGTAGCTTCAATCATTTCTGGACGTTTTTCAATGGCAAAAATCAATGAATATTGTAAATGCACAAACAGTAATTTCTCCGCATTGCAAGGTGCAATTCTGAAATTTTTTGCTTTTTCCTGCTCCTCTTAGCATGATAAAGAAGATTCAAAGAGAGTGAGATGCCAGCTCCTTTCATTCAGTCAGTAGCTTCAATCATTTCTGGACGTTTTTCAATGGCAAAAATCAATGAATATTGTAAATGCACAAACAGTAATTTCTCCGCATTGCAAGGTGCAATTCTGAAATTTTTTGCTTTTTCCTGCTCCTCTTAGCATGATAAAAAAGATTCAAAGAGAGTGAGATGCCAGCTCCTTTCATTCAGTCAGTAGCTTCAATCATTTCTGGTATATGAATAACATGATGTTTTTCAATGGCAAAAATCAATGAATATTGTAAATGCACAAACAGTAATTTCTCCGCATTGCAAGGTGCAATTCTGAAATTTTTTGCTTTTTCCTGCTCCTCTTAGCATGATAAAGAAGATTCAAAGAGAGTGAGACGCCAGCTCCTTTCGTTCAGTCAGTAGCTTCAATCATTTCTGGACGTTTTTCAATGGCAAAAATCATTGAATATTGTAAATGCACAAACAGTAATTTCTCCGCATTGCAAGGTGCAATTCTGAAATTTTTTACTTTTTCCTGCTCCTCTTAGCATGATAAAGAAGATTCAAAGAGAGTGAGATGCCAGCTCCTTTCATTCAGTCAGTAGCTTCAATCATTTCTGGTATATGAATAACATGATGTTTTTCAATGGCAAAAATCAATGAATATTGTAAATGCACAAACAGTAATTTCTCCGCATTGCAAGGTGCAATTCTGAAATTTTTTGCTTTTTCCTGCTCCTCTTAGCATGATAAAGAAGATTCAAAGAGAGTGAGATGCCAGCTCCTTTCATTCAGTCAGTAGCTTCAATCATTTCTGGACGTTTTTCAATGGCAAAAATCAACGAATATTGTAAATGCACAAACAGTAATTTCTCCGCATTGCAAGGTGCAATTCTGAAATTTTTTGCTTTTTCCTGCTCCTCTTAGCATGATAAAGAAGATTCAAAGAGAGTGAGATGCCAGCTCCTTTCATTCAGTCAGTAGCTTCAATCATTTCTGGTATATGAATAACATGATGTTTTTCAATGGCAAAAATCAATGAATATTGTAAATGCACAAACAGTAATTTCTCCGCATTGCAAGGTGCAATTCTGAAATTTTTTGCTTTTTCCTGCTCCTCTTAGCATGATAAAAAAGATTCAAAGAGAGTGAGATGCCAGCTCCTTTCATTCAGTCAGTAGCTTCAATCATTTCTGGTATATGAATAACGTGATGTTTTTCAATGGCAAAAATCAATGAATATTGTAAATGCACAAACAGTAATTTCTCCGCATTGCAAGGTGCAATTCTGAAATTTTTTGCTTTTTCCTGCTCCTCTTAGCATGATAAAGAAGATTCAAAGAGAGTGAGATGCCAGCTCCTTTCATTCAGTCAGTAGCTTCAAACATTTCTGGTATATGAATAACATGATGTTTTTCAATGGCAAAAATCAATGAATATTGTAAATGCACAAACAGTAATTTCTCCGCATTGCAAGGTGCAATTCTGAAATTTTTTGCTTTTTCCTGCTCCTCTTAGCATGATAAAGAAGATTCAAAGAGAGTGAGATGCCAGCTCCTTTCATTCAGTCAGTAGCTTCAATCATTTCTGGACGTTTTTCAATGGCAAAAATCAATGAATATTGTAAATGCACAAACAGTAATTTCTCCGCATTGCAAGGTGCAATTCTGAAATTTTTTGCTTTTTCCTGCTCCTCTTAGCATGATAAAGAAGATTCAAAGAGAGTGAGATGCCAGCTCCTTTCATTCAGTCAGTAGCTTCAATCATTTCTGGACGTTTTTCAATGGCAAAAATCAATGAATATTGTAAATGCACAAACAGTAATTTCTCCGCATTGCAAGGTGCAATTCTGAAATTTTTTGCTTTTTCCTGCTCCTCTTAGCATGATAAAAAAGATTCAAAGAGAGTGAGATGCCAGCTCCTTTCATTCAGTCAGTAGCTTCAAACATTTCTGGTATATGAATAACATGATGTTTTTCAATGGCAAAAATCAATGAATATTGTAAATGCACAAACAGTAATTTCTCCGCATTGCAAGGTGCAATTCTGAAATTTTTTGCTTTTTCCTGCTCCTCTTAGCATGATAAAGAAGATTCAAAGAGAGTGAGACGCCAGCTTCCTTTCGTTCAGTCAGTAGCTTCAATCATTTCTGGACGTTTTTGAATGGCAAAAATCATTGAATATTGTAAATGCACAAACAGTAATTTCTCCGCATTGCAAGGTGCAATTCTGAAATTTTTTACTTTTTCCTGCTCCTCTTAGCATGATAAAGAAGATTCAAAGAGAGTGAGATGCCAGCTCCTTTCATTCAGTCAGTAGCTTCAATCATTTCTGGTATATGAATAACATGATGTTTTTCAATGGCAAAAATCAATGAATATTGTAAATGCACAAACAGTAATTTCTCCGCATTGCAAGGTGCAATTCTGAAATTTTTTGCTTTTTCCTGCTCCTCTTAGCATGATAAAGAAGATTCAAAGAGAGTGAGACGCCAGCTCCTTTCGTTCAGTCAGTAGCTTCAATCATTTCTGGACGTTTTTCAATGGCAAAAATCATTGAATATTGTAAATGCACAAACAGTAATTTCTCCGCATTGCAAGGTGCAATTCTGAAATTTTTTACTTTTTCCTGCTCCTCTTAGCATGATAAAGAAGATTCAAAGAGAGTGAGATGCCAGCTCCTTTCATTCAGTCAGTAGCTTCAATCATTTCTGGTATATGAATAACATGATGTTTTTCAATGGCAAAAATCAATGAATATTGTAAATGCACAAACAGTAATTTCTCCGCATTGCAAGGTGCAATTCTGAAATTTTTTGCTTTTTCCTGCTCCTCTTAGCATGATAAAGAAGATTCAAAGAGAGTGAGATGCCAGCTCCTTTCATTCAGTCAGTAGCTTCAATCATTTCTGGACGTTTTTCAATGGCAAAAATCAACGAATATTGTAAATGCACAAACAGTAATTTCTCCGCATTGCAAGGTGCAATTCTGAAATTTTTTGCTTTTTCCTGCTCCTCTTAGCATGATAAAGAAGATTCAAAGAGAGTGAGATGCCAGCTCCTTTCATTCAGTCAGTAGCTTCAATCATTTCTGGTATATGAATAACATGATGTTTTTCAATGGCAAAAATCAATGAATATTGTAAATGCACAAACAGTAATTTCTCCGCATTGCAAGGTGCAATTCTGAAATTTTTTGCTTTTTCCTGCTCCTCTTAGCATGATAAAGAAGATTCAAAGAGAGTGAGATGCCAGCTCCTTTCATTCAGTCAGTAGCTTCAATCATTTCTGGTATATGAATAACATGATGTTTTTCAATGGCAAAAATCAATGAATATTGTAAATGCACAAACAGTAATTTCTCCGCATTGCAAGGTGCAATTCTGAAATTTTTTGCTTTTTCCTGCTCCTCTTAGCATGATAAAAAAGATTCAAAGAGAGTGAGATGCCAGCTCCTTTCATTCAGTCAGTAGCTTCAATCATTTCTGGTATATGAATAACGTGATGTTTTTCAATGGCAAAAATCAATGAATATTGTAAATGCACAAACAGTAATTTCTCCGCATTGCAAGGTGCAATTCTGAAATTTTTTGCTTTTTCCTGCTCCTCTTAGCATGATAAAGAAGATTCAAAGAGAGTGAGATGCCAGCTCCTTTCATTCAGTCAGTAGCTTCAAACATTTCTGGTATATGAATAACATGATGTTTTTCAATGGCAAAAATCAATGAATATTGTAAATGCACAAACAGTAATTTCTCCGCATTGCAAGGTGCAATTCTGAAATTTTTTGCTTTTTCCTGCTCCTCTTAGCATGATAAAGAAGATTCAAGGAGAGTGAGATGCCAGCTCCTTTCATTCAGTCAGTAGCTTCAAACATTTCTGGTATATGAATAACATGATGTTTTTCAATGGCAAAAATCAATGAATATTGTAAATGCACAAACAGTAATTTCTCCGCATTGCAAGGTGCAATTCTGAAATTTTTTGCTTTATCCTGCTCCTCTTAGCATGATAAAGAAGATTCAAAGAGAGTGAGATGCCAGCTCCTTTCATTCAGTCAGTAGCTTCAATCATTTCTGGACGTTTTTCAATGGCAAAAATCATTGAATATTGTAAATGCACAAACAGTAATTTCTCCGCATTGCAAGGTGCAATTCTGAAATTTTTTACTTTTTCCTGCTCCTCTTAGCATGATAAAGAAGATTCAAAGAGAGTGAGATGCCAGCTCCTTTCATTCAGTCAGTAGCTTCAATCATTTCTGGTATATGAATAACATGATGTTTTTCAATGGCAAAAATCAATGAATATTGTAAATGCACAAACAGTAATTTCTCCGCATTGCAAGGTGCAATTCTGAGATTTTTTGCTTTTTCCTGCTCCTCTTAGCATGATAAAGAAGATTCAAAGAGAGTGAGATGCCAGCTCCTTTCATTCAGTCAGTAGCTTCAATCATTTCTGGACGTTTTTCAATGGCAAAAATCAATGAATATTCTAAATGCACAAACAGTAATTTCTCCGCATTGCAAGGTGCAATTCTGAAATTTTTTGCTTTTTCCTGCTCCTCTTAGCATGATAAACAAGATTCAAAGAGAGTGAGATGCCAGCTCCTTTCATTCAGTCAGTAGCTTCAATCATTTCTGGACGTTTTTCAATGGCAAAAATCAATGAATATTGTAAATGCACAAACAGTAATTTCTCCGCATTGCAAGGTGCAATTCTGAAATTTTTTGCTTTTTCCTGCTCCTCTTAGCATGATAAAGAAGATTCAAAGAGAGTGAGAAGCCAGCTCCTTTCATTCAGTCAGTAGCTTCAATCATTTCTGGACGTTTTTCAATTGCAAAAATCAATGAATATTGTAAATGCACAAACAGTAATTTCTCCGCATTGCAAGGTGCAATTCTGAAATTTTTTGCTTTTTCCTGCTCCTCTTAGCATGATAAAGAAGATTCAAAGAGAGTGAGATGCCAGCTCCTTTCATTCAGTCAGTAGCTTCAATCATTTCTGGTATATGAATAACATGATGTTTTTCAATGGCAAAAATCAATGAATATTGTAAATGCACAAACAGTAATTTCTCCGCATTGCAAGGTGCAATTCTGAAATTTTTTGCTTTTTCCTGCTCCTCTTAGCATGATAAAGAAGATTCAAAGAGAGTGAGATGCCAGCTCCTTTCATTCAGTCAGTAGCTTCAATCATTTCTGGACGTTTTTCAATGGCAAAAATCAATGAATATTGTAAATGCACAAACAGTAATTTCTCCGCATTGCAAGGTGCAATTCTGAAATTTTTTGCTTTTTCCTGCTCCTCTTAGCATGATAAAAAAGATTCAAAGAGAGTGAGATGCCAGCTCCTTTCATTCAGTCAGTAGCTTCAAACATTTCTGGTATATGAATAACATGATGTTTTTCAATGGCAAAAATCAATGAATATTGTAAATGCACAAACAGTAATTTCTCCGCATTGCAAGGTGCAATTCTGAAATTTTTTGCTTTTTCCTGCTCCTCTTAGCATGATAAAGAAGATTCAAAGAGAGTGAGACGCCAGCTCCTTTCGTTCAGTCAGTAGCTTCAATCATTTCTGGACGTTTTTCAATGGCAAAAATCATTGAATATTGTAAATGCACAAACAGTAATTTCTCCGCATTGCAAGGTGCAATTCTGAAATTTTTTACTTTTTCCTGCTCCTCTTAGCATGATAAAGAAGATTCAAAGAGAGTGAGATGCCAGCTCCTTTCATTCAGTCAGTAGCTTCAATCATTTCTGGTATATGAATAACATGATGTTTTTCAATGGCAAAAATCAATGAATATTGTAAATGCACAAACAGTAATTTCTCCGCATTGCAAGGTGCAATTCTGAAATTTTTTGCTTTTTCCTGCTCCTCTTAGCATGATAAAGAAGATTCAAAGAGAGTGAGATGCCAGCTCCTTTCATTCAGTCAGTAGCTTCAATCATTTCTGGACGTTTTTCAATGGCAAAAATCAACGAATATTGTAAATGCACAAACAGTAATTTCTCCGCATTGCAAGGTGCAATTCTGAAATTTTTTGCTTTTTCCTGCTCCTCTTAGCATGATAAAGAAGATTCAAAGAGAGTGAGATGCCAGCTCCTTACATTCAGTCAGTAGCTTCAATCATTTCTGGTAAATGAATAACATGATGTTTTTCAATGGCAAAAATCAATGAATTTTGTAAATGCACAAACAGTAATTTCTCCGCATTGCAAGGCGCAATTCTGAAATTTTTTTGCTTTTTCCTGCTCCTCTTAGCATGATAAAGAAGATTCAAAGAGAGTGAGATGCCAGCTCCTTTCAATCAGTCAGTAGCTTCAATCATTTCTGGACGTTTTTCAATGGCAAAAATCAATGAATATTGTAAATGCACAAACAGTAATTTCTCCGCATTGCAAGGTGCAATTCTGAAATTTTTTGCTTTTTCCTGCTCCTCTTAGCATGATAAAGAAGATTCAAAGAGAGTGAGATGCCAGCTCCTTTCATTCAGTCAGTAGCTTCAATCATTTCTGGACGTTTTTCAATGGCAAAAATCAATGAATATTGTAAATGCACAAACAGTAATTTTTCCGCATTGCAAGGTGCAATTCTGAAATTTTTTGCTTATTCCTGCTCCTCTTAGCATGATAAAGAAGATTCAAAGAGAGTGAGGTGCCAGCTCCTTTCATTCAGTCAGTAGCTTCAAACATTTCTGGTATATGAATAACGTTTTTCAATGGCAAAAATCAATGAATATTGTAAATGCACAAACAGTTATTTCTCCGCATTGCAAGGTGCAATTCTGAAATTTTTTGCTTTTTCCTGCTCCTCTTAGCATGATAAAGAAGATTCAAAGAGAGTGAGATGCCAGCTCCTTTCATTCAGTCAGTAGCTTCAATCATTTCTGGACGTTTTTCAATGGCAAAAATCAATGAATATTGTAAATGCACAAACAGTAATTTCTCCGCATTGCAAGGTGCAATTCTGAAATTTTTTGCTTTTTCCTGCTCCTCTTAGCATGATAAAGAAGATTCAAAGAGAGTGAGATGCCAGCTCCTTTCATTCAGTCAGTAGCTTCAATCATTTCTGGACGTTTTTCAATGGCAAAAATCAATGAATATTGTAAATGCACAAACAGTAATTTCTCCGCATTGCAAGGTGCAATTCTGAAATTTTTTGCTTTTTCCTGCTCCTCTTAGCATGATAAAGAAGATTCAAAGAGAGTGAGATGCCAGCTCCTTTCATTCAGTCAGTAGCTTCAATCATTTCTGGACGTTTTTCAATGGCAAAAATCAATGAATATTGTAAATGCACAAACAGTAATTTCTCCGCATTGCAAGGTGCAATTCTGAAATTTTTGCTTTTTCCTGCTCCTCTTAGCATGATAAAGAAGATTTAAAGAGAGTGAGGTGCCAGCTCCTTTCATTCAGTCAGTAGCTTCAAACATTTCTGGTATATGAATAACATGTTTTTCAATGGCAAAAATCAATGAATATTGTAAATGCACAAACAGTAATTTCTCCGCATTGCAAGGAGCAATTCTGAAATTTTTTGCTTTTTCCTGCTCCTCTTAGCATGATAAAGAAGATTCAAAGAGAGTGAGATGCCAGCTCCTTTCATTCAGTCAGTAGCTTCAATCATTTCTGGACGTTTTTCAATGGCAAAAATCAATGAATATTGTAAATGCACAAACTGTAATTTCTCCGCATTGCAAGGTGCAATTCTGAAATTTTTTGCTTTTTCCTGCTCCTCTTAGCATGATAAAGAAGATTCAAAGAGAGTGAGATGCCAGCTCTTTTCATTCAGTCAGTAGCTTCAATCATTTCTGGACGTTTTTCAATGGCAAAAATCAATGAATATTGTAAATGCACAAACAGTAATTTCTCCGCATTGCAAGGTGCAATTCTGAAATTTTTTGCTTTTTCCTGCTCCTCTTAGCATGATAAAGAAGATTCAAAGAGAGTGAGATGCCAGCTCCTTTCATTCAATCAGTAGCTTCAAACATTTCTGGTATATGAATAACATGATGTTTTTCAATGGCAAAAATCAATGAATATTGTAAATGCACAAACAGTAATTTCTCCGCATTGCAAGGTGCAATTCTGAAATTTTTTGCTTTTTCCTGCTCCTCTTAGCATGATAAAGAAGATTCAAAGAGAGTGAGATGCCAGCTCCTTTCATTCAGTCAGTAGCTTCAATCATTTCTGGACGTTTTTCAATGGCAAAAATCAATGAATATTGTAAATGCACAAACAGTAATTTCTCCGCATTGCAAGGTGCAATTCTGAAATTTTTTGCTTTTTCCTGCTCCTCCTAGCATGATAAAGAAGATTCAAAGAGAGTGAGATGCCAGCTCCTTACATTCAGTCAGTAGCTTCAATCATTTCTGGTAAATGAATAACATGATGTTTTTCAATGGCAAAAATCAATGAATTTTGTAAATGCACAAACAGTAATTTCTCCGCATTGCAAGGCGCAATTCTGAAATTTTTTGCTTTTTCCTGCTCCTCTTAGCATGATAAAGAAGATTCAAAGAGAGTGAGATGCCAGCTCCTTTCAATCAGTCAGTAGCTTCAATCATTTCTGGACGTTTTTCAATGGCAAAAATCAATGAATATTGTAAATGCACAAACAGTAATTTCTCCGCATTGCAAGGTGCAATTCTGAAATTTTTTGCTTTTTCCTGCTCCTCTTAGCATGATAAAGAAGATTCAAAGAGAGTGAGATGCCAGCTCCTTTCATTCAGTCAGTAGCTTCAATCATTTCTGGACGTTTTTCAATGGCAAAAATCAATGAATATTGTAAATGCACAAACAGTAATTTTTCCGCATTGCAAGGTGCAATTCTGAAATTTTTTGCTTATTCCTGCTCCTCTTAGCATGATAAAGAAGATTCAAAGAGAGTGAGGTGCCAGCTCCTTTCATTCAGTCAGTAGCTTCAAACATTTCTGGTATATGAATAACGTTTTTCAATGGCAAAAATCAATGAATATTGTAAATGCACAAACAGTTATTTCTCCGCATTGCAAGGTGCAATTCTGAAATTTTTTGCTTTTTCCTGCTCCTCTTAGCATGATAAAGAAGATTCAAAGAGAGTGAGATGCCAGCTCCTTTCATTCAGTCAGTAGCTTCAATCATTTCTGGACGTTTTTCAATGGCAAAAATCAATGAATATTGTAAATGCACAAACAGTAATTTCTCCGCATTGCAAGGTGCAATTCTGAAATTTTTTGCTTTTTCCTGCTCCTCTTAGCATGATAAAGAAGATTCAAAGAGAGTGAGATGCCAGCTCCTTTCATTCAGTCAGTAGCTTCAATCATTTCTGGACGTTTTTCAATGGCAAAAATCAATGTATATTGTAAATGCACAAACAGTAATTTCTCCGCATTGCAAGGTGCAATTCTGAAATTTTTTGCTTTTTCCTGCTCCTCTTAGCATGATAAAGAAGATTCAAAGAGAGTGAGATGCCAGCTCCTTTCATTCAGTCAGTAGCTTCAATCATTTCTGGACGTTTTTCAATGGCAAAAATCAATGAATATTGTAAATGCACAAACAGTAATTTCTCCGCATTGCAAGGTGCAATTCTGAAATTTTTGCTTTTTCCTGCTCCTCTTAGCATGATAAAGAAGATTCAAAGAGAGTGAGGTGCCAGCTCCTTTCATTCAGTCAGTAGCTTCAAACATTTCTGGTATATGAATAACATGTTTTTCAATGGCAAAAATCAATGAATATTGTAAATGCACAAACAGTAATTTCTCCGCATTGCAAGGAGCAATTCTGAAATTTTTTGCTTTTTCCTGCTCCTCTTAGCATGATAAAGAAGATTCAAAGAGAGTGAGATGCCAGCTCCTTTCATTCAGTCAGTAGCTTCAATCATTTCTGGACGTTTTTCAATGGCAAAAATCAATGAATATTGTAAATGCACAAACTGTAATTTCTCCGCATTGCAAGGTGCAATTCTGAAATTTTTTGCTTTTTCCTGCTCCTCTTAGCATGATAAAGAAGATTCAAAGAGAGTGAGATGCCAGCTCTTTTCATTCAGTCAGTAGCTTCAATCATTTCTGGACGTTTTTCAATGGCAAAAATCAATGAATATTGTAAATGCACAAACAGTAATTTCTCCGCATTGCAAGGTGCAATTCTGAAATTTTTTGCTTTTTCCTGCTCCTCTTAGCATGATAAAGAAGATTCAAAGAGAGTGAGATGCCAGCTCTTTTCATTCAATCAGTAGCTTCAAACATTTCTGGTATATGAATAACATGATGTTTTTCAATGGCAAAAATCAATGAATATTGTAAATGCACAAACAGTAATTTCTCCGCATTGCAAGGTGCAATTCTGAAATTTTTTGCTTTTTCCTGCTCCTCTTAGCATGATAAAGAAGATTCAAAGAGAGTGAGATGCCAGCTCCTTTCATTCAGTCAGTAGCTTCAATCATTTCTGGACGTTTTTCAATGGCAAAAATCAATGAATATTGTAAAAGCACAAACAGTAATTTCTCCGCATTGCAAGGTGCAATTCTGAAATTTTTTGCTTTTTCCTGCTCCTCTTAGCATGATAAAGAAGATTCAAAGAGAGTGAGATGCCAGCTCCTTACATTCAGTCAGTAGCATCAATCATTTCTGGTAAATGAATAACATGATGTTTTTCAATGGCAAAAATCAATGAATTTTGTAAATGCACAAACAGTAATTTCTCCGCATTGCAAGGCGCAATTCTGAAATTTTTTGCTTTTTCCTGCTCCTCTTAGCATGATAAAGAAGATTCAAAGAGAGTGAGATGCCAGCTCCTTTCAATCAGTCAGTAGCTTCAATCATTTCTGGACGTTTTTCAATGGCAAAAATCAATGAATATTGTAAATGCACAAACAGTAATTTCTCCGCATTGCAAGGTGCAATTCTGAAATTTTTTGCTTTTTCCTGCTCCTCTTAGCATGATAAAGAAGATTCAAAGAGAGTGAGATGCCAGCTCCTTTCATTCAGTCAGTAGCTTCAATCATTTCTGGACGTTTTTCAATGGAAAAATCAATGAATATTGTAAATGCACAAACAGTAATTTTTCCGCATTGCAAGGTGCAATTCTGAAATTTTTTGCTTATTCCTGCTCCTCTTAGCATGATAAAGAAGATTCAAAGAGAGTGAGGTGCCAGTTCCTTTCATTCAGTCAGTAGCTTCAAACATTTCTGGTATATGAATAACGTTTTTCAATGGCAAAAATCAATGAATATTGTAAATGCACAAACAGTTATTTCTCCGCATTGCAAGGTGCAATTCTGAAATTTTTTGCTTTTTCCTGCTCCTCTTAGCATGATAAAGAAGATTCAAAGAGAGTGAGATGCCAGCTCCTTTCATTCAGTCAGTAGCTTCAATCATTTCTGGACGTTTTTCAATGGCAAAAATCAATGAATATTGTAAATGCACAAACAGTAATTTCTCCGCATTGCAAGGTGCAATTCTGAAATTTTTTGCTTTTTCCTGCTCCTCTTAGCATGATAAAGAAGATTCAAAGAGAGTGAGATGCCAGCTCCTTTCATTCAGTCAGTAGCTTCAATCATTTCTGGACGTTTTTCAATGGCAAAAATCAATGAATATTGTAAATGCACAAACAGTAATTTCTCCGCATTGCAAGGTGCAATTCTGAAATTTTTTGCTTTTTCCTGCTCCTCTTAGCATGATAAAGAAGATTCAAAGAGAGTGAGATGCCAGCTCCTTTCATTCAGTCAGTAGCTTCAATCATTTCTGGACGTTTTTCAATGGCAAAAATCAATGAATATTGTAAATGCACAAACAGTAATTTCTCCGCATTGCAAGGTGCAATTCTGAAATTTTTTGCTTTTTCCTGCTCCTCTTAGCATGATAAAGAAGATTCAAAGAGAGTGAGGTGCCAGCTCCTTTCATTCAGTCAGTAGCTTCAAACATTTCTGGTATATGAATAACATGTTTTTCAATGGCAAAAATCAATGAATATTGTAAATGCACAAACTGTAATTTCTCCGCATTGCAAGGTGCAATTCTGAAATTTTTTGCTTTTTCCTGCTCCTCTTAGCATGATAAAGAAAATTCAAAGAGAGTGAGATGCCAGCTCCTTTCATTCAGTCAGTAGCTTCAATCATTTCTGGACGTTTTTCAATGGCAAAAATCAATGAATATTGTAAATGCACAAACAGTAATTTCTCCGCATTGCAAGGTGCAATTCTGAAATTTTTTGCTTTTTCCTGCTCCTCTTAGCATGATAAAGAAGATTCAAAGAGAGTGAGATGCCAGCTCCTTTCATTCAGTCAGTAGCTTCAATCATTTCTGGACGTTTTTCAATGGCAAAAATCAATGAATATTGTAAATGCACAAACTGTAATTTCTCCGCATTGTAAGGTGCAATTCTGAAATTTTTTGCTTTTTCCTGCTCCTCTTAGCATGATAAAGAAGATTCAAAGAGAGTGAGATGCCAGCTCCTTTCATTCAGTCAGTAGCTTCAATCATTTCTGGACGTTTTTCAATGGCAAAAATCAATGAATATTGTAAATGCACAAACAGTAATTTCTCCGCATTGCAAGGTGCAATTCTGAAATTTTTTGCTTTTTCCTGCTCCCCTTAGCATGATAAAGAAGATTCAAAGAGAGTGAGATGCCAGCTCCTTTCATTCAGTCAGTAGCTTCAATCATTTCTGGACGTTTTTCAATGGCAAAAATCAATGAATATTGTAAATGCACAAACAGAAATTTCTCCGCATTGCAAGGTGCAATTCTGAAATTTTTTGCTTTTTCCTGCTCCTCTTAGCATGATAAAGAAGATTCAAAGAGAGTGAGATGCCAGCTCCTTTCATTCAGTCAGTAGCTTCAAACATTTCTGGTATATGAATAACATGATGTTTTTCAATGGCAAAAATCAATGAATATTGTAAATGCACAAACAGTAATTTCTCCGCATTGCAAGGTGCAATTCTGAAATTTTTTGCTTTTTCCTGCTCCTCTTAGCATGATAAAGAAGATTCAAAGAGAGTGAGATGCCAGCTCCTTTCGTTCAGTCAGTAGCTTCAATCATTTCTGGACGTTTTTCAATGGCAAAAATCATTGAATATTGTAAATGCACAAACAGTAATTTCTCCGCATTGCAAGGTGCAATTCTGAAATTTTTTACATTTTCCTGCTCCTCTTAGCATGATAAAGAAGATTCAAAGAGAGTGAGATGCCAGCTCCTTTCATTCAGTCAGTAGCTTCAATCATTTCTGGTATATGAATAACATGATGTTTTTCAATGGCAAAAATCAATGAATATTGTAAATGCACAAACAGTAATTTCTCCGCATTGCAAGGTGCAATTCTGAAATTTTTTGCTTTTTCCTGCTCCTCTTAGCATGATAAAGAAGATTCAAAGAGAGTGAGATGCCAGCTCCTTTCATTCAGTCAGTAGCTTCAATCATTTCTGGACGTTTTTCAATGGCAAAAATCAATGAATATTGTAAATGCACAAACAGTAATTTCTCCGCATTGCAAGGTGCAATTCTGAAATTTTTTGCTTTTTCCTGCTCCTCTTAGCATGATAAAGAAGATTCAAAGAGAGTGAGATGCCAGCTCCTTTCATTCAGTCAGTAGCTTCAATCATTTCTGGACGTTTTTCAATGGCAAAAATCAATGAATATTGTAAATGCACAAACAGTAATTTCTCCGCATTGCAAGGTGCAATTCTGAAATTTTTTGCTTTTTCCTGCTCCTCTTAGCATGATAAAGAAGATTCAAAGAGAGTGAGATGCCAGCTCCTTTCATTCAGTCAGTAGCTTCAATCATTTCTGGACGTTTTTCAATGGCAAAAATCAATGAATATTGTAAATGCACAAACAGTAATTTCTCCGCATTGCAAGGTGCAATTCTGAAATTTTTGCTTTTTCCTGCTCCTCTTAGCATGATAAAGAAGATTCAAAGAGAGTGAGGTGCCAGCTCCTTTCATTCAGTCAGTAGCTTCAAACATTTCTGGTATATGAATAACATGATGTTTTTCAATGGCAAAAATCAATGAATATTGTAAATGCACAAACAGTAATTTCTCCGCATTGCAAGGTGCAATTCTGAAATTTTTTGCTTTTTCCTGCTCCTCTTAGCATGATAAAGAAGATTCAAAGAGAGTGAGATGCCAGCTCCTTTCATTCAGTCAGTAGCTTCAATCATTTCTGGACGTTTTTCAATGGCAAAAATCAATGAATATTGTAAATGCACAAACAGTAATTTCTCCACATTGCAAGGTGCAATTCTGAAATTTTTTGCTTTTTCCTGCTCCTCTTAGCATGATAAAGAAGATTCAAAGAGAGTGAGGTGCCAGCTCCTTTCATTCAGTCAGTAGCTTCAAACATTTCTGGTATATGAATAACATGTTTTTCAATGGCAAAAATCAATGAATATTGTAAATGCACAAACTGTAATTTCTCCGCATTGCAAGGTGCAATTCTGAAATTTTTTGCTTTTTCCTGCTCCTCTTAGCATGATAAAGAAAATTCAAAGAGAGTGAGATGCCAGCTCCTTTCATTCAGTCAGTAGCTTCAATCATTTCTGGACGTTTTTCAATGGCAAAAATCAATGAATATTGTAAATGCACAAACAGTAATTTCTCCGCATTGCAAGGTGCAATTCTGAAATTTTTTGCTTTTTCCTGCTCCTCTTAGCATGATAAAGAAGATTCAAAGAGAGTGAGATGCCAGCTCCTTTCGTTCAGTCAGTAGCTTCAATCATTTCTGGACGTTTTTCAAAGGCAAAAATCATTGAATATTGTAAATGCACAAACAGTAATTTCTCCGCATTGCAAGGTGCAATTCTGAAATTTTTTACTTTTTCCTGCTCCTCTTAGCATGATAAAGAAGATTCAAAGAGAGTGATATGCCAGCTCCTTTCATTCAGTCAGTAGCTTCAATCATTTCTGGTATATGAATAACATGATGTTTTTCAATGGCAAAAATCAATGAATATTGTAAATGCACAAACAGTAATTTCTCCGCATTGCAAGGTGCAATTCTGAAATTTTTTGCTTTTTCCTGCTCCTCTTAGCATGATAAAGAAGATTCAAAGAGAGTGAGATGCCAGCTCCTTTCATTCAGTCAGTAGCTTCAATCATTTCTGGACGTTTTTCAATGGCAAAAATCATTGAATATTGTAAATGCACAAACAGTAATTTCTCCGCATTGCAAGGTGCAATTCTGAAATTTTTTACTTTTTCCTGCTCCTCTTAGCATGATAAAGAAGATTCAAAGAGAGTGAGATGCCAGCTCCTTTCATTCAGTCAGTAGCTTCAATCATTTCTGGTATATGAATAACATGATGTTTTTCAATGGCAAAAATCAATGAATATTGTAAATGCACAAACAGTAATTTCTCCGCATTGCAAGGTGCAATTCTGAAATTTTTTGCTTTTTCCTGCTCCTCTTAGCATGATAAAGAAGATTCAAAGAGAGTGAGATGCCAGCTCCTTTCATTCAGTCAGTAGCTTCAATCATTTCTGGACGTTTTTCAATGGCAAAAATCAATGAATATTGTAAATGCACAAACAGTAATTGCTCCGCATTGCAAGGTGCAATTCTGAAATTTTTTGCTTTTTCCTGCTCCTCTTAGCATGATAAACAAGATTAAAAGAGAGTGAGATGCCAGCTCCTTTCATTCAGTCAGTAGCTTCAATCATTTCTGGTATATGAATAACGTGATGTTTTTCAATGGCAAAAATCAATGAATATTGTAAATGCACAAACAGTAATTTCTCCGCATTGCAAGGTGCAATTCTGAAATTTTTTGCTTTTTCCTGCTCCTCTTAGCATGATAAAGAAGATTCAAAGAGAGTGAGATGCCAGCTCCTTTCATTCAGTCAGTAGCTTCAAACATTCCTGGTATATGAATAACATGATGTTTTTCAATGGCAAAAATCAATGAATATTGTAAATGCACAAACAGTAATTTCTCCGCATTGCAAGGTGCAATTCTGAAATTTTTTGCTTTTTCCTGCTCCTCTTAGCATGATAAAGAAGATTCAAAGAGAGTGAGATGCCAGCTCCTTTCATTCAGTCAGTAGCTTCAATCATTTCTGGACGTTTTTCAATTGCAAAAATCAATGAATATTGTAAATGCACAAACAGTAATTTCTCCGCATTGCAAGGTGCAACTCTGAAATTTTTTGCTTTTTCCTGCTCCTCTTAGCATGATAAAGAAGATTCAAAGAGAGTGAGATGCCAGCTCCTTTCATTCAGTCAGTAGCTTCAATCATTTCTGGTATATGAATAACGTGATGTTTTTCAATGGCAAAAATCAATGAATATTGTAAATGCACAAACAGTAATTTCTCCGCATTGCAAGGTGCAATTCTGAAATTTTTTGCTTTTTCCTGCTCCTCTTAGCATGATAAAGAAGATTCAAAGAGAGTGAGATGCCAGCTCCTTTCATTCAGTCAGTAGCTTCAAACATTTCTGGTATATGAATAACATGATGTTTTTCAATGGCAAAAATCAATGAATATTGTAAATGCACAAACAGTAATTTCTCCGCATTGCAAGGTGCAATTCTGAAATTTTTTGCTTTTTCCTGCTCCTCTTAGCATGATAAAGAAGATTCAAGGAGAGTGAGATGCCAGCTCCTTTCATTCAGTCAGTAGCTTCAATCATTTCTGGTATATGAATAACATGATGTTTTTCAATGGCAAAAATCAATGAATATTGTAAATGCACAAACAGTAATTTCTCCGCATTGCAAGGTGCAATTCTGAGATTTTTTGCTTTTTCCTGCTCCTCTTAGCATGATAAAGAAGATTCAAAGAGAGTGAGATGCCAGCTCCTTTCATTCAGTCAGTAGCTTCAATCATTTCTGGACGTTTTTCAATGGCAAAAATCAATGAATATTCTAAATGCACAAACAGTAATTTCTCCGCATTGCAAGGTGCAATTCTGAAATTTTTTGCTTTTTCCTGCTCCTCTTAGCATGATAAAGAAGATTCAAAGAGAGTGAGATGCCAGCTCCTTTCATTCAGTCAGTAGCTTCAATCATTTCTGGTATATGAATAACATGATGTTTTTCAATGGCAAAAATCAATGAATATTGTAAATGCACAAACAGTAATTTCTCCGCATTGCAAGGTGCAATTCTGAAATTTTTTGCTTTTTCCTGCTCCTCTTAGCATGATAAAGAAGATTCAAAGAGAGTGAGATGCCAGCTCCTTTCATTCAGTCAGTAGCTTCAATCATTTCTGGACGTTTTTCAATGGCAAAAATCAATGAATATTGTAAATGCACAAACAGTAATTTCTCCGCATTGCAAGGTGCAATTCTGAAATTTTTTGCTTTTTCCTGCTCCTCTTAGCATGATAAAGAAGATTCAAAGAGAGTGAGATGCCAGCTCCTTTCATTCAGTCAGTAGCTTCAATCATTTCTGGACGTTTTTCAATGGCAAAAATCAATGAATATTGTAAATGCACAAACAGTAATTTCTCCGCATTGCAAGGTGCAATTCTGAAATTTTTTGCTTTTTCCTGCTCCTCTTAGCATGATAAAAAAGATTCAAAGAGAGTGAGATGCCAGCTCCTTTCATTCAGTCAGTAGCTTCAAACATTTCTGGTATATGAATAACATGATGTTTTTCAATGGCAAAAATCAATGAATATTGTAAATGCACAAACAGTAATTTCTCCGCATTGCAAGGTGCAATTCTGAAATTTTTTGCTTTTTCCTGCTCCTCTTAGCATGTTAAAGAAGATTCAAAGAGAGTGAGACGCCAGCTCCTTTCGTTCAGTCAGTAGCTTCAATCATTTCTGGACGTTTTTCAATGGCAAAAATCATTGAATATTGTAAATGCACAAACAGTAATTTCTCCGCATTGCAAGGTGCAATTCTGAAATTTTTTACTTTTTCCTGCTCCTCTTAGCATGATAAAGAAGATTCAAAGAGAGTGAGATGCCAGCTCCTTTCATTCAGTCAGTAGCTTCAATCATTTCTGGTATATGAATAACATGATGTTTTTCAATGGCAAAAATCAATGAATATTGTAAATGCACAAACAGTAATTTCTCCGCATTGCAAGGTGCAATTCTGAAATTTTTTGCTTTTTCCTGCTCCTCTTAGCATGATAAAGAAGATTCAAAGAGAGTGAGACGCCAGCTCCTTTCGTTCAGTCAGTAGCTTCAATCATTTCTGGACGTTTTTCAATGGCAAAAATCATTGAATATTGTAAATGCACAAACAGTAATTTCTCCGCATTGCAAGGTGCAATTCTGAAATTTTTTACTTTTTCCTGCTCCTCTTAGCATGATAAAGAAGATTCAAAGAGAGTGAGATGCCAGCTCCTTTCATTCAGTCAGTAGCTTCAATCATTTCTGGTATATGAATAACATGATGTTTTTCAATGGCAAAAATCAATGAATATTGTAAATGCAAAAACAGTAATTTCTCCGCATTGCAAGGTGCAATTCTGAAATTTTTTGCTTTTTCCTGCTCCTCTTAGCATGATAAAGAAGATTCAAAGAGAGTGAGATGCCAGCTCCTTTCATTCAGTCAGTAGCTTCAATCATTTCTGGACGTTTTTCAATGGCAAAAATCAACGAATATTGTAAATGCACAAACAGTAATTTCTCCGCATTGCAAGGTGCAATTCTGAAATTTTTTGCTTTTTCCTGCTCCTCTTAGCATGATAAAGAAGATTCAAAGAGAGTGAGATGCCAGCTCCTTTCATTCAGTCAGTAGCTTCAATCATTTCTGGTATATGAATAACATGATGTTTTTCAATGGCAAAAATCAATGAATATTGTAAATGCACAAACAGTAATTTCTCCGCATTGCAAGGTGCAATTCTGAAATTTTTTGCTTTTTCCTGCTCCTCTTAGCATGATAAAAAAGATTCAAAGAGAGTGAGATGCCAGCTCCTTTCATTCAGTCAGTAGCTTCAATCATTTCTGGTATATGAATAACGTGATGTTTTTCAATGGCAAAAATCAATGAATATTGTAAATGCACAAACAGTAATTTCTCCGCATTGCAAGGTGCAATTCTGAAATTTTTTGCTTTTTCCTGCTCCTCTTAGCATGATAAAGAAGATTCAAAGAGAGTGAGATGCCAGCTCCTTTCATTCAGTCAGTAGCTTCAATCATTTCTGGACGTTTTTCAATGGCAAAAATCAATGAATATTGTAAATGCACAAACAGTAATTTCTCCGCATTGCAAGGTGCAATTCTGAAATTTTTTGCTTTTTCCTGCTCCTCTTAGCATGATAAAAAAGATTCAAAGAGAGTGAGATGCCAGCTCCTTTCATTCAGTCAGTAGCTTCAAACATTTCTGGTATATGAATAACATGATGTTTTTCAATGGCAAAAATCAATGAATATTGTAAATGCACAAACAGTAATTTCTCCGCATTGCAAGGTGCAATTCTGAAATTTTTTGCTTTTTCCTGCTCCTCTTAGCATGTTAAAGAAGATTCAAAGAGAGTGAGACGCCAGCTCCTTTCGTTCAGTCAGTAGCTTCAATCATTTCTGGACGTTTTTCAATGGCAAAAATCATTGAATATTGTAAATGCACAAACAGTAATTTCTCCGCATTGCAAGGTGCAATTCTGAAATTTTTTACTTTTTCCTGCTCCTCTTAGCATGATAAAGAAGATTCAAAGAGAGTGAGATGCCAGCTCCTTTCATTCAGTCAGTAGCTTCAATCATTTCTGGTATATGAATAACATGATGTTTTTCAATGGCAAAAATCAATGAATATTGTAAATGCACAAACAGTAATTTCTCCGCATTGCAAGGTGCAATTCTGAAATTTTTTGCTTTTTCCTGCTCCTCTTAGCATGATAAAGAAGATTCAAAGAGAGTGAGACGCCAGCTCCTTTCGTTCAGTCAGTAGCTTCAATCATTTCTGGACGTTTTTCAATGGCAAAAATCATTGAATATTGTAAATGCACAAACAGTAATTTCTCCGCATTGCAAGGTGCAATTCTGAAATTTTTTACTTTTTCCTGCTCCTCTTAGCATGATAAAGAAGATTCAAAGAGAGTGAGATGCCAGCTCCTTTCATTCAGTCAGTAGCTTCAATCATTTCTGGTATATGAATAACATGATGTTTTTCAATGGCAAAAATCAATGAATATTGTAAATGCACAAACAGTAATTTCTCCGCATTGCAAGGTGCAATTCTGAAATTTTTTGCTTTTTCCTGCTCCTCTTAGCATGATAAAGAAGATTCAAAGAGAGTGAGATGCCAGCTCCTTTCATTCAGTCAGTAGCTTCAATCATTTCTGGACGTTTTTCAATGGCAAAAATCAACGAATATTGTAAATGCACAAACAGTAATTTCTCCGCATTGCAAGGTGCAATTCTGAAATTTTTTGCTTTTTCCTGCTCCTCTTAGCATGATAAAGAAGATTCAAAGAGAGTGAGATGCCAGCTCCTTTCATTCAGTCAGTAGCTTCAATCATTTCTGGTATATGAATAACATGATGTTTTTCAATGGCAAAAATCAATGAATATTGTAAATGCACAAACAGTAATTTCTCCGCATTGCAAGGTGCAATTCTGAAATTTTTTGCTTTTTCCTGCTCCTCTTAGCATGATAAAAAAGATTCAAAGAGAGTGAGATGCCAGCTCCTTTCATTCAGTCAGTAGCTTCAATCATTTCTGGTATATGAATAACGTGATGTTTTTCAATGGCAAAAATCAATGAATATTGTAAATGCACAAACAGTAATTTCTCCGCATTGCAAGGTGCAATTCTGAAATTTTTTGCTTTTTCCTGCTCCTCTTAGCATGATAAAGAAGATTCAAAGAGAGTGAGATGCCAGCTCCTTTCATTCAGTCAGTAGCTTCAAACATTTCTGGTATATGAATAACATGATGTTTTTCAATGGCAAAAATCAATGAATATTGTAAATGCACAAACAGTAATTTCTCCGCATTGCAAGGTGCAATTCTGAAATTTTTTGCTTTTTCCTGCTCCTCTTAGCATGATAAAGAAGATTCAAAGAGAGTGAGATGCCAGCTCCTTTCATTCAGTCAGTAGCTTCAATCATTTCTGGACGTTTTTCAATGGCAAAAATCAATGAATATTGTAAATGCACAAACAGTAATTTCTCCGCATTGCAAGGTGCAATTCTGAAATTTTTTGCTTTTTCCTGCTCCTCTTAGCATGATAAAGAAGATTCAAAGAGAGTGAGATGCCAGCTCCTTTCATTCAGTCAGTAGCTTCAATCATTTCTGGACGTTTTTCAATGGCAAAAATCAATGAATATTGTAAATGCACAAACAGTAATTTCTCCGCATTGCAAGGTGCAATTCTGAAATTTTTTGCTTTTTCCTGCTCCTCTTAGCATGATAAAAAAGATTCAAAGAGAGTGAGATGCCAGCTCCTTTCATTCAGTCAGTAGCTTCAAACATTTCTGGTATATGAATAACATGATGTTTTTCAATGGCAAAAATCAATGAATATTGTAAATGCACAAACAGTAATTTCTCCGCATTGCAAGGTGCAATTCTGAAATTTTTTGCTTTTTCCTGCTCCTCTTAGCATGATAAAGAAGATTCAAAGAGAGTGAGACGCCAGCTTCCTTTCGTTCAGTCAGTAGCTTCAATCATTTCTGGACGTTTTTGAATGGCAAAAATCATTGAATATTGTAAATGCACAAACAGTAATTTCTCCGCATTGCAAGGTGCAATTCTGAAATTTTTTACTTTTTCCTGCTCCTCTTAGCATGATAAAGAAGATTCAAAGAGAGTGAGATGCCAGCTCCTTTCATTCAGTCAGTAGCTTCAATCATTTCTGGTATATGAATAACATGATGTTTTTCAATGGCAAAAATCAATGAATATTGTAAATGCACAAACAGTAATTTCTCCGCATTGCAAGGTGCAATTCTGAAATTTTTTGCTTTTTCCTGCTCCTCTTAGCATGATAAAGAAGATTCAAAGAGAGTGAGACGCCAGCTCCTTTCGTTCAGTCAGTAGCTTCAATCATTTCTGGACGTTTTTCAATGGCAAAAATCATTGAATATTGTAAATGCACAAACAGTAATTTCTCCGCATTGCAAGGTGCAATTCTGAAATTTTTTACTTTTTCCTGCTCCTCTTAGCATGATAAAGAAGATTCAAAGAGAGTGAGATGCCAGCTCCTTTCATTCAGTCAGTAGCTTCAATCATTTCTGGTATATGAATAACATGATGTTTTTCAATGGCAAAAATCAATGAATATTGTAAATGCACAAACAGTAATTTCTCCGCATTGCAAGGTGCAATTCTGAAATTTTTTGCTTTTTCCTGCTCCTCTTAGCATGATAAAGAAGATTCAAAGAGAGTGAGATGCCAGCTCCTTTCATTCAGTCAGTAGCTTCAATCATTTCTGGACGTTTTTCAATGGCAAAAATCAACGAATATTGTAAATGCACAAACAGTAATTTCTCCGCATTGCAAGGTGCAATTCTGAAATTTTTTGCTTTTTCCTGCTCCTCTTAGCATGATAAAGAAGATTCAAAGAGAGTGAGATGCCAGCTCCTTTCATTCAGTCAGTAGCTTCAATCATTTCTGGTATATGAATAACATGATGTTTTTCAATGGCAAAAATCAATGAATATTGTAAATGCACAAACAGTAATTTCTCCGCATTGCAAGGTGCAATTCTGAAATTTTTTGCTTTTTCCTGCTCCTCTTAGCATGATAAAGAAGATTCAAAGAGAGTGAGATGCCAGCTCCTTTCATTCAGTCAGTAGCTTCAATCATTTCTGGTATATGAATAACATGATGTTTTTCAATGGCAAAAATCAATGAATATTGTAAATGCACAAACAGTAATTTCTCCGCATTGCAAGGTGCAATTCTGAAATTTTTTGCTTTTTCCTGCTCCTCTTAGCATGATAAAAAAGATTCAAAGAGAGTGAGATGCCAGCTCCTTTCATTCAGTCAGTAGCTTCAATCATTTCTGGTATATGAATAACGTGATGTTTTTCAATGGCAAAAATCAATGAATATTGTAAATGCACAAACAGTAATTTCTCCGCATTGCAAGGTGCAATTCTGAAATTTTTTGCTTTTTCCTGCTCCTCTTAGCATGATAAAGAAGATTCAAAGAGAGTGAGATGCCAGCTCCTTTCATTCAGTCAGTAGCTTCAAACATTTCTGGTATATGAATAACATGATGTTTTTCAATGGCAAAAATCAATGAATATTGTAAATGCACAAACAGTAATTTCTCCGCATTGCAAGGTGCAATTCTGAAATTTTTTGCTTTTTCCTGCTCCTCTTAGCATGATAAAGAAGATTCAAGGAGAGTGAGATGCCAGCTCCTTTCATTCAGTCAGTAGCTTCAAACATTTCTGGTATATGAATAACATGATGTTTTTCAATGGCAAAAATCAATGAATATTGTAAATGCACAAACAGTAATTTCTCCGCATTGCAAGGTGCAATTCTGAAATTTTTTGCTTTATCCTGCTCCTCTTAGCATGATAAAGAAGATTCAAAGAGAGTGAGATGCCAGCTCCTTTCATTCAGTCAGTAGCTTCAATCATTTCTGGACGTTTTTCAATGGCAAAAATCATTGAATATTGTAAATGCACAAACAGTAATTTCTCCGCATTGCAAGGTGCAATTCTGAAATTTTTTACTTTTTCCTGCTCCTCTTAGCATGATAAAGAAGATTCAAAGAGAGTGAGATGCCAGCTCCTTTCATTCAGTCAGTAGCTTCAATCATTTCTGGTATATGAATAACATGATGTTTTTCAATGGCAAAAATCAATGAATATTGTAAATGCACAAACAGTAATTTCTCCGCATTGCAAGGTGCAATTCTGAGATTTTTTGCTTTTTCCTGCTCCTCTTAGCATGATAAAGAAGATTCAAAGAGAGTGAGATGCCAGCTCCTTTCATTCAGTCAGTAGCTTCAATCATTTCTGGACGTTTTTCAATGGCAAAAATCAATGAATATTCTAAATGCACAAACAGTAATTTCTCCGCATTGCAAGGTGCAATTCTGAAATTTTTTGCTTTTTCCTGCTCCTCTTAGCATGATAAACAAGATTCAAAGAGAGTGAGATGCCAGCTCCTTTCATTCAGTCAGTAGCTTCAATCATTTCTGGACGTTTTTCAATGGCAAAAATCAATGAATATTGTAAATGCACAAACAGTAATTTCTCCGCATTGCAAGGTGCAATTCTGAAATTTTTTGCTTTTTCCTGCTCCTCTTAGCATGATAAAGAAGATTCAAAGAGAGTGAGAAGCCAGCTCCTTTCATTCAGTCAGTAGCTTCAATCATTTCTGGACGTTTTTCAATTGCAAAAATCAATGAATATTGTAAATGCACAAACAGTAATTTCTCCGCATTGCAAGGTGCAATTCTGAAATTTTTTGCTTTTTCCTGCTCCTCTTAGCATGATAAAGAAGATTCAAAGAGAGTGAGATGCCAGCTCCTTTCATTCAGTCAGTAGCTTCAATCATTTCTGGTATATGAATAACATGATGTTTTTCAATGGCAAAAATCAATGAATATTGTAAATGCACAAACAGTAATTTCTCCGCATTGCAAGGTGCAATTCTGAAATTTTTTGCTTTTTCCTGCTCCTCTTAGCATGATAAAGAAGATTCAAAGAGAGTGAGATGCCAGCTCCTTTCATTCAGTCAGTAGCTTCAATCATTTCTGGACGTTTTTCAATGGCAAAAATCAATGAATATTGTAAATGCACAAACAGTAATTTCTCCGCATTGCAAGGTGCAATTCTGAAATTTTTTGCTTTTTCCTGCTCCTCTTAGCATGATAAAGAAGATTCAAAGAGAGTGAGATGCCAGCTCCTTTCATTCAGTCAGTAGCTTCAATCATTTCTGGACGTTTTTCAATGGCAAAAATCAATGAATATTGTAAATGCACAAACAGTAATTTCTCCGCATTGCAAGGTGCAATTCTGAAATTTTTTGCTTTTTCCTGCTCCTCTTAGCATGATAAAAAAGATTCAAAGAGAGTGAGATGCCAGCTCCTTTCATTCAGTCAGTAGCTTCAAACATTTCTGGTATATGAATAACATGATGTTTTTCAATGGCAAAAATCAATGAATATTGTAAATGCACAAACAGTAATTTCTCCGCATTGCAAGGTGCAATTCTGAAATTTTTTGCTTTTTCCTGCTCCTCTTAGCATGATAAAGAAGATTCAAAGAGAGTGAGACGCCAGCTCCTTTCGTTCAGTCAGTAGCTTCAATCATTTCTGGACGTTTTTCAATGGCAAAAATCATTGAATATTGTAAATGCACAAACAGTAATTTCTCCGCATTGCAAGGTGCAATTCTGAAATTTTTTACTTTTTCCTGCTCCTCTTAGCATGATAAAGAAGATTCAAAGAGAGTGAGATGCCAGCTCCTTTCATTCAGTCAGTAGCTTCAATCATTTCTGGTATATGAATAACATGATGTTTTTCAATGGCAAAAATCAATGAATATTGTAAATGCACAAACAGTAATTTCTCCGCATTGCAAGGTGCAATTCTGAAATTTTTTGCTTTTTCCTGCTCCTCTTAGCATGATAAAGAAGATTCAAGGAGAGTGAGATGCCAGCTCCTTTCATTCAGTCAGTAGCTTCAAACATTTCTGGTATATGAATAACATGATGTTTTTCAATGGCAAAAATCAATGAATATTGTAAATGCACAAACAGTAATTTCTCCGCATTGCAAGGTGCAATTCTGAAATTTTTTGCTTTATCCTGCTCCTCTTAGCATGATAAAGAAGATTCAAAGAGAGTGAGATGCCAGCTCCTTTCATTCAGTCAGTAGCTTCAATCATTTCTGGACGTTTTTCAATGGCAAAAATCATTGAATATTGTAAATGCACAAACAGTAATTTCTCCGCATTGCAAGGTGCAATTCTGAAATTTTTTACTTTTTCCTGCTCCTCTTAGCATGATAAAGAAGATTCAAAGAGAGTGAGATGCCAGCTCCTTTCATTCAGTCAGTAGCTTCAATCATTTCTGGTATATGAATAACATGATGTTTTTCAATGGCAAAAATCAATGAATATTGTAAATGCACAAACAGTAATTTCTCCGCATTGCAAGGTGCAATTCTGAGATTTTTTGCTTTTTCCTGCTCCTCTTAGCATGATAAAGAAGATTCAAAGAGAGTGAGATGCCAGCTCCTTTCATTCAGTCAGTAGCTTCAATCATTTCTGGACGTTTTTCAATGGCAAAAATCAATGAATATTCTAAATGCACAAACAGTAATTTCTCCGCATTGCAAGGTGCAATTCTGAAATTTTTTGCTTTTTCCTGCTCCTCTTAGCATGATAAACAAGATTCAAAGAGAGTGAGATGCCAGCTCCTTTCATTCAGTCAGTAGCTTCAATCATTTCTGGACGTTTTTCAATGGCAAAAATCAATGAATATTGTAAATGCACAAACAGTAATTTCTCCGCATTGCAAGGTGCAATTCTGAAATTTTTTGCTTTTTCCTGCTCCTCTTAGCATGATAAAGAAGATTCAAAGAGAGTGAGAAGCCAGCTCCTTTCATTCAGTCAGTAGCTTCAATCATTTCTGGACGTTTTTCAATTGCAAAAATCAATGAATATTGTAAATGCACAAACAGTAATTTCTCCGCATTGCAAGGTGCAATTCTGAAATTTTTTGCTTTTTCCTGCTCCTCTTAGCATGATAAAGAAGATTCAAAGAGAGTGAGATGCCAGCTCCTTTCATTCAGTCAGTAGCTTCAATCATTTCTGGTATATGAATAACATGATGTTTTTCAATGGCAAAAATCAATGAATATTGTAAATGCACAAACAGTAATTTCTCCGCATTGCAAGGTGCAATTCTGAAATTTTTTGCTTTTTCCTGCTCCTCTTAGCATGATAAAGAAGATTCAAAGAGAGTGAGATGCCAGCTCCTTTCATTCAGTCAGTAGCTTCAATCATTTCTGGACGTTTTTCAATGGCAAAAATCAATGAATATTGTAAATGCACAAACAGTAATTTCTCCGCATTGCAAGGTGCAATTCTGAAATTTTTTGCTTTTTCCTGCTCCTCTTAGCATGATAAAGAAGATTCAAAGAGAGTGAGATGCCAGCTCCTTTCATTCAGTCAGTAGCTTCAATCATTTCTGGACGTTTTTCAATGGCAAAAATCAATGAATATTGTAAATGCACAAACAGTAATTTCTCCGCATTGCAAGGTGCAATTCTGAAATTTTTTGCTTTTTCCTGCTCCTCTTAGCATGATAAAAAAGATTCAAAGAGAGTGAGATGCCAGCTCCTTTCATTCAGTCAGTAGCTTCAAACATTTCTGGTATATGAATAACATGATGTTTTTCAATGGCAAAAATCAATGAATATTGTAAATGCACAAACAGTAATTTCTCCGCATTGCAAGGTGCAATTCTGAAATTTTTTGCTTTTTCCTGCTCCTCTTAGCATGATAAAGAAGATTCAAAGAGAGTGAGACGCCAGCTCCTTTCGTTCAGTCAGTAGCTTCAATCATTTCTGGACGTTTTTCAATGGCAAAAATCATTGAATATTGTAAATGCACAAACAGTAATTTCTCCGCATTGCAAGGTGCAATTCTGAAATTTTTTACTTTTTCCTGCTCCTCTTAGCATGATAAAGAAGATTCAAAGAGAGTGAGATGCCAGCTCCTTTCATTCAGTCAGTAGCTTCAATCATTTCTGGTATATGAATAACATGATGTTTTTCAATGGCAAAAATCAATGAATATTGTAAATGCACAAACAGTAATTTCTCCGCATTGCAAGGTGCAATTCTGAAATTTTTTGCTTTTTCCTGCTCCTCTTAGCATGATAAAGAAGATTCAAAGAGAGTGAGATGCCAGCTCCTTTCATTCAGTCAGTAGCTTCAATCATTTCTGGACGTTTTTCAATGGCAAAAATCAACGAATATTGTAAATGCACAAACAGTAATTTCTCCGCATTGCAAGGTGCAATTCTGAAATTTTTTGCTTTTTCCTGCTCCTCTTAGCATGATAAAGAAGATTCAAAGAGAGTGAGATGCCAGCTCCTTACATTCAGTCAGTAGCTTCAATCATTTCTGGTAAATGAATAACATGATGTTTTTCAATGGCAAAAATCAATGAATTTTGTAAATGCACAAACAGTAATTTCTCCGCATTGCAAGGCGCAATTCTGAAATTTTTTGCTTTTTCCTGCTCCTCTTAGCATGATAAAGAAGATTCAAAGAGAGTGAGATGCCAGCTCCTTTCAATCAGTCAGTAGCTTCAATCATTTCTGGACGTTTTTCAATGGCAAAAATCAATGAATATTGTAAATGCACAAACAGTAATTTCTCCGCATTGCAAGGTGCAATTCTGAAATTTTTTGCTTTTTCCTGCTCCTCTTAGCATGATAAAGAAGATTTAAAGAGAGTGAGATGCCAGCTCCTTTCATTCAGTCAGTAGCTTCAATCATTTCTGGACGTTTTTCAATGGCAAAAATCAATGAATATTGTAAATGCACAAACAGTAATTTTTCCGCATTGCAAGGTGCAATTCTGAAATTTTTTGCTTATTCCTGCTCCTCTTAGCATGATAAAGAAGATTCAAAGAGAGTGAGGTGCCAGCTCCTTTCATTCAGTCAGTAGCTTCAAACATTTCTGGTATATGAATAACGTTTTTCAATGGCAAAAATCAATGAATATTGTAAATGCACAAACAGTTATTTCTCCGCATTGCAAGGTGCAATTCTGAAATTTTTTGCTTTTTCCTGCTCCTCTTAGCATGATAAAGAAGATTCAAAGAGAGTGAGATGCCAGCTCCTTTCATTCAGTCAGTAGCTTCAATCATTTCTGGACGTTTTTCAATGGCAAAAATCAATGAATATTGTAAATGCACAAACAGTAATTTCTCCGCATTGCAAGGTGCAATTCTGAAATTTTTTGCTTTTTCCTGCTCCTCTTAGCATGATAAAGAAGATTCAAAGAGAGTGAGATGCCAGCTCCTTTCATTCAGTCAGTAGCTTCAATCATTTCTGGACGTTTTTCAATGACAAAAATCAATGAATATTGTAAATGCACAAACAGTAATTTCTCCGCATTGCAAGGTGCAATTCTGAAATTTTTTGCTTTTTCCTGCTCCTCTTAGCATGATAAAGAAGATTCAAAGAGAGTGAGATGCCAGCTCCTTTCATTCAGTCAGTAGCTTCAATCATTTCTGGACGTTTTTCAATGGCAAAAATCAATGAATATTGTAAATGCACAAACAGTAATTTCTCCGCATTGCAAGGTGCAATTCTGAAATTTTTGCTTTTTCCTGCTCCTCTTAGCATGATAAAGAAGATTCAAAGAGAGTGAGGTGCCAGCTCCTTTCATTCAGTCAGTAGCTTCAAACATTTCTGGTATATGAATAACATGTTTTTCAATGGCAAAAATCAATGAATATTGTAAATGCACAAACAGTAATTTCTCCGCATTGCAAGGAGCAATTCTGAAATTTTTTGCTTTTTCCTGCTCCTCTTAGCATGATAAAGAAGATTCAAAGAGAGTGAGATGCCAGCTCCTTTCATTCAGTCAGTAGCTTCAATCATTTCTGGACGTTTTTCAATGGCAAAAATCAATGAATATTGTAAATGCACAAACTGTAATTTCTCCGCATTGCAAGGTGCAATTCTGAAATTTTTTGCTTTTTCCTGCTCCTCTTAGCATGATAAAGAAGATTCAAAGAGAGTGAGATGCCAGCTCTTTTCATTCAGTCAGTAGCTTCAATCATTTCTGGACGTTTTTCAATGGCAAAAATCAATGAATATTGTAAATGCACAAACAGTAATTTCTCCGCATTGCAAGGTGCAATTCTGAAATTTTTTGCTTTTTCCTGCTCCTCTTAGCATGATAAAGAAGATTCAAAGAGAGTGAGATGCCAGCTCCTTTCATTCAATCAGTAGCTTCAAACATTTCTGGTATATGAATAACATGATGTTTTTCAATGGCAAAAATCAATGAATATTGTAAATGCACAAACAGTAATTTCTCCGCATTGCAAGGTGCAATTCTGAAATTTTTTGCTTTTTCCTGCTCCTCTTAGCATGATAAAGAAGATTCAAAGAGAGTGAGATGCCAGCTCCTTTCATTCAGTCAGTAGCTTCAATCATTTCTGGACGTTTTTCAATGGCAAAAATCAATGAATATTGTAAATGCACAAACAGTAATTTCTCCGCATTGCAAGGTGCAATTCTGAAATTTTTTGCTTTTTCCTGCTCCTCTTAGCATGATAAAGAAGATTCAAAGAGAGTGAGGTGCCAGCTCCTTTCATTCAGTCAGTAGCTTCAAACATTTCTGGTATATGAATAACATGTTTTTCAATGGCAAAAATCAATGAATATTGTAAATGCACAAACAGTAATTTCTCCGCATTGCAAGGAGCAATTCTGAAATTTTTTGCTTTTTCCTGCTCCTCTTAGCATGATAAAGAAGATTCAAAGAGAGTGAGATGCCAGCTCCTTTCATTCAGTCAGTAGCTTCAATCATTTCTGGACGTTTTTCAATGGCAAAAATCAATGAATATTGTAAATGCACAAACTGTAATTTCTCCGCATTGCAAGGTGCAATTCTGAAATTTTTTGCTTTTTCCTGCTCCTCTTAGCATGATAAAGAAGATTCAAAGAGAGTGAGATGCCAGCTCCTTTCATTCAGTCAGTAGCTTCAATCATTTCTGGACGTTTTTCAATGGCAAAAATCAATGAATATTGTAAATGCACAAACAGTAATTTCTCCGCATTGCAAGGTGCAATTCTGAAATTTTTTGCTTTTTCCTGCTCCTCTTAGCATGATAAAGAAGATTCAAAGAGAGTGAGATGCCAGCTCCTTTCATTCAGTCAGTAGCTTCAAACATTTCTGGTATATGAATAACATGATGTTTTTCAATGGCAAAAATTAATGAATATTGTAAATGCACAAACAGTAATTTCTCCGCATTGCAAGGTGCAATTCTGAAATTTTTTGCTTTTTCCAGCTCCTCTTAGCATGATAAAGAAGATTCAAAGAGAGTGAGATGCCAGCTCCTTTCATTCAGTCAGTAGCTTCAATCATTTCTGGACGTTTTTCAATGGCAAAAATCAATGAATATTGTAAATGCACAAACAGTAATTTCTCCGCATTGCAAGGTGCAATTCTGAAATTTTTTGCTTTATCCTGCTCCTCTTAGCATGATAAAGTAGATTCAAAGAGAGTGAGGTGCCAGCTCCTTTCATTCAGTCAGTAGCTTCAAACATTTCTGGTATATGAATAACATGTTTTTCAATGGCAAAAATCAATGAATATTGTAAATGCACAAACAGTAATTTCTCCGCATTGCAAGGTGCAATTCTGAAATTTTTTGCTTTTTCCTGCTCCTCTTAGCATGATAAAGAAAATTCAAAGAGAGTGAGATGCCAGCTCCTTTCATTCAGTCAGTAGCTTCAATCATTTCTGGACGTTTTTCAATGGCAAAAATCAATGAATATTGTAAATGCACAAACAGTAATTTCTCCGCATTGCAAGGTGCAATTCTGAAATTTTTTGCTTTTTCCTGCTCCTCTTAGCATGATAAAGAAGATTCAAAGAGAGTGAGATGCCAGCTCCTTTCATTCAGTCAGTAGCTTCAATCATTTCTGGACGTTTTTCAATGGCAAAAATCAATGAATATTGTAAATGCACAAACAGTAATTTCTCCGCATTGCAAGGTGCAATTCTGAAATTTTTTGCTTTTTCCTGCTCCTCTTAGCATGATAAAGAAGATTCAAAGAGAGTGAGATGCCAGCTCCTTTCATTCAGTCAGTAGCTTCAATCATTTCTGGACGTTTTTCAATGGCAAAAATCAATGAATATTGTAAATGCACAAACAGTAATTTCTCCGCATTGCAAGGTGCAATTCTGAAATTTTTTGCTTTTTCCTGCTCCTCTTAGCATGATAAAGAAGATTCAAAGAGAGTGAGATGCCAGCTCCTTTCATTCAGTCAGTAGCTTCAATCATTTCTGGACGTTTTTCAATGGCAAAAATCAATGAATATTGTAAATGCACAAACAGTAATTTCTCCGCATTGCAAGGTGCAATTCTGAAATTTTTGCTTTTTCCTGCTCCTCTTAGCATGATAAAGAAGATTCAAAGAGAGTGAGGTGCCAGCTCCTTTCATTCAGTCAGTAGCTTCAAACATTTCTGGTATATGAATAACATGATGTTTTTCAATGGCAAAAATCAATGAATATTGTAAATGCACAAACAGTAATTTCTCCGCATTGCAAGGTGCAATTCTGAAATTTTTTGCTTTTTCCTGCTCCTCTTAGCATGATAAAGAAGATTCAAAGAGAGTGAGATGCCAGCTCCTTTCATTCAGTCAGTAGCTTCAATCATTTCTGGACGTTTTTCAATGGCAAAAATCAATGAATATTGTAAATGCACAAACAGTAATTTCTCCGCATTGCAAGGTGCAATTCTGAAATTTTTTGCTTTTTCCTGCTCCTCTTAGCATGATAAAGAAGATTCAAAGAGAGTGAGGTGCCAGCTCCTTTCATTCAGTCAGTAGCTTCAAACATTTCTGGTATATGAATAACATGTTTTTCAATGGCAAAAATCAATGAATATTGTAAATGCACAAACTGTAATTTCTCCGCATTGCAAGGTGCAATTCTGAAATTTTTTGCTTTTTCCTGCTCCTCTTAGCATGATAAAGAAAATTCAAAGAGAGTGAGATGCCAGCTCCTTTCATTCAGTCAGTAGCTTCAATCATTTCTGGACGTTTTTCAATGGCAAAAATCAATGAATATTGTAAATGCACAAACAGTAATTTCTCCGCATTGCAAGGTGCAATTCTGAAATTTTTTGCTTTTTCCTGCTCCTCTTAGCATGATAAAGAAGATTCAAAGAGAGTGAGATGCCAGCTCCTTTCATTCAGTCAGTAGCTTCAATCATTTCTGGACGTTTTTCAATGGCAAAAATCAATGAATATTGTAAATGCACAAACTGTAATTTCTCCGCATTGTAAGGTGAAATTCTGAAATTTTTTGCTTTTTCCTGCTCCTCTTAGCATGATAAAGAAGATTCAAAGAGAGTGAGATGCCAGCTCCTTTCATTCAGTCAGTAGCTTCAATCATTTCTGGACGTTTTTCAATGGCAAAAATCAATGAATATTGTAAATGCACAAACAGTAATTTCTCCGCATTGCAAGGTGCAATTCTGAAATTTTTTGCTTTTTCCTGCTCCCCTTAGCATGATAAAGAAGATTCAAAGAGAGTGAGATGCCAGCTCCTTTCATTCAGTCAGTAGCTTCAATCATTTCTGGACGTTTTTCAATGGCAAAAATCAATGAATATTGTAAATGCACAAACAGAAATTTCTCCGCATTGCAAGGTGCAATTCTGAAATTTTTTGCTTTTTCCTGCTCCTCTTAGCATGATAAAGAAGATTCAAAGAGAGTGAGATGCCAGCTCCTTTCATTCAGTCAGTAGCTTCAAACATTTCTGGTATATGAATAACATGATGTTTTTCAATGGCAAAAATCAATGAATATTGTAAATGCACAAACAGTAATTTCTCCGCATTGCAAGGTGCAATTCTGAAATTTTTTGCTTTTTCCTGCTCCTCTTAGCATGATAAAGAAGATTCAAAGAGAGTGAGATGCCAGCTCCTTTCGTTCAGTCAGTAGCTTCAATCATTTCTGGACGTTTTTCAATGGCAAAAATCATTGAATATTGTAAATGCACAAACAGTAATTTCTCCGCATTGCAAGGTGCAATTCTGAAATTTTTTACATTTTCCTGCTCCTCTTAGCATGATAAAGAAGATTCAAAGAGAGTGAGATGCCAGCTCCTTTCATTCAGTCAGTAGCTTCAATCATTTCTGGTATATGAATAACATGATGTTTTTCAATGGCAAAAATCAATGAATATTGTAAATGCACAAACAGTAATTTCTCCGCATTGCAAGGTGCAATTCTGAAATTTTTTGCTTTTTCCTGCTCCTCTTAGCATGATAAAGAAGATTCAAAGAGAGTGAGATGCCAGCTCCTTTCATTCAGTCAGTAGCTTCAATCTTTTCTGGACGTTTTTCAATGGCAAAAATCAATGAATATTGTAAATGCACAAACAGTAATTTCTCCGCATTGCAAGGTGCAATTCTGAAATTTTTTGCTTTTTCCTGCTCCTCTTAGCATGATAAAGAAGATTCAAAGAGAGTGAGGTGCCAGCTCCTTTCATTCAGTCAGTAGCTTCAAACATTTCTGGTATATGAATAACATGTTTTTCAATGGCAAAAATCAATGAATATTGTAAATGCACAAACAGTAATTTCTCCGCATTGCAAGGAGCAATTCTGAAATTTTTTGCTTTTTCCTGCTCCTCTTAGCATGATAAAGAAGATTCAAAGAGAGTGAGATGCCAGCTCCTTTCATTCAGTCAGTAGCTTCAATCATTTCTGGACGTTTTTCAATGGCAAAAATCAATGAATATTGTAAATGCACAAACTGTAATTTCTCCGCATTGCAAGGTGCAATTCTGAAATTTTTTGCTTTTTCCTGCTCCTCTTAGCATGATAAAGAAGATTCAAAGAGAGTGAGATGCCAGCTCCTTTCATTCAGTCAGTAGCTTCAATCATTTCTGGACGTTTTTCAATGGCAAAAATCAATGAATATTGTAAATGCACAAACAGTAATTTCTCCGCATTGCAAGGTGCAATTCTGAAATTTTTTGCTTTTTCCTGCTCCTCTTAGCATGATAAAGAAGATTCAAAGAGAGTGAGATGCCAGCTCCTTTCATTCAGTCAGTAGCTTCAAACATTTCTGGTATATGAATAACATGATGTTTTTCAATGGCAAAAATTAATGAATATTGTAAATGCACAAACAGTAATTTCTCCGCATTGCAAGGTGCAATTCTGAAATTTTTTGCTTTTTCCAGCTCCTCTTAGCATGATAAAGAAGATTCAAAGAGAGTGAGATGCCAGCTCCTTTCATTCAGTCAGTAGCTTCAATCATTTCTGGACGTTTTTCAATGGCAAAAATCAATGAATATTGTAAATGCACAAACAGTAATTTCTCCGCATTGCAAGGTGCAATTCTGAAATTTTTTGCTTTATCCTGCTCCTCTTAGCATGATAAAGTAGATTCAAAGAGAGTGAGGTGCCAGCTCCTTTCATTCAGTCAGTAGCTTCAAACATTTCTGGTATATGAATAACATGTTTTTCAATGGCAAAAATCAATGAATATTGTAAATGCACAAACAGTAATTTCTCCGCATTGCAAGGTGCAATTCTGAAATTTTTTGCTTTTTCCTGCTCCTCTTAGCATGATAAAGAAAATTCAAAGAGAGTGAGATGCCAGCTCCTTTCATTCAGTCAGTAGCTTCAATCATTTCTGGACGTTTTTCAATGGCAAAAATCAATGAATATTGTAAATGCACAAACAGTAATTTCTCCGCATTGCAAGGTGCAATTCTGAAATTTTTTGCTTTTTCCTGCTCCTCTTAGCATGATAAAGAAGATTCAAAGAGAGTGAGATGCCAGCTCCTTTCATTCAGTCAGTAGCTTCAATCATTTCTGGACGTTTTTCAATGGCAAAAATCAATGAATATTGTAAATGCACAAACTGTAATTTCTCCGCATTGTAAGGTGCAATTCTGAAATTTTTTGCTTTTTCCTGCTCCTCTTAGCATGATAAAGAAGATTCAAAGAGAGTGAGATGCCAGCTCCTTTCATTCAGTCAGTAGCTTCAATCATTTCTGGACGTTTTTCAATGGCAAAAATCAATGAATATTGTAAATGCACAAACTGTAATTTCTCCGCATTGTAAGGTGCAATTCTGAAATTTTTTGCTTTTTCCTGCTCCTCTTAGCATGATAAAGAAGATTCAAAGAGAGTGAGATGCCAGCTCCTTTCATTCAGTCAGTAGCTTCAATCATTTCTGGACGTTTTTCAATGGCAAAAATCAATGAATATTGTAAATGCACAAACAGTAATTTCTCCGCATTGCAAGGTGCAATTCTGAAATTTTTTGCTTTTTCCTGCTCCTCTTAGCATGATAAAGAAGATTCAAAGAGAGTGAGATGCCAGCTCCTTTCATTCAGTCAGTAGCTTCAAACATTTCTGGTATATGAATAACATGATGTTTTTCAATGGCAAAAATCAATGAATATTGTAAATGCACAAACAGTAATTTCTCCGCATTGCAAGGTGCAATTCTGAAATTTTTTGCTTTTTCCTGCTCCTCTTAGCATGATAAAGAAGATTCAAAGAGAGTGAGATGCCAGCTCCTTTCATTCAGTCAGTAGCTTCAAACATTTCTGGTATATGAATAACATGATGTTTTTCAATGGCAAAAATCAATGAATATTGTAAATGCACAAACAGTAATTTCTCCGCATTGCAAGGTGCAAGTCTGAAATTTTTTGCTTTTTCCTGCTCCTCTTAGCATGATAAAGAAGATTCAAAGAGAGTGAGATGCCAGCTACTTTCATTCAGTCAGTAGCTTCAATCATTTCTGGACGTTTTTCAATGGTAAAAATCAATGAATATTGTAAATGCACAAACAGTAATTTCTCCGCATTGCAAGGTGCAATTCTGAAATTTTTTGCTTTTTCCCGCTCCTCTTAGCATGATAAAGAAGATTCAAAGAGAGTGAGATGCCAGCTCCTTTCATTCAGTCAGTAGCTTCAATCATTTCTGGACGTTTTTCAATGGCAAAAATCAATGAATATTGTAAATGCACAAACAGTAATTTCTCCGCATTGCAAGGTGCAATTCTGAAATTTTTTGCTTTTTCCTGCTCCTCTTAGCATGATAAAGAAGATTCAAAGAGAGTGAGATGCCAGCTCCTTTCATTCAGTCAGTAGCTTCAATCATTTCTGGACGTTTTTCAATGGCAAAAATCAATGAATATTGTAAATGCACAAACAGTAATTTCTCCGCATTGCAAGGTGCAATTCTGAAATTTTTTGCTTTTTCCTGCTCCTCTTAGCATGATAAAGAAGATTCAAAGTGAGTGAGATGCCAGCTCCTTTCATTCAGTCAGTAGCTTCAATCATTTCTGGACGTTTTTCAATGGCAAAAATCAATGAATATTGTAAATGTACAAACAGTAATTTCTCCGCATTGCAAGGTGCAATTCTGAAATTTTTTGCTTTTTCCTGCTCCTCTTAGCATGATAAAGAAGATTCAAAGAGAGTGAGGTTCCAGCTCCTTTCATTCAGTCAGTAGCTTCAAACATTTCTGGTATATGAATAACATGTTTTTCAATGGCAAAAATCAATGAATATTGTAAATGCACAAACAGTAATTTCTCCGCATTGCAAGGTGCAATTCTGAAATTTTTTGCTTTTTCCTGCTCCACTTAACTTGATAAAGAAGATTCAAAGAGAGTGAGATGCCAGCTCCTTTCATTCAGTCAGTAGCTTCAATCATTTCTGGACGTTTTTCAATGGCAAAAATCAATGAATATTGTAAATGCACAAACTGTAATTTCTCCGCATTGTAAGGTGCAATTCTGAAATTTTTTGCTTTTTCCTGCTCCTCTTAGCATGATAAAGAAGATTCAAAGAGAGTGAGATGCCAGCTCCTTTCATTCAGTCAGTAGCTTCAATCATTTCTGGACGTTTTTCAATGGCAAAAATCAATGAATATTGTAAATGCACAAACAGTAATTTCTCCGCATTGCAAGGTGCAATTCTGAAATTTTTTGCTTTTTCCTGCTCCTCTTAGCATGATAAAGAAGATTCAAAGAGAGTGAGATGCCAGCTCCTTTCATTCAGTCAGTAGCTTCAAACATTTCTGGTATATGAATAACATGATGTTTTTCAATGGCAAAAATCAATGAATATTGTAAATGCACAAACAGTAATTTCTCCGCATTGCAAGGTGCAAGTCTGAAATTTTTTGCTTTTTCCTGCTCCTCTTAGCATGATAAAGAAGATTCAAAGAGAGTGAGATGCCAGCTACTTTCATTCAGTCAGTAGCTTCAATCATTTCTGGACGTTTTTCAATGGTAAAAATCAATGAATATTGTAAATGCAGAAACAGTAATTTCTCCGCATTGCAAGGTGCAATTCTGAAATTTTTTGCTTTTTCCTGCTCCTCTTAGCATGATAAAGAAGATTCAAAGAGAGTGAGATGCCAGCTCCTTTCATTCAGTCAGTAGCTTCAATCATTTCTGGACGTTTTTCAATGGCAAAAATCAATGAATATTGTAAATGCACAAACAGTAATTTCTTCGCATTGCAAGGTGCAATTCTGAAATGTTTTGCTTTTTCCTGCTCCTCTTAGCATGATAAAGAAGATTCAAAGAGAGTGAGATGCCAGCTCCTTTCATTCAGTCAGTAGCTTCAATCATTTCTGGTAAATGAATAACATGATGTTTTTCAATGGCAAAAATCAATGAATTTTGTAAATGCACAAACAGTAATTTCTCCGCATTGCAAGGCGCAATTCTGAAATTTTTTGCTTTTTCCTGCTCCTCTTAGCATGATAAAGAAGATTCAAAGAGAGTGAGATGCCAGCTCCTTTCATTCAGTCAGTAGCTTCAATCATTTCTGGACGTTTTTCAATGGCAAAAATCAATGAATATTGTAAATGCACAAACAGTAATTTCTCCGCATTGCAAGGTGCAATTCTGAAATTTTTTGCTTTTTCCTGCTCCTCTTAGCATGATAAAGAAGATTCAAAGAGAGTGAGATGCCAGCTCCTTTCATTCAGTCAGTAGCTTCAATCATTTCTGGATGTTTTTCAATGGCAAAAGTCAATGAATATTGTAAATGCACAAACTGTAATTTCTTCGCATTGCAAGGTGCAATTCTGAAATTTTTTGCTTTTCCTGCTCCTCTTAGCATGATAAAGAAGATTCATAGAGAGTGAGATGCCAGCTCCTTTCATTCAGTCAGTAGCTTCAATCATTTCTGGACGTTTTTCAATGGCAAAAATCAATGAATATTGTAATTGCACAAACAGTAATTTCTCCGCATTGCAAGGTGCAATTCTGAAATTTTTTGCTTTTTCCTGCTCCTCTTAGCATGATAAAGAAGATTCAAAGAGAGTGAGATGCCAGCTCCTTTCATTCAGTCAGTAGCTTCAAACATTTCTGGTATATGAATAACATGATGTTTTTCAATGGCAAAAATCAATGAATATTGTAAATGCACAAACAGTAATTTCTCCGCATTGCAAGGTGCAATTCTGAAATTTTTTGCTTTTTCCTGCTCCTCTTAGCATGATAAAGAAGATTCAAAGAGAGTGAGATGCCAGCTCCTTTCATTCAGTCAGTAGCTTCAATCATTTCTGGACGTTTTTCAATGGCAAAAATCAATGAATATTGTAAATGCACAAACAGTAATTTCTCCGCATTGCAAGGTGCAATTCTGAAATTTTTTGCTTTTTCCTGCTCCTCTTAGCATGATAAAGAAGATTCAAAGAGAGTGAGATGCCAGCTCCTTTCATTCAGTCAGTAGCTTCAATCATTTCTGGACGTTTTTCAATGGCAAAAATCAATGAATATTGTAAATGCACAAACTGTAATTTCTCCGCATTGTAAGGTGCAATTCTGAAATTTTTTGCTTTTTCCTGCTCCTCTTAGCATGATAAAGAAGATTCAAAGAGAGTGAGATGCCAGCTCCTTTCATTCAGTCAGTAGTTTCAATCATTTCTGGACGTTTTTCAATGGCAAAAATCAATGAATATTGTAAATGCACAAACAGTAATTTCTCCGCATTGCAAGGTGCAATTCTGAAATTTTTTGCTTTTTCCTGCTCCTCTTAGCATGATAAAGAAGATTCAAAGAGAGTGAGATGCCAGCTCCTTTCATTCAGTCAGTAGCTTCAAACATTTCTGGTATATGAATAACATGATGTTTTTCAATGGCAAAAATCAATGAATATTGTAAATGCACAAACAGTAATTTCTCCGCATTGCAAGGTGCAAGTCTGAAATTTTTTGCTTTTTCCTGCTCCTCTTAGCATGATAAAGAAGATTCAAAGAGAGTGAGATGCCAGCTACTTTCATTCAGTCAGTAGCTTCAATCATTTCTGGACGTTTTTCAATGGTAAAAATCAATGAATATTGTAAATGCACAAACAGTAATTTCTCCGCATTGCAAGGTGCAATTCTGAAATTTTTTGCTTTTTCCTGCTCCTCTTAGCATGATAAAGAAGATTCAAAGAGAGTGAGATGCCAGCTCCTTTCATTCAGTCAGTAGCTTCAATCATTTCTGGACGTTTTTCAATGGCAAAAATCAATGAATATTGTAAATGCACAAACAGTAATTTCTCCGCATTGCAAGGTGCAATTCTGAAATTTTTTGCTTTTTCCTGCTCCTCTTAGCATGATAAAGAAGTTTCAAAGAGAGTGAGATGCCAGCTCCTTTCATTCATTCAGTAGCTTCAATCATTTCTGGTAAATGAATAACATGATGTTTTTCAATGGCAAAAATCAATGAATTTTGTAAATGCACAAACACTAATTTCTCCGCATTGCAAGGCGCAATTCTGAAATTTTTTGCTTTTTCCTGCTCCTCTTAGCATGATAAAGAAGATTCAAAGAGAGTGAGATGCCAGCTCCTTTCATTCAGTCAGTAGCTTCAATCATTTCTGAACGTTTTTCAATGGCAAAAATCAATGAATATTGTAAATGCACAAACAGTAATTTCTCCGCATTGCAAGGTGCAATTCTGAAATTTTTTGCTTTTTCCTGCTCCTCTTAGCATGATAAAGAAGATTCAAAGAGAGTGAGATGCCAGCTCCTTTCATTCAGTCAGTAGCTTCAATCATTTCTGGACGTTTTTCAATGGCAAAAATCAATGAATATTGTAAATGCACAAACAGTAATTTCTCCGCATTGCAAGGTGCAATTCTGAAATTTTTTGCTTTTTCCTGCTCCTCTTAGCATGATAAAGAAGATTCAAAGAGAGTGAGGTGCCAGCTCCTTTCATTCAGTCAGTAGCTTCAAACATTTCTGGTATATGAATAACATGTTTTTCAATGGCAAAAATCAATGAATATTGTAAATGCACAAACAGTAATTTCTCCGCATTGCAAGGTGCAATTCTGAAATTTTTTGCTTTTTCCTGCTCCTCTTAGCATGATAAAGAAGATTCAAAGAGAGTGAGATGCCAGCTCCTTTCATTCAGTCAGTAGCTTCAATCATTTCTGGACGTTTTTCAATGGCAAAAATCAATGAATATTGTAAATGCACAAACAGTAATTTCTCCGCATTGCAAGGTGCAATTCTGAAATTTTTTGCTTTTTCCTGCTCCTCTTAGCATGATAAAGAAGATTCAAAGAGAGTGAGATGCCAGCTCCTTTCATTCAGTCAGTAGCTTCAATCATTTCTGGACGTTTTTCAATGGCAAAAATCAATGAATATTGTAAATGCACAAACTGTAATTTCTCCGCATTGCAAGGTGCAATTCTGAAATTTTTTGCTTTTTCCTGCTCCTCTTAGCATGATAAAGAAGATTCAAAGAGAGTGAGATGCCAGCTCCTTTCATTCAGTCAGTAGCTTCAAACATTTCTGGTATATGAATAACATGTTTTTCAATGGCAAAAATCAATGAATATTGTAAATGCACAAACAGTAATTTCTCCGCATTGCAAGGTGCAATTCTGAAATTTTTTGCTTTTTCCTGCTCCTCTTAGCATGATAAAGAAGATTCAAAGAGAGTGAGATGCCAGCTCCTTTCATTCAGTCAGTAGCTTCAAACATTTCTGGTATATGAATAACATGATGTTTTTCAATGGCAAAAATCAATGAATATTGTAAATGCACAAACAGTAATTTCTCCGCATTGCAAGGTGCAATTCTGAAATTTTTTGCTTTTTCCTGCTCCTCTTAGCATGATAAAGAAGATTCAAAGAGAGTGAGATGCCAGCTCCTTTCATTCAGTCAGTAGCTTCAAACATTTCTGGTATATGAATAACATGATGTTTTTCAATGGCAAAAATCAATGAATATTGTAAATGCACAAACAGTAATTTCTCCGCATTACAAGGTGCAATTCTGAAATTTTTTGCTTTTTCCTGCTCCTCTTAGCATGATAAAGAAGATTCAAAGAGAGTGAGATGCCAGCTCCTTTCATTGAGTCAGTAGCTTCAATCATTTCTGGACTTTTTTCAATGGCAAAAATCATTGAATATTGTAAATGCACAAACAGTAATTTCTCCGCATTGCAAGGTGCAATTCTGAAATTTTTTACTTTTTCCTGCTCCTCTTAGCATGATAAAGAAGATTCAAAGAGAGTGAGATGCCAGCTCCTTTCATTCAGTCAGTAGCTTCAATCATTTCTGGTATATGAATAACATGATGTTTTTCAATGGCAAAAATCAATGAATATTGTAAATGCACAAACAGTAATTTCTCCGCATTGCAAGGTGCAATTCTGAAATTTTTTGTTTTTTCCTGCTCCTCTTAGCATGATAAAGAAGATTCAAAGAGAGTGAGATGCCAGCTCCTTTCATTCAGTCAGTAGCTTCAAACATTTCTGGTATATGAATAACATGATGTTTTTCAATGGCAAAAATCAATGAATATTGTAAATGCACAAACAGTAATTTCTCCGCATTGCAAGGTGCAATTCTGAAATTTTTTGCTTTTTCCTGCTCCTCTTAGCATGTTAAAGAAGATTCAAAGAGAGTGAGATGCCAGCTCCTTTCGTTCAGTCAGTAGCCTCAATCATTTCTGGACGTTTTTCAATGGTAAAAATCAATGAATATTGTAAATGCACAAACAGTAATTTCTCCGCATTGCAAGGTGCAATTCTGAAATTTTTTGCTTTTTCCTGCTCCTCTTAGCATGATAAAGAAGATTCAAAGAGAGTGAGATGCCAGCTCCTTTCATTCAGTCAGTAGCTTCAAACATTTCTGGTATATGAATAACATGATGTTTTTCAATGGCAAAAATCAATGAATATTGTAAATGCACAAACAGTAATTTCTCCGCATTGCAAGGTGCAATTCTGAAATTTTTTGCTTTTTCCTGCTCCTCTTAGCATGATAAAGAAGATTCAAAGAGAGTGAGATGCCAGCTCCTTTCATTCAGTCAGTAGCTTCAATCATTTCTGGTATATGAATAACATGATGTTTTTCAATGGCAAAAATCAATGAATATTGTAAATGCACAAACAGTAATTTCTCCGCATTGCAAGGTGCAATTCTGAAATTTTTTGCTTTTTCCTGCTCCTCTTAGCATGATAAAGAAGATTCAAAGAGAGTGAGATGCCAGCTCCTTTCATTCAGTCAGTAGCTTCAATCATTTCTGGACGTTTTTCAATGGCAAAAATCAATGAATATTGCAAATGCACAAACAGTAATTTCTCCGCATTGCAAGGTGCAATTCTGAAATTTTTTGCTTTTTCCTGCTCCTCTTAGCATGATAAACAAGATTCAAAGAGAGTGAGATGCCAGCTCCTTTCATTCAGTCAGTAGCTTCAATCATTTCTGGACGTTTTTCAATGGCAAAAATCAATGAATATTGTAAATGCACAAACAGTAATTTCTCCGCATTGCAAGGTGCAATTCTGAAATTTTTTGCTTTTACCTGCTCCTCTTAGCATGATAAAGAAGATTCAAAGAGAGTGAGATGCCAGCTCCTTTCATTCAGTCAGTAGCTTCAATCATTTCTGGACGTTTTTCAATGGCAAAAATCAATGAATATTGTAAATGCACAAACAGTAATTTCTCCGCATTGCAAGTTGCAATTCTGAAATTTTTTGCTTTTTCCTGCTCCTCTTAGCATGATAAAGAAGATTCAAAGAGAGTGAGATGCCAGCTCCTTTCATTCAGTCAGTAGCTTCAAACATTTCTGGTATATGAATAACATGATGTTTTTCAATGGCAAAAATCAATGAATATTGTAAATGCACAAACAGTAATTTCTCCGCATTGTAAGGTGCAATTCTGAAATTTTTTGCTTTTTCCTGCTCCTCTTAGCATGATAAAGAAGATTCAAAGAGAGTGAGATGCCAGCTCCTTTCATTCAGTCAGTAGCTTCAATCATTTCTGGACGTTTTTCAATGGCAAAAATCAATGAATATTGTAAATGCACAAACAGTAATTTCTCCGCATTGCAAGGTGCAATTCTGAAATTTTTTGCTTTTTCCTGCTCCTCTTAGCATGATAAAGAAGATTCAAAGAGAGTGAGATGCCAGCTCCTTTCATTCAGTCAGTAGCTTCAAACATTTCTGGTATATGAATAACATGATGTTTTTCAATGGCAAAAATCAATGAATATTGTAAATGCACAAACAGTAATTTCTCCGCATTGCAAGGTGCAATTCTGAAATTTTTTGCTTTTTCCTGCTCCTCTTAGCATGATAAAGAAGATTCAAAGAGAGTGAGATGCCAGCTCCTTTCATTCAGTCAGTAGCTTCAAACATTTCTGGTATATGAATAACATGATGTTTTTCAATGGCAAAAATCAATGAATATTGTAAATGCACAAACAGTAATTTCTCCGCATTGCAAGGTGCAAGTCTGAAATTTTTTGCTTTTTCCTGCTCCTCTTAGCATGATAAAGAAGATTCAAAGAGAGTGAGATGCCAGCTACTTTCATTCAGTCAGTAGCTTCAATCATTTCTGGACGTTTTTCAATGGTAAAAATCAATGAATATTGTAAATGCACAAACAGTAATTTCTCCGCATTGCAAGGTGCAATTCTGAAATTTTTTGCTTTTTCCCGCTCCTCTTAGCATGATAAAGAAGATTCAAAGAGAGTGAGATGCCAGCTCCTTTCATTCAGTCAGTAGCTTCAATCATTTCTGGACGTTTTTCAATGGCAAAAATCAATGAATATTGTAAATGCACAAACAGTAATTTCTCCGCATTGCAAGGTGCAATTCTGAAATTTTTTGCTTTTTCCTGCTCCTCTTAGCATGATAAAGAAGATTCAAAGAGAGTGAGATGCCAGCTCCTTTCATTCAGTCAGTAGCTTCAATCATTTCTGGACGTTTTTCAATGGCAAAAATCAATGAATATTGTAAATGCACAAACAGTAATTTCTCCGCATTGCAAGGTGCAATTCTGAAATTTTTTGCTTTTTCCTGCTCCTCTTAGCATGATAAAGAAGATTCAAAGAGAGTGAGGTGCCAGCTCCTTTCATTCAGTCAGTAGCTTCAAACATTTCTGGTATATGAATAACATGTTTTTCAATGGCAAAAATCAATGAATATTGTAAATGCACAAACAGTAATTTCTCCGCATTGCAAGGTGCAATTCTGAAATTTTTTGCTTTTTCCTGCTCCTCTTAGCATGATAAAGAAGATTCAAAGAGAGTGAGATGCCAGCTCCTTTCATTCAGTCAGTAGCTTCAATCATTTCTGGACGTTTTTCAATGGCAAAAATCAATGAATATTGTAAATGCACAAACAGTAATTTCTCCGCATTGCAAGGTGCAATTCTGAAATTTTTTGCTTTTTCCTGCTCCTCTTAGCATGATAAAGAAGATTCAAAGAGAGTGAGATGCCAGCTCCTTTCATTCAGTCAGTAGCTTCAATCATTTCTGGACGTTTTTCAATGGCAAAAATCAATGAATATTGTAAATGCACAAACTGTAATTTCTCCGCATTGCAAGGTGCAATTCTGAAATTTTTTGCTTTTTCCTGCTCCTCTTAGCATGATAAAGAAGATTCAAAGAGAGTGAGATGCCAGCTCCTTTCATTCAGTCAGTAGCTTCAAACATTTCTGGTATATGAATAACATGTTTTTCAATGGCAAAAATCAATGAATATTGTAAATGCACAAACAGTAATTTCTCCGCATTGCAAGGTGCAATTCTGAAATTTTTTGCTTTTTCCTGCTCCTCTTAGCATGATAAAGAAGATTCAAAGAGAGTGAGATGCCAGCTCCTTTCATTCAGTCAGTAGCTTCAAACATTTCTGGTATATGAATAACATGATGTTTTTCAATGGCAAAAATCAATGAATATTGTAAATGCACAAACAGTAATTTCTCCGCATTGCAAGGTGCAATTCTGAAATTTTTTGCTTTTTCCTGCTCCTCTTAGCATGATAAAGAAGATTCAAAGAGAGTGAGATGCCAGCTCCTTTCATTCAGTCAGTAGCTTCAAACATTTCTGGTATATGAATAACATGATGTTTTTCAATGGCAAAAATCAATGAATATTGTAAATGCACAAACAGTAATTTCTCCGCATTACAAGGTGCAATTCTGAAATTTTTTGCTTTTTCCTGCTCCTCTTAGCATGATAAAGAAGATTCAAAGAGAGTGAGATGCCAGCTCCTTTCATTGAGTCAGTAGCTTCAATCATTTCTGGACTTTTTTCAATGGCAAAAATCATTGAATATTGTAAATGCACAAACAGTAATTTCTCCGCATTGCAAGGTGCAATTCTGAAATTTTTTACTTTTTCCTGCTCCTCTTAGCATGATAAAGAAGATTCAAAGAGAGTGAGATGCCAGCTCCTTTCATTCAGTCAGTAGCTTCAATCATTTCTGGTATATGAATAACATGATGTTTTTCAATGGCAAAAATCAATGAATATTGTAAATGCACAAACAGTAATTTCTCCGCATTGCAAGGTGCAATTCTGAAATTTTTTGTTTTTTCCTGCTCCTCTTAGCATGATAAAGAAGATTCAAAGAGAGTGAGATGCCAGCTCCTTTCATTCAGTCAGTAGCTTCAAACATTTCTGGTATATGAATAACATGATGTTTTTCAATGGCAAAAATCAATGAATATTGTAAATGCACAAACAGTAATTTCTCCGCATTGCAAGGTGCAATTCTGAAATTTTTTGCTTTTTCCTGCTCCTCTTAGCATGTTAAAGAAGATTCAAAGAGAGTGAGATGCCAGCTCCTTTCGTTCAGTCAGTAGCCTCAATCATTTCTGGACGTTTTTCAATGGTAAAAATCAATGAATATTGTAAATGCACAAACAGTAATTTCTCCGCATTGCAAGGTGCAATTCTGAAATTTTTTGCTTTTTCCTGCTCCTCTTAGCATGATAAAGAAGATTCAAAGAGAGTGAGATGCCAGCTCCTTTCATTCAGTCAGTAGCTTCAAACATTTCTGGTATATGAATAACATGATGTTTTTCAATGGCAAAAATCAATGAATATTGTAAATGCACAAACAGTAATTTCTCCGCATTGCAAGGTGCAATTCTGAAATTTTTTGCTTTTTCCTGCTCCTCTTAGCATGATAAAGAAGATTCAAAGAGAGTGAGATGCCAGCTCCTTTCATTCAGTCAGTAGCTTCAATCATTTCTGGTATATGAATAACATGATGTTTTTCAATGGCAAAAATCAATGAATATTGTAAATGCACAAACAGTAATTTCTCCGCATTGCAAGGTGCAATTCTGAAATTTTTTGCTTTTTCCTGCTCCTCTTAGCATGATAAAGAAGATTCAAAGAGAGTGAGATGCCAGCTCCTTTCATTCAGTCAGTAGCTTCAATCATTTCTGGACGTTTTTCAATGGCAAAAATCAATGAATATTGCAAATGCACAAACAGTAATTTCTCCGCATTGCAAGGTGCAATTCTGAAATTTTTTGCTTTTTCCTGCTCCTCTTAGCATGATAAACAAGATTCAAAGAGAGTGAGATGCCAGCTCCTTTCATTCAGTCAGTAGCTTCAATCATTTCTGGACGTTTTTCAATGGCAAAAATCAATGAATATTGTAAATGCACAAACAGTAATTTCTCCGCATTGCAAGGTGCAATTCTGAAATTTTTTGCTTTTACCTGCTCCTCTTAGCATGATAAAGAAGATTCAAAGAGAGTGAGATGCCAGCTCCTTTCATTCAGTCAGTAGCTTCAATCATTTCTGGACGTTTTTCAATGGCAAAAATCAATGAATATTGTAAATGCACAAACAGTAATTTCTCCGCATTGCAAGTTGCAATTCTGAAATTTTTTGCTTTTTCCTGCTCCTCTTAGCATGATAAAGAAGATTCAAAGAGAGTGAGATGCCAGCTCCTTTCATTCAGTCAGTAGCTTCAAACATTTCTGGTATATGAATAACATGATGTTTTTCAATGGCAAAAATCAATGAATATTGTAAATGCACAAACAGTAATTTCTCCGCATTGTAAGGTGCAATTCTGAAATTTTTTGCTTTTTCCTGCTCCTCTTAGCATGATAAAGAAGATTCAAAGAGAGTGAGATGCCAGCTCCTTTCATTCAGTCAGTAGCTTCAATCATTTCTGGACGTTTTTCAATGGCAAAAATCAATGAATATTGTAAATGCACAAACAGTAATTTCTCCGCATTGCAAGGTGCAATTCTGAAATTTTTTGCTTTTTCCTGCTCCTCTTAGCATGATAAAGAAGATTCAAAGAGAGTGAGATGCCAGCTCCTTTCATTCAGTCAGTAGCTTCAAACATTTCTGGTATATGAATAACATGATGTTTTTCAATGGCAAAAATCAATGAATATTGTAAATGCACAAACAGTAATTTCTCCGCATTGCAAGGTGCAATTCTGAAATTTTTTGCTTTTTCCTGCTCCTCTTAGCATGATAAAGAAGATTCAAAGAGAGTGAGATGCCAGCTCCTTTCATTCAGTCAGTAGCTTCAAACATTTCTGGTATATGAATAACATGATGTTTTTCAATGGCAAAAATCAATGAATATTGTAAATGCACAAACAGTAATTTCTCCGCATTGCAAGGTGCAAGTCTGAAATTTTTTGCTTTTTCCTGCTCCTCTTAGCATGATAAAGAAGATTCAAAGAGAGTGAGATGCCAGCTACTTTCATTCAGTCAGTAGCTTCAATCATTTCTGGACGTTTTTCAATGGTAAAAATCAATGAATATTGTAAATGCACAAACAGTAATTTCTCCGCATTGCAAGGTGCAATTCTGAAATTTTTTGCTTTTTCCCGCTCCTCTTAGCATGATAAAGAAGATTCAAAGAGAGTGAGATGCCAGCTCCTTTCATTCAGTCAGTAGCTTCAATCATTTCTGGACGTTTTTCAATGGCAAAAATCAATGAATATTGTAAATGCACAAACAGTAATTTCTCCGCATTGCAAGGTGCAATTCTGAAATTTTTTGCTTTTTCCTGCTCCTCTTAGCATGATAAAGAAGATTCAAAGAGAGTGAGATGCCAGCTCCTTTCATTCAGTCAGTAGCTTCAATCATTTCTGGACGTTTTTCAATGGCAAAAATCAATGAATATTGTAAATGCACAAACAGTAATTTCTCCGCATTGCAAGGTGCAATTCTGAAATTTTTTGCTTTTTCCTGCTCCTCTTAGCATGATAAAGAAGATTCAAAGTGAGTGAGATGCCAGCTCCTTTCATTCAGTCAGTAGCTTCAATCATTTCTGGACGTTTTTCAATGGCAAAAATCAATGAATATTGTAAATGTACAAACAGTAATTTCTCCGCATTGCAAGGTGCAATTCTGAAATTTTTTGCTTTTTCCTGCTCCTCTTAGCATGATAAAGAAGATTCAAAGAGAGTGAGGTTCCAGCTCCTTTCATTCAGTCAGTAGCTTCAAACATTTCTGGTATATGAATAACATGTTTTTCAATGGCAAAAATCAATGAATATTGTAAATGCACAAACAGTAATTTCTCCGCATTGCAAGGTGCAATTCTGAAATTTTTTGCTTTTTCCTGCTCCACTTAACTTGATAAAGAAGATTCAAAGAGAGTGAGATGCCAGCTCCTTTCATTCAGTCAGTAGCTTCAATCATTTCTGGACGTTTTTCAATGGCAAAAATCAATGAATATTGTAAATGCACAAACTGTAATTTCTCCGCATTGTAAGGTGCAATTCTGAAATTTTTTGCTTTTTCCTGCTCCTCTTAGCATGATAAAGAAGATTCAAAGAGAGTGAGATGCCAGCTCCTTTCATTCAGTCAGTAGCTTCAATCATTTCTGGACGTTTTTCAATGGCAAAAATCAATGAATATTGTAAATGCACAAACAGTAATTTCTCCGCATTGCAAGGTGCAATTCTGAAATTTTTTGCTTTTTCCTGCTCCTCTTAGCATGATAAAGAAGATTCAAAGAGAGTGAGATGCCAGCTCCTTTCATTCAGTCAGTAGCTTCAAACATTTCTGGTATATGAATAACATGATGTTTTTCAATGGCAAAAATCAATGAATATTGTAAATGCACAAACAGTAATTTCTCCGCATTGCAAGGTGCAAGTCTGAAATTTTTTGCTTTTTCCTGCTCCTCTTAGCATGATAAAGAAGATTCAAAGAGAGTGAGATGCCAGCTACTTTCATTCAGTCAGTAGCTTCAATCATTTCTGGACGTTTTTCAATGGTAAAAATCAATGAATATTGTAAATGCAGAAACAGTAATTTCTCCGCATTGCAAGGTGCAATTCTGAAATTTTTTGCTTTTTCCTGCTCCTCTTAGCATGATAAAGAAGATTTAAAGAGAGTGAGATGCCAGCTCCTTTCATTCAGTCAGTAGCTTCAATCATTTCTGGACGTTTTTCAATGGCAAAAATCAATGAATATTGTAAATGCACAAACAGTAATTTCTTCGCACTGCAAGGTGCAATTCTGAAATGTTTTGCTTTTTCCTGCTCCTCTTAGCATGATAAAGAAGATTCAAAGAGAGTGAGATGCCAGCTCCTTTCATTCAGTCAGTAGCTTCAATCATTTCTGGTAAATGAATAACATGATGTTTTTCAATGGCAAAAATCAATGAATTTTGTAAATGCACAAACAGTAATTTCTCCGCATTGCAAGGCGCAATTCTGAAATTTTTTGCTTTTTCCTGCTCCTCTTAGCATGATAAAGAAGTTTCAAAGAGAGTGAGATGCCAGCTCCTTTCATTCAGTCAGTAGCTTCAATCATTTCTGGACGTTTTTCAATGGCAAAAATCAATGAATATTGTAAATGCACAAACAGTAATTTCTCCGCATTGCAAGGTGCAATTTTGAAATTTTTTGCTTTTTCCTGCTCCTCTTAGCATGATAAAGAAGATTCAAAGAGAGTGAGATGCCAGCTCCTTTCATTCAGTCAGTAGCTTCAATCATTTCTGGATGTTTTTCAATGGCAAAAGTCAATGAATATTGTAAATGCACAAACTGTAATTTCTTCGCATTGCAAGGTGCAATTCTGAAATTTTTTGCTTTTCCTGCTCCTCTTAGCATGATAAAGAAGATTCATAGAGAGTGAGATGCCAGCTCCTTTCATTCAGTCAGTAGCTTCAATCATTTCTGGACGTTTTTCAATGGCAAAAATCAATGAATATTGTAATTGCACAAACAGTAATTTCTCCGCATTGCAAGGTGCAATTCTGAAATTTTTTGCTTTTTCCTGCTCCTCTTAGCATGATAAAGAAGATTCAAAGAGAGTGAGATGCCAGCTCCTTTCATTCAGTCAGTAGCTTCAAACATTTCTGGTATATGAATAACATGATGTTTTTCAATGGCAAAAATCAATGAATATTGTAAATGCACAAACAGTAATTTCTCCGCATTGCAAGGTGCAATTCTGAAATTTTTTGCTTTTTCCTGCTCCTCTTAGCATGATAAAGAAGATTCAAAGAGAGTGAGATGCCAGCTCCTTTCATTCAGTCAGTAGCTTCAATCATTTCTGGACGTTTTTCAATGGCAAAAATCAATGAATATTGTAAATGCACAAACAGTAATTTCTCCGCATTGCAAGGTGCAATTCTGAAATTTTTTGCTTTTTCCTGCTCCTCTTAGCATGATAAAGAAGATTCAAAGAGAGTGAGATGCCAGCTCCTTTCATTCAGTCAGTAGCTTCAATCATTTCTGGACGTTTTTCAATGGCAAAAATCAATGAATATTGTAAATGCACAAACTGTAATTTCTCCGCATTGTAAGGTGCAATTCTGAAATTTTTTGCTTTTTCCTGCTCCTCTTAGCATGATAAAGAAGATTCAAAGAGAGTGAGATGCCAGCTCCTTTCATTCAGTCAGTAGTTTCAATAATTTCTGGACGTTTTTCAATGGCAAAAATCAATGAATATTGTAAATGCACAAACAGTAATTTCTCCGCATTGCAAGGTGCAATTCTGAAATTTTTTGCTTTTTCCTGCTCCTCTTAGCATGATAAAGAAGATTCAAAGAGAGTGAGATGCCAGCTCCTTTCATTCAGTCAGTAGCTTCAAACATTTCTGGTATATGAATAACATGATGTTTTTCAATGGCAAAAATCAATGAATATTGTAAATGCACAAACAGTAATTTCTCCGCATTGCAAGGTGCAAGTCTGAAATTTTTTGCTTTTTCCTGCTCCTCTTAGCATGATAAAGAAGATTCAAAGAGAGTGAGATGCCAGCTACTTTCATTCAGTCAGTAGCTTCAATCATTTCTGGACGTTTTTCAATGGTAAAAATCAATGAATATTGTAAATGCACAAACAGTAATTTCTCCGCATTGCAAGGTGCAATTCTGAAATTTTTTGCTTTTTCCTGCTCCTCTTAGCATGATAAAGAAGATTCAAAGAGAGTGAGATGCCAGCTCCTTTCATTCAGTCAGTAGCTTCAATCATTTCTGGACGTTTTTCAATGGCAAAAATCAATGAATATTGTAAATGCACAAACAGTAATTTCTCCGCATTGCAAGGTGCAATTCTGAAATTTTTTGCTTTTTCCTGCTCCTCTTAGCATGATAAAGAAGTTTCAAAGAGAGTGAGATGCCAGCTCCTTTCATTCATTCAGTAGCTTCAATCATTTCTGGTAAATGAATAACATGATGTTTTTCAATGGCAAAAATCAATGAATTTTGTAAATGCACAAACACTAATTTCTCCGCATTGCAAGGCGCAATTCTGAAATTTTTTGCTTTTTCCTGCTCCTCTTAGCATGATAAAGAAGATTCAAAGAGAGTGAGATGCCAGCTCCTTTCATTCAGTCAGTAGCTTCAATCATTTCTGAACGTTTTTCAATGGCAAAAATCAATGAATATTGTAAATGCACAAACAGTAATTTCTCCGCATTGCAAGGTGCAATTCTGAAATTTTTTGCTTTTTCCTGCTCCTCTTAGCATGATAAAGAAGATTCAAAGAGAGTGAGATGCCAGCTCCTTTCATTCAGTCAGTAGCTTCAATCATTTCTGGACGTTTTTCAATGGCAAAAATCAATGAATATTGTAAATGCACAAACAGTAATTTCTCCGCATTGCAAGGTGCAATTCTGAAATTTTTTGCTTTTTCCTGCTCCTCTTAGCATGATAAAGAAGATTCAAAGAGAGTGAGGTGCCAGCTCCTTTCATTCAGTCAGTAGCTTCAAACATTTCTGGTATATGAATAACATGTTTTTCAATGGCAAAAATCAATGAATATTGTAAATGCACAAACAGTAATTTCTCCGCATTGCAAGGAGCAATTCTGAAATTTTTTGCTTTTTCCTGCTCCTCTTAGCATGATAAAGAAGATTCAAAGAGAGTGAGATGCCAGCTCCTTTCATTCAGTCAGTAGCTTCAATCATTTCTGGACGTTTTTCAATGGCAAAAATCAATGAATATTGTAAATGCACAAACAGTAATTTCTCCGCATTGCAAGGTGCAATTCTGAAATTTTTTGCTTTTTCCTGCTCCTCTTAGCATGATAAAGAAGATTCAAAGAGAGTGAGATGCCAGCTCCTTTCATTCAGTCAGTAGCTTCAATCATTTCTGGACGTTTTTCAATGGCAAAAATCAATGAATATTGTAAATGCACAAACTGTAATTTCTCCGCATTGCAAGGTGCAATTCTGAAATTTTTTGCTTTTTCCTGCTCCTCTTAGCATGATAAAGAAGATTCAAAGAGAGTGAGATGCCAGCTCCTTTCATTCAGTCAGTAGCTTCAAACATTTCTGGTATATGAATAACATGTTTTTCAATGGCAAAAATCAATGAATATTGTAAATGCACAAACAGTAATTTCTCCGCATTGCAAGGTGCAATTCTGAAATTTTTTGCTTTTTCCTGCTCCTCTTAGCATGATAAAGAAGATTCAAAGAGAGTGAGATGCCAGCTCCTTTCATTCAGTCAGTAGCTTCAAACATTTCTGGTATATGAATAACATGATGTTTTTCAATGGCAAAAATCAATGAATATTGTAAATGCACAAACAGTAATTTCTCCGCATTGCAAGGTGCAATTCTGAAATTTTTTGCTTTTTCCTGCTCCTCTTAGCATGATAAAGAAGATTCAAAGAGAGTGAGATGCCAGCTCCTTTCATTCAGTCAGTAGCTTCAAACATTTCTGGTATATGAATAACATGATGTTTTTCAATGGCAAAAATCAATGAATATTGTAAATGCACAAACAGTAATTTCTCCGCATTACAAGGTGCAATTCTGAAATTTTTTGCTTTTTCCTGCTCCTCTTAGCATGATAAAGAAGATTCAAAGAGAGTGAGATGCCAGCTCCTTTCATTGAGTCAGTAGCTTCAATCATTTCTGGACTTTTTTCAATGGCAAAAATCATTGAATATTGTAAATGCACAAACAGTAATTTCTCCGCATTGCAAGGTGCAATTCTGAAATTTTTTACTTTTTCCTGCTCCTCTTAGCATGATAAAGAAGATTCAAAGAGAGTGAGATGCCAGCTCCTTTCATTCAGTCAGTAGCTTCAATCATTTCTGGTATATGAATAACATGATGTTTTTCAATGGCAAAAATCAATGAATATTGTAAATGCACAAACAGTAATTTCTCCGCATTGCAAGGTGCAATTCTGAAATTTTTTGTTTTTTCCTGCTCCTCTTAGCATGATAAAGAAGATTCAAAGAGAGTGAGATGCCAGCTCCTTTCATTCAGTCAGTAGCTTCAAACATTTCTGGTATATGAATAACATGATGTTTTTCAATGGCAAAAATCAATGAATATTGTAAATGCACAAACAGTAATTTCTCCGCATTGCAAGGTGCAATTCTGAAATTTTTTGCTTTTTCCTGCTCCTCTTAGCATGTTAAAGAAGATTCAAAGAGAGTGAGATGCCAGCTCCTTTCGTTCAGTCAGTAGCCTCAATCATTTCTGGACGTTTTTCAATGGTAAAAATCAATGAATATTGTAAATGCACAAACAGTAATTTCTCCGCATTGCAAGGTGCAATTCTGTAATTTTTTGCTTTTTCCTGCTCCTCTTAGCATGATAAAGAAGATTCAAAGAGAGTGAGATGCCAGCTCCTTTCATTCAGTCAGTAGCTTCAAACATTTCTGGTATATGAATAACATGATGTTTTTCAATGGCAAAAATCAATGAATATTGTAAATGCACAAACAGTAATTTCTCCGCATTGCAAGGTGCAATTCTGAAATTTTTTGCTTTTTCCTGCTCCTCTTAGCATGATAAAGAAGATTCAAAGAGAGTGAGATGCCAGCTCCTTTCATTCAGTCAGTAGCTTCAATCATTTCTGGTATATGAATAACATGATGTTTTTCAATGGCAAAAATCAATGAATATTGTAAATGCACAAACAGTAATTTCTCCGCATTGCAAGGTGCAATTCTGAAATTTTTTGCTTTTTCCTGCTCCTCTTAGCATGATAAAGAAGATTCAAAGAGAGTGAGATGCCAGCTCCTTTCATTCAGTCAGTAGCTTCAATCATTTCTGGACGTTTTTCAATGGCAAAAATCAATGAATATTGCAAATGCACAAACAGTAATTTCTCCGCATTGCAAGGTGCAATTCTGAAATTTTTTGCTTTTTCCTGCTCCTCTTAGCATGATAAACAAGATTCAAAGAGAGTGAGATGCCAGCTCCTTTCATTCAGTCAGTAGCTTCAATCATTTCTGGACGTTTTTCAATGGCAAAAATCAATGAATATTGTAAATGCACAAACAGTAATTTCTCCGCATTGCAAGGTGCAATTCTGAAATTTTTTGCTTTTACCTGCTCCTCTTAGCATGATAAAGAAGATTCAAAGAGAGTGAGATGCCAGCTCCTTTCATTCAGTCAGTAGCTTCAATCATTTCTGGACGTTTTTCAATGGCAAAAATCAATGAATATTGTAAATGCACAAACAGTAATTTCTCCGCATTGCAAGTTGCAATTCTGAAATTTTTTGCTTTTTCCTGCTCCTCTTAGCATGATAAAGAAGATTCAAAGAGAGTGAGATGCCAGCTCCTTTCATTCAGTCAGTAGCTTCAAACATTTCTGGTATATGAATAACATGATGTTTTTCAATGGCAAAAATCAATGAATATTGTAAATGCACAAACAGTAATTTCTCCGCATTGCAAGGTGCAATTCTGAAATTTTTTGCTTTTTCCTGCTCCTCTTAGCATGATAAAGAAGATTCAAAGAGAGTGAGATGCCAGCTCCTTTCGTTCAGTCAGTAGCTTCAATCATTTCTGGACGTTTTTCAATGGCAAAAATCATTGAATATTATAAATGCACAAACAGTAATTTCTCCGCATTGCATAGTGCAATTCTGAAATTTTTTACTTTTTCCTGCTCCTCTTAGCATGATAAAGAAGATTCAAAGAGAGTGAGATGCCAGCTCCTTTCATTCAGTCAGTAGCTTCAATCATTTCTGGTATATGAATAACATGATGTTTTTCAATGGCAAAAATCAATGAATATTGTAAATGCACAAACAGTAATTTCTCCGCATTGCAAGGTGCAATTCTGAAATTTTTTGCTTTTTCCTGCTCCTCTTAGCATGATAAAGAAGATTCAAAGAGAGTGAGATGCCAGCTCCTTTCATTCAGTCAGTAGCTTCAATAATTTCTGGACGTTTTTCAATGGCAAAAGTCAATGAATATTGTAAATGCACAAACAGTAATTTCTCCGCATTGCAAGGTGCAATTCTGAAATTTTTTGCTTTTTCCTGCTCCTCTTAGCATGATAAACATGATTCAAAGAGAGTGAGATGCCAGCTCCTTTCATTCAGTCAGTAGCTTCAATCATTTCTGGACGTTTTTCAATGGCAAAAATCAATGAATATTGTAAATGCACAAACAGTAATTTCTCCGCATTGCAAGGTGCAATTATGAAATTTTTTGCTTTTTCCTGCTCCTCTTAGCATGATAAAGAAGATTCAAAGAGAGTGAGATGCCAGCTCCTTTCATTCAGTCAGTAGCTTCAAACATTTCTGGTATATGAATAACATGATGTTTTTCAATGGCAAAAATCAATGAATATTGTAAATGCACAAACAGTAATTTCTCCGCATTGCAAGGTGCAATTCTGAAATTTTTTGCTTTTTCCTGCTCCTCTTAGCATGATAAAGAAGATTCAAAGAGAGTGAGATGCCAGCTCCTTTCATTCAGTCAGTAGCTTCAATCATTTCTGGATGTTTTTCAATGGCAAAAATCAATGAATATTGTAAATGCACAAACAGTAATTTCTCCGCATTGCAAGGTGCAATTCTGAAATTTTTTGCTTTTTCCTGCTCCTCTTAGCATGATAAACAAGATTCAAAGAGAGTGAGATGCCAGCTCCTTTCATTCAGTCAGTAGCTTCAATCATTTCTGGACGTTTTTCAATGGCAAAAATCAATGAATATTGTAAATGCACAAACAGTAATTTCTCCGCATTGCAAGGTGCAATTCTGAAATTTTTTGCTTTTTCCTGCTCCTCTTAGCATGATAAAGAAGATTCAAAGAGAGTGAGATGCCAGCTCCTTTCATTCAGTCAGTAGCTTCAAACATTTCTGGTATATGAATAACATGATGTTTTTCAATGGCAAAAATCAATGAATATTGTAAATGCACAAACAGTAATTTCTCCGCATTGCAAGGTGCAAGTCTGAAATTTTTTGCTTTTTCCTGCTCCTCTTAGCATGATAAAGAAGATTCAAAGAGAGTGAGATGCCAGCTACTTTCATTCAGTCAGTAGCTTCAATCATTTCTGGACGTTTTTCAATGGTAAAAATCAATGAATATTGTAAATGCACAAACAGTAATTTCTCCACATTGCAAGGTGCAATTCTGAAATTTTTTGCTTTTTCTTGCTCCTCTTAGCATGATAAAGAAGATTCAAAGAGAGTGAGATGCCAGCTCCTTTCATTCAGTCAGTAGCTTCAAACATTTCTGGTATATGAATAACATGATGTTTTTCAATGGCAAAAATCAATGAATATTGTAAATGCACAAACAGTAATTTCTCCGCATTGCAAGGTGCAATTCTGAAATTTTTTGCTTTTTCCTGCTCCTCTTAGCATGATAAAGAAGATTCAAAGAGAGTGAGATGCCAGCTCCTTTCATTCAGTCAGTAGCTTCAATCATTTCTGGATGTTTTTCAATGGCAAAAATCAATGAATATTGTAAATGCACAAACTGTAATTTCTCCGCATTGCAAGGTGCAATTCTGAAATTTTTTGCTTTTTCCTGCTCCTCTTAGCATAATAAAGAAGATTCAAAGAGAGTGAGATGCCAGCTCCTTTCATTCAGTCAGTAGCTTCAATCATTTCTGGACGTTTTTCAATGGCAAAAATCAATGAATATTGTAAATGCACAAACAGTAATTTCTCCGCATTGCAAGGTGCAATTCTGAAATTTTTTGCTTTTTCCTGCTCCTCTTAGCATGATAAAGAAGATTCAAAGAGAGTGAGATGCCAGCTCCTTTCATTCAGTCAGTACCTTCAATCATTTCTGGACGTTTTTCAATGGCAAAAATCAATGAATATTGTAAATGCACAAACAGTAATTTCTCCGCATTGCAAGGTGCAATTCTGAAATTTTTTGCTTTTTCCCGCTCCTCTTAGCATGATAAAGATTCAAAGAGAGTGAGGTGCCAGCTCCTTTCATTCAGTCAGTAGCTTCAAACATTTCTGGTATATGAATAACATGTTTTTCAATGGCAAAAATCAATGAATATTGTAAATGCACAAACAGTAATTTCTCCGCATTGCAAGGTGCAATTCTGAAATTTTTTGCTTTTTCCTGCTCCTCTTAGCATGATAAAGAAGATTCAAAGAGAGTGAGATGCCAGCTCCTTTCATTCAGTCAGTAGCTTCAAACATTTCTGGTATATGAATAACATGATGTTTTTCAATGGCAAAAATCAATGAATATTGTAAATGCACAAACAGTAATTTCTCCGCATTGCAAGGTGCAATTCTGAAATTTTTTGCTTTTTCCTGCTCCTCTTAGCATGATAAAGAAGATTGAAAGAGAGTGAGATGCCAGCTCCTTTCATTCAGTCAGTAGCTTCAATCATTTCTGGATGTTTTTCAATGGCAAAAATCAATGAATATTGTAAATGCACAAACTGTAATTTCTCCGCATTGCAAGGTGCAATTCTGAAATTTTTTGCTTTTTCCTGCTCCTCTTAGCATGATAAAGAAGATTCAAAGAGAGTGAGATGCCAGCTCCTTTCATTCAGTCAGTAGCTTCAATCATTTCTGGACGTTTTTCAATGGCAAAAATCAATGAATATTGTAAATGCACAAACAGTAATTTCTCCGCATTGCAAGGTGCAATTCTGAAATTTTTTGCTTTTTCCTGCTCCTCTTAGCATGATAAAGAAGATTCAAAGAGAGTGAGATGCCAGCTCCTTTCATTCAGTCAGTACCTTCAATCATTTCTGGACGTTTTTCAATGGCAAAAATCAATGAAAATTGTAAATGCACAAACAGTAATTTCTCCGCATTGCAAGGTGCGATTCTGAAATTTTTTGCTTTTTCCTGCTCCTCTTAGCATGATAAAGAAGATTCAAAGAGAGTGAGATGCCAGCTCCTTTCATTCAGTCAGTAGCTTCAAACATTTCTGGTATATGAATAACATGATGTTTTTCAATGGCAAAAATCAATGAATATTGTAAATGCACAAACAGTAATTTCTCCGCATTGCAAGGTGCAAGTCTGAAATTTTTTGCTTTTTCCTGCTCCTCTTAGCATGATAAAGAAGATTCAAAGAGAGTGAGATGCCAGCTACTTTCATTCAGTCAGTAGCTTCAATCATTTCTGGACCTTTTTCAATGGTAAAAATCAATGAATATTGTAAATGCACAAACAGTAATTTCTCCACATTGCAAGGTGCAATTCTGAAATTTTTTGCTTTTTCCTGCTCCTCTTAGCATGATAAAGAAGATTCAAAGAGAGTGAGATGCCAGCTCCTTTCATTCAGTCAGTAGCTTCAAACATTTCTGGTATATGAATAACATGATGTTTTTCAATGGCAAAAATCAATGAATATTGTAAATGCACAAACAGTAATTTCTCCGCATTGCAAGGTGCAATTCTGAAATTTTTTGCTTTTTCCTGCTCCTCTTAGCATGATAAAGAAGATTCAAAGAGAGTGAGATGCCAGCTCCTTTCATTCAGTCAGTAGCTTCAAACATTTCTGGTATATGAATAACATGATGTTTTTCAATGGCAAAAATCAATGAATATTGTAAATGCACAAACAGTAATTTCTCCGCATTGCAAGGTGCAATTCTGAAATTTTTTGCTTTTTCCTGCTCCTCTTAGCATGATAAAGAAGATTCAAAGAGAGTGAGATGCCAGCTCCTTTCATTCAGTCAGTAGCTTCAATCATTTCTGGATGTTTTTCAATGGCAAAAATCAATGAATATTGTAAATGCACAAACAGTAATTTCTCCGCATTGCAAGGTGCAATTCTGAAATTTTTTGCTTTTTCCTGCTCCTCTTAGCATGATAAAGAAGATTCAAAGAGAGTGAGATGTCAGCTCCTTTCATTCAGTCAGTAGCTTCAAACATTTCTGGTATATGAATAACATGATGTTTTTCAATGGCAAAAATCAATGAATTTTGTAAATGCACAAACTAATTTCTCCGCATTGCAAGGTGCAATTCTGAAATTTTTTGCTTTTTCCTGCTCCTCTTAGCATGATAAAGAAGATTCAAAGAGAGTGAGATGCCAGTTCCATTCATTCAGTCAGTAGCTTCAATCATTTCTGGACGTTTTTCAATGGCAAAAATCAATGAATATTGTAAATGCACAAACAGTAATTTCTCCGCATTGCAAGGTGCAATTCTGAAATTTTTTGCTTTTTCCTGCTCCTCTTAGCATGATAAAGAAGATTCAAAGAGAGTGAGATGCCAGCTCCTTTCATTCAGTCAGTATCTTCAATCATTTCTGGTATATGAATAACATGATGTTTTTCAATGGCAAAAATCAATGAATATTGTAAATGCACAAACAGTAATTTCTCCGCATTGCAAGGTGCAATTCTGAAATTTTTTGCTTTTTCCTGCTCCTCTTAGCATGATAAAGAAGATTCAAAGAGAGTGAGATGCCAGCTCCTTTCATTCAGTCAGTAGCTTCAGTCATTTCTGGACGTTTTTCAATGGCAAAAATCAATGAATATTGTAAATGCACAAACAGTAATTTCTCCGCATTGCAAGGTGCAATTCTGAAATTTTTTGCTTTTTCCTGCTCCTCTTAGCATGATAAACAAGATTCAAAGAGAGTGAGATGCCAGCTCCTTTCATTCAGTCAGTAGCTTCAATCATTTCTGGACGTTTTTCAATGGCAAAAATCAATGAATATTGTAAATGCACAAACAGTAATTTCTCCGCATTGCAAGGTGCAATTCTGAAATTTTTTGCTTTTTCCTGCTCCTCTTAGCATGATAAAGAAGATTCAAAGAGAGTGAGATGCCAGCTCCTTTCATTCAGTCAGTAGCTTCAAACATTTCTGGTATATGAATAACATGATGTTTTTCAATGGCAAAAATCAATGAATATTGTAAATGCACAAACAGTAATTTCTCCGCATTGCAAGGTGCAAGTCTGAAATTTTTTGCTTTTTCCTGCTCCTCTTAGCATGATAAAGAAGATTCAAAGAGAGTGAGATGCCAGCTACTTTCATTCAGTCAGTAGCTTCAATCATTTCTGGATGTTTTTCAATGGTAAAAATCAATGAATATTGTAAATGCACAAACAGTAATTTCTCCACATTGCAAGGTGCAATTCTGAAATTTTTTGCTTTTTCCTGCTCCTCTTAGCATGATAAAGAAGATTCAAAGAGAGTGAGATGCCAGCTCCTTTCATTCAGTCAGTAGCTTCAAACATTTCTGGTATATGAATAACATGATGTTTTTCAATGGCAAAAATCAATGAATATTGTAAATGCACAAACAGTAATTTCTCCGCATTGCAAGGTGCAATTCTGAAATTTTTTGCTTTTTCCTGCTCCTCTTAGCATGATAAAGAAGATTCAAAGAGAGTGAGATGCCAGCTACTTTCATTCAGTCAGTAGCTTCAATCATTTCTGGATGTTTTTCAATGGTAAAAATCAATGAATATTGTAAATGCACAAACAGTAATTTCTCCACATTGCAAGGTCCAATTCTGAAATTTTTTGCTTTTTCCTGCTCCTCTTAGCATGATAAAGAAGATTCAAAGAGAGTGAGATGCCAGCTCCTTTCATTCAGTCAGTAGCTTCAAACATTTCTGGTATATGAATAACATGATGTTTTCAATGGCAAAAATCAATGAATATTGTAAATGCACAAACAGTAATTTCTCCGCATTGCAAGGTGCAATTCTGAAATTTTTTGCTTTTTCCTGCTCCTCTTAGCATGATAAAGAAGATTCAAAGAGAGTGAGATGCCAGCTCCTTTCATTCAGTCAGTAGCTTCAAACATTTCTGGTATATGAATAACATGATGTTTTTCAATGGCAAAAATCAATGAATATTGTAAATGCACAAACAGTAATTTCTCCGCATTGCAAGGTGCAATTCTGAAATTTTTTGCTTTTTCCTGCTCCTCTTAGCATGATAAAGAAGATTGAAAGAGAGTGAGATGCCAGCTCCTTTCATTCAGTCAGTAGCTTCAATCATTTCTGGATGTTTTTCAATGGCAAAAATCAATGAATATTGTAAATGCACAAACTGTAATTTCTCCGCATTGCAAGGTGCAATTCTGAAATTTTTGGTTTTTTCCTGCTCCTCTTAGCATGATAAAGAAGATTCAAAGAGAGTGAGATGCCAGCTCCTTTCATTCAGTCAGTAGCTTCAATTATTTCTGGACGTTTTTCAATGGCAAAAATCAATGAATATTGTAAATGCACAAACAGTAATTTCTCCGCATTGCAAGGTGCAATTCTGAAATTTTTTGCTTTTTCCTGCTCCTCTTAGCATGATAAAGAAGATTCAAAGAGAGTGAGATGCCAGCTCCTTTCATTCAGTCAGTACCTTCAATCATTTCTGGATGTTTTTCAATGGCAAAAATCAATGAATATTGTAAATGCACAAACAGTAATTTCTCCGCATTGCAAGGTGCAATTCTGAAATTTTTTGCTTTTTCCCGCTCCTCTTAGCATGATAAAGAAGATTCAAAGAGAGTGAGGTGCCAGCTCCTTTCATTCAGTCAGTAGCTTCAAACATTTCTGGTATATGAATAACATGTTTTTCAATGGCAAAAATCAATGAATATTGTAAATGCACAAACAGTAATTTCTCCGCATTGCAAGGTGCAATTCTGAAATTTTTTGATTTTTCCTGCTCCTCTTAGCATGATAAAGAAGATTCAAAGAGAGTGAGATGCCAGCTCCTTTCATTCAGTCAGTAGCTTCAATCATTTCTGGACGTTTTTCAATGGCAAAAATCAATGAATACTGTAAATGCACAAACAGTAATTTCTCCGCATTGCAAGGTGCAATTCTGAAATTTTTTGCTTTTTCCTGCTCCTCTTAGCATGATAAAGAAGATTCAAAGAGAGTGAGATGCCAGCTCCTTTCATTCAGTCAGTAGCTTCAATCATTTCTGGACGTTTTTCAATGGCAAAAATCAATGAATATTGTAAATGCACAAACAGTAATTTCTCCGCATTGCAAGGTGCAATTCTGAAATTTTTTGCTTTTTCCTGCTCCTCTTAGCATGATAAAGAAGATTCAAAGAGAGTGAGATGCCAGCTCCTTTCATTCAGTCAGTAGCTTCAAACATTTCTGGTATATGAATAACATGATGTTTTTCAATGGCAAAAATCAATGAATATTGTAAATGCACAAACAGTAATTTCTCCGCATTGCAAGGTGCAAGTCTGAAATTTTTTGCTTTTTCCTGCTCCTCTTAGCATGGTAAAGAAGATTCAAAGAGAGTGAGATGCCAGCTACTTTCATTCAGTCAGTAGCTTCAATCATTTCTGGACGTTTTTCAATGGTAAAAATCAATGAATATTGTAAATGCACAAACAGTAATTTCTCCACATTGCAAGGTGCAATTCTGAAATTTTTTGCTTTTTCCTGCTCCTCTTAGCATGATAAAGAAGATTCAAAGAGAGTGAGATGCCAGCTCCTTTCATTCAGTCAGTAGCTTCAAACATTTCTGGTATATGAATAACATGATGTTTTTCAATGGCAAAAATCAATGAATATTGTAAATGCACAAACAGTAATTTCTCCGCATTGCAAGGTGCAATTCTGAAATTTTTTGCTTTTTCCTGCTCCTCTTAGCATGATAAAGAAGATTCAAAGAGAGTGAGATGCCAGCTCCTTTCATTCAGTCAGTAGCTTCAAACATTTCTGGTATATGAATAACATGATGTTTTTCAATGGCAAAAATCAATGAATATTGTAAATGCACAAACAGTAATTTCTCCGCATTGCAAGGTGCAATTCTGAAATTTTTTGCTTTTTCCTGCTCCTCTTAGCATGATAAAGAAGATTCAAAGAGAGTGAGATGCCAGCTCCTTTCATTCAGTCAGTAGCTTCAATCATTTCTGGACGTTTTTCAATGGCAAAAATCAATGAATATTGTAAATGCACAAACAGTAATTTCTCCGCATTGCAAGGTGCAATTCTGAAATTTTTTGCTTTTTCCTGCTCCTCTTAGCATGATAAAGAAGATTCAAAGAGAGTGAGATGCCAGCTCCTTTCATTCAGTCAGTAGCTTCAATCATTTCTGGACGTTTTTCAATGGCAAAAATCAATGAATATTGTAAATGCACAAACAGTAATTTCTCCGCATTGCAAGGTGCAATTCTGAAATTTTTTGCTTTTTCCTGCTCCTCTTAGCATGATAAAGAAGATTCAAAGAGAGTGAGATGCCAGCTCCTTTCATTCAGTCAGTAGCTTCAATCATTTCTGGACGTTTTTCAATGGCAAAAATCAATGAATATTGTAAATGCACAAACAGTAATTTCTCCGCATTGCAAGGTGCAATTCTGAAATTTTTTGCTTTTTCCTGCTCCTCTTAGCATGATAAAGAAGATTCAAAGAGAGTGAGATGCCAGCTCCTTTCATTCAGTCAGTAGCTTCAATCATTTCTGGACGTTTTTCAATGGCAAAAATCAATGAATATTGTAAATGCACAAACAGTAATTTCTCCGCATTGCAAGGTGCAATTCTGAAATTTTTTGCTTTTTCCTGCTCCTCTTAGCATGACAAAGAAGATTCAAAGAGAGTGAGATGCCAGCTCCTTTCATTCAGTCAGTAGCTTCAATCATTTCTGGTATATGAATAACATGATGTTTTTCAATGGCAAAAATCAATGAATATTGTAAATGCACAAACAGTAATTTCTCCGCATTGCAAGGTGCAATTCTGAAATTTTTTGCTTTTTCCTGCTCCTCTTAGCATGATAAAGAAGATTCAAAGAGAGTGAGATGCCAGCTCCTTTCAGTCAGTCAGTAGCTTCAATCATTTCTGGACGTTTTTCAATGGCAAAAATCAATGAATATTGTAAATGCACAAACAGTAATTTCTCCGCATTGCAAGGTGCAATTCTGAAATTTTTTGCTTTTTCCTGCTCCTCTTAGCATGATAAAGAAGATTCAAAGAGAGTGAGATGCCAGCTCCTTTCATTCAGTCAGTAGCTTCAATCATTTCTGGACGTTTTTCAATGGCAAAAATCAATGAATATTGTAAATGCACAAACAGTAATTTCTCCGCATTGCAAGGTGCAATTCTGAAATTTTTTGCTTTTTCCTGCTCCTCTTAGCATGATAAAGAAGATTCAAAGAGAGTGAGATGCCAGCTCCTTTCATTCAGTCAGTAGCTTCAAACATTTCTTGTATATGAATAACATGATGTTTTTCAATGGCAAAAATCAATGAATATTGTAAAAGCACAAACAGTAATTTCTCCGCATTGCAAGGTGCAATTCTGAAATTTTTTGCTTTTTCCTGCTCCTCTTAGCATGATAAAGAAGATTCAAAGAGAGTGAGATGCCAGCTCCTTTCATTCAGTCAGTAGCTTCAATCATTTCTGGACGTTTTTCAATGGCAAAAATCAATGAATATTGTAAATGCACAAACAGTAATTTCTCCGCATTGCAAGGTGCAATTCTGAAATTTTTTGCTTTTTCCTGCTCCTCTTAGCATGATAAAGAAGATTCAAAGAGAGTGAGATGCCAGCTCCTTTCATTCAGTCAGTAGCTTCAATCATTTCTGGTATATGAATAACATGATGTTTTTCAATGGAAAAAATCAATGAATATTGTAAATGCACAAACAGTAATTTCTCCGCATTGCAAGTTGCAATTCTGAAATTTTTTGCTTTTTCCTGCTTCTCTTAGCATGATAAAGAAGATTCAAAGAGAGTGAGATGCCAGCTCCTTTCATTCAGTCAGTAGCTTCAATCATTTCTGGACGTTTTTCAATGGCAAAAATCAATGAATATTGTAAATGCACAAACAGTAATTTCTCCGCATTGCAAGGTGCAATTCTGAAATTTTTTGCTTTTTCCTGCTCCTCTTAGCATGATAAAGAAGATTCAAAGAGAGTGAGATGCCAGCTCCTTTCATTCAGTCAGTAGCTTCAATCATTTCTGGACGTTTTTCAATGGCAAAAATCAATGAATATTGTAAATGCACAAACAGTAATTTCTCCGCATTGCAAGGTGCAATTCTGAAATTTTTTGCTTTTTCCTGCTCCTCTTAGCATGATAAAGAAGATTCAAAGAGAGTTAGATGCCAGCTCCTTTCATTCAGTCAGTAGCTTCAAACATTTCTGGTATATGAATAACATGATGTTTTTCAATGGCAAAAATCAATGAATATTGTAAAAGCACAAACAGTAATTTCTCCGCATTGCAAGGTGCAATTCTGAAATTTTTTGCTTTTTCCTGCTCCTCTTAGCATGATAAAGAAGATTCAAAGAGAGTGAGATGCCAGCTCCTTTCATTCAGTCAGTAGCTTCAATCATTTCTGGACGTTTTTCAATGGCAAAAATCAATGAATATTGTAAATGCACAAACAGTAATTTCTCCGCATTGCAAGGTGCAATTCTGAAATTTTTTGCTTTTTCCTGCTCCTCTTAGCATGATAAAGAAGATTCAAAGAGAGTGAGATGCCAGCTCCTTTCATTCAGTCAGTACCTTCAATCATTTCTGGATGTTTTTCAATGGCAAAAATCAATGAATATTGTAAATGCACAAACAGTAATTTCTCCGCATTGCAAGGTGCAATTCTGAAATTTTTTGCTTTTTCCCGCTCCTCTTAGCATGATAAAGAAGATTCAAAGAGAGTGAGGTGCCAGCTCCTTTCATTCAGTCAGTAGATTCAAACATTTCTGGTATATGAATAACATGTTTTTCAATGGCAAAAATCAATGAATATTGTAAATGCACAAACAGTAATTTCTCCGCATTGCAAGGTGCAATTCTGAAATTTTTTGATTTTTCCTGCTCCTCTTAGCATGATAAAGAAGATTCAAAGAGAGTGAGATGCCAGCTCCTTTCATTCAGTCAGTAGCTTCAATCATTTCTGGACGTTTTTCAATGGCAAAAATCAATGAATATTGTAAATGCACAAACAGTAATTTCTCCGCATTGCAAGGTGCAATTCTGAAATTTTTTGCTTTTTCCTGCTCCTCTTAGCATGATAAAGAAGATTCAAAGAGAGTGAGATGCCAGCTCCTTTCATTCAGTCAGTAGCTTCAATCATTTCTGGACGTTTTTCAATGGCAAAAATCAATGAATATTGTAAATGCACAAACAGTAATTTCTCCGCATTGCAAGGTGCAATTCTGAAATTTTTTGCTTTTTCCTGCTCCTCTTAGCATGATAAAGAAGATTCAAAGAGAGTGAGATGCCAGCTCCTTTCATTCAGTCAGTAGCTTCAATCATTTCTGGACGTTTTTCAATGGCAAAAATCAATGAATATTGTAAATGCACAAACAGTAATTTCTCCGCATTGCAAGGTGCAATTCTGAAATTTTTTGCTTTTTCCTGCTCCTCTTAGCATGATAAAGAAGATTCAAAGAGAGTGAGATGCCAGCTCCTTTCATTCAGTCAGTAGCTTCAATCATTTCTGGACGTTTTTCAATGGCAAAAATCAATGAATATTGTAAATGCACAAACAGTAATTTCTCCGCATTGCAAGGTGCAATTCTGAAATTTTTTGCTTTTTCCTGCTCCTCTTAGCATGATAAAGAAGATTCAAAGAGAGTGAGATGCCAGCTCCTTTCATTCAGTCAGTAGCTTCAATCATTTCTGGACGTTTTTCAATGGCAAAAATCAATGAATATTGTAAATGCACAAACAGTAATTTCTCCGCATTGCAAGGTGCAATTCTGAAATTTTTTGCTTTTTCCTGCTCCTCTTAGCATGATAAAGAAGATTCAAAGAGAGTGAGATGCCAGCTCCTTTCATTCAGTCAGTAGCTTCAAACATTTCTGGTATATGAATAACATGATGTTTTTCAATGGCAAAAATCAATGAATATTGTAAATGCACAAACAGTAATTTCTCCGCATTGCAAGGTGCAATTCTGAAATTTTTTGCTTTTTCCTGCTCCTCTTAGCATGATAAAGAAGATTCAAAGAGAGTGAGATGCCAGCTCCTTTCATTCAGTCAGTAGCTTCAATCATTTCTGGACGTTTTTCAATGGCAAAAATCAATGAATATTGTAAATGCACAAACAGTAATTTCTCCGCATTGCAAGGTGCAATTCTGAAATTTTTTGCTTTTTCCTGCTCCTCTTAGCATGATAAAGAAGATTCAAAGAGAGTGAGATGCCAGCTCCTTTCATTCAGTCAGTAGCTTCAATCATTTCTGGACGTTTTTCAATGGCAAAAATCAATGAATATTGTAAATGCACAAACAGTAATTTCTCCGCATTGCAAGGTGCAATTCTGAAATTTTTTGCTTTTTCCTGCTCCTCTTAGCATGATAAAGAAGATTCAAAGAGAGTGAGATGCCAGCTCCTTTCATTCAGTCAGTAGCTTCAATCATTTCTGGACGTTTTTCAATGGCAAAAATCAATGAATATTGTAAATGCACAAACAGTAATTTCTCCGCATTGCAAGGTGCAATTCTGAAATTTTTTGCTTTTTCCTGCTCCTCTTAGCATGATAAAGAAGATTCAAAGAGAGTGAGATGCCAGCTCCTTTCATTCAGTCAGTAGCTTCAATCATTTCTGGACGTTTTTCAATGGCAAAAATCAATGAATATTGTAAATGCACAAACAGTAATTTCTCCGCATTGCAAGGTGCAATTCTGAAATTTTTTGCTTTTTCCTGCTCCTCTTAGCATGACAAAGAAGATTCAAAGAGAGTAAGATGCCAGCTCCTTTCATTCAGTCAGTAGCTTCAATCATTTCTGGTATATGAATAACATGATGTTTTTCAATGGCAAAAATCAATGAATATTGTAAATGCACAAACAGTAATTTCTCCGCATTGCAAGGTGCAATTCTGAAATTTTTTGCTTTTTCCTGCTCCTCTTAGCATGATAAAGAAGATTCAAAGAGAGTGAGATGCCAGCTCCTTTCAGTCAGTCAGTAGCTTCAATCATTTCTGGACGTTTTTCAATGGCAAAAATCAATGAATATTGTAAATGCACAAACAGTAATTTCTCCGCATTGCAAGGTGCAATTCTGAAATTTTTTGCTTTTTCCTGCTCCTCTTAGCATGATAAAGAAGATTCAAAGAGAGTGAGATGCCAGCTCCTTTCATTCAGTCAGTAGCTTCAATCATTTCTGGACGTTTTTCAATGGCAAAAATCAATGAATATTGTAAATGCACAAACAGTAATTTCTCCGCATTGCAAGGTGCAATTCTGAAATTTTTTGCTTTTTCCTGCTCCTCTTAGCATGATAAAGAAGATTCAAAGAGAGTGAGATGCCAGCTCCTTTCATTCAGTCAGTAGCTTCAAACATTTCTTGTATATGAATAACATGATGTTTTTCAATGGCAAAAATCAATGAATATTGTAAAAGCACAAACAGTAATTTCTCCGCATTGCAAGGTGCAATTCTGAAATTTTTTGCTTTTTCCTGCTCCTCTTAGCATGATAAAGAAGATTCAAAGAGAGTGAGATGCCAGCTCCTTTCATTCAGTCAGTAGCTTCAATCATTTCTGGACGTTTTTCAATGGCAAAAATCAATGAATATTGTAAATGCACAAACAGTAATTTCTCCGCATTGCAAGGTGCAATTCTGAAATTTTTTGCTTTTTCCTGCTCCTCTTAGCATGATAAAGAAGATTCAAAGAGAGTGAGATGCCAGCTCCTTTCATTCAGTCAGTAGCTTCAATCATTTCTGGTATATGAATAACATGATGTTTTTCAATGGCAAAAATCAATGAATATTGTAAATGCACAAACAGTAATTTCTCCGCATTGCAAGTTGCAATTCTGAAATTTTTTGCTTTTTCCTGCTCCTCTTAGCATGATAAAGAAGATTCAAAGAGAGTGAGATGCCAGCTCCTTTCATTCAGTCAGTAGCTTCAATCATTTCTGGACGTTTTTCAATGGCAAAAATCAATGAATATTGTAAATGCACAAACAGTAATTTCTCCGCATTGCAAGGTGCAATTCTGAAATTTTTTGCTTTTTCCTGCTCCTCTTAGCATGATAAAGAAGATTCAAAGAGAGTGAGATGCCAGCTCCTTTCATTCAGTCAGTAGCTTCAATCATTTCTGGACGTTTTTCAATGGCAAAAATCAATGAATATTGTAAATGCACAAACAGTAATTTCTCCGCATTGCAACGTGCAATTCTGAAATTTTTTGCTTTTTCCTGCTCCTCTTAGCATGATAAAGAAGATTCAAAGAGAGTTAGATGCCAGCTCCTTTCATTCAGTCAGTAGCTTCAAACATTTCTGGTATATGAATAACATGATGTTTTTCAATGGCAAAAATCAATGAATATTGTAAAAGCACAAACAGTAATTTCTCCGCATTGCAAGGTGCAATTCTGAAATTTTTTGCTTTTTCCTGCTCCTCTTAGCATGATAAAGAAGATTCAAAGAGAGTGAGATGCCAGCTCCTTTCATTCAGTCAGTAGCTTCAATCATTTCTGGACGTTTTTCAATGGCAAAAATCAATGAATATTGTAAATGCACAAACAGTAATTTCTCCGCATTGCAAGGTGCAATTCTGAAATTTTTTGCTTTTTCCTGCTCCTCTTAGCATGATAAAGAAGATTCAAAGAGAGTGAGATGCCAGCTCCTTTCATTCAGTCAGTACCTTCAATCATTTCTGGATGTTTTTCAATGGCAAAAATCAATGAATATTGTAAATGCACAAACAGTAATTTCTCCGCATTGCAAGGTGCAATTCTGAAATTTTTTGCTTTTTCCCGCTCCTCTTAGCATGATAAAGAAGATTCAAAGAGAGTGAGGTGCCAGCTCCTTTCATTCAGTCAGTAGCTTCAAACATTTCTGGTATATGAATAACATGTTTTTCAATGGCAAAAATCAATGAATATTGTAAATGCACAAACAGTAATTTCTCCGCATTGCAAGGTGCAATTCTGAAATTTTTTGATTTTTCCTGCTCCTCTTAGCATGATAAAGAAGATTCAAAGAGAGTGAGATGCCAGCTCCTTTCATTCAGTCAGTAGCTTCAATCATTTCTGGACGTTTTTCAATGGCAAAAATCAATGAATATTGTAAATGCACAAACAGTAATTTCTCCGCATTGCAAGGTGCAATTCTGAAATTTTTTGCTTTTTCCTGCTCCTCTTAGCATGATAAAGAAGATTCAAAGAGAGTGAGATGCCAGCTCCTTTCATTCAGTCAGTAGCTTCAATCATTTCTGGACGTTTTTCAATGGCAAAAATCAATGAATATTGTAAATGCACAAACAGTAATTTCTCCGCATTGCAAGGTGCAATTCTGAAATTTTTTGCTTTTTCCTGCTCCTCTTAGCATGATAAAGAAGATTCAAAGAGAGTGAGATGCCAGCTCCTTTCATTCAGTCAGTAGCTTCAAACATTTCTGGTATATGAATAACATGATGTTTTCAATGGCAAAAATCAATGAATATTGTAAATGCACAAACAGTAATTTCTCCGCATTGCAAGGTGCAAGTCTGAAATTTTTTGCTTTTTCCTGCTCCTCTTAGCATGGTAAAGAAGATTCAAAGAGAGTGAGATGCCAGCTACTTTCATTCAGTCAGTAGCTTCAATCATTTCTGGACGTTTTTCAATGGTAAAAATCAATGAATATTGTAAATGCACAAACAGTAATTTCTCCACATTGCAAGGTGCAATTCTGAAATTTTTTGCTTTTTCCTGCTCCTCTTAGCATGATAAAGAAGATTCAAAGAGAGTGAGATGCCAGCTCCTTTCATTCAGTCAGTAGCTTCAAACATTTCTGGTATATGAATAACATGATGTTTTTCAATGGCAAAAATCAATGAATATTGTAAATGCACAAACAGTAATTTCTCCGCATTGCAAGGTGCAATTCTGAAATTTTTTGCTTTTTCCTGCTCCTCTTAGCATGATAAAGAAGATTCAAAGAGAGTGAGATGCCAGCTCCTTTCATTCAGTCAGTAGCTTCAAACATTTCTGGTATATGAATAACATGATGTTTTTCAATGGCAAAAATCAATGAATATTGTAAATGCACAAACAGTAATTTCTCCGCATTGCAAGGTGCAATTCTGAAATTTTTTGCTTTTTCCTGCTCCTCTTAGCATGATAAAGAAGATTCAAAGAGAGGGAGATGCCAGCTCCTTTCATTCAGTCAGTAGCTTCAATCATTTCTGGACGTTTTTCAATGGCAAAAATCAATGAATATTGTAAATGCACAAACAGTAATTTCTCCGCATTGCAAGGTGCAATTCTGAAATTTTTTGCTTTTTCCTGCTCCTCTTAGCATGATAAAGAAGATTCAAAGAGAGTGAGATGCCAGCTCCTTTCATTCAGTCAGTAGCTTCAATCATTTCTGGACGTTTTTCAATGGCAAAAATCAATGAATATTGTAAATGCACAAACAGTAATTTCTCCGCATTGCAAGGTGCAATTCTGAAATTTTTTGCTTTTTCCTGCTCCTCTTAGCATGATAAAGAAGATTCAAAGAGAGTGAGATGCCAGCTCCTTTCATTCAGTCAGTAGCTTCAAACATTTCTGGTATATGAATAACATGATGTTTTTCAATGGCAAAAATCAATGAATATTGTAAATGCACAAACAGTAATTTCTCCGCATTGCAAGGTGCAATTCTGAAATTTTTTGCTTTTTCCTGCTCCTCTTAGCATGATAAAGAAGATTCAAAGAGAGTGAGATGCCAGCTCCTTTCATTCAGTCAGTAGCTTCAATCATTTCTGGACGTTTTTCAATGGCAAAAATCAATGAATATTGTAAATGCACAAACAGTAATTTCTCCGCATTGCAAGGTGCAATTCTGAAATTTTTTGCTTTTTCCTGCTCCTCTTAGCATGATAAAGAAGATTCAAAGAGAGTGAGATGCCAGCTCCTTTCATTCAGTCAGTAGCTTCAATCATTTCTGGACGTTTTTCAATGGCAAAAATCAATGAATATTGTAAATGCACAAACAGTAATTTCTCCGCATTGCAAGGTGCAATTCTTAAATTTTTTGCTTTTTCCTGCTCCTCTTAGCATGACAAAGAAGATTCAAAGAGAGTAAGATGCCAGCTCCTTTCATTCAGTCAGTAGCTTCAATCATTTCTGGTATATGAATAACATGATGTTTTTCAATGGCAAAAATCAATGAATATTGTAAATGCACAAACAGTAATTTCTCCGCATTGCAAGGTGCAATTCTGAAATTTTTTGCTTTTTCCTGCTCCTCTTAGCATGATAAAGAAGATTCAAAGAGAGTGAGATGCCAGCTCCTTTCATTCAGTCAGTAGCTTCAATCATTTCTGGACGTTTTTCAATGGCAAAAATCAATGAATATTGTAAATGCACAAACAGTAATTTCTCCGCATTGCAAGGTGCAATTCTGAAATTTTTTGCTTTTTCCTGCTCCTCTTAGCATGATAAAGAAGATTCAAAGAGAGTGAGATGCCAGCTCCTTTCATTCAGTCAGTAGCTTCAATCATTTCTGGACGTTTTTCAATGGCAAAAATCAATGAATATTGTAAATGCACAAACAGTAATTTCTCCGCATTGCAAGGTGCAATTCTGAAATTTTTTGCTTTTTCCTGCTCCTCTTAGCATGATAAAGAAGATTCAAAGAGAGTGAGATGCCAGCTCCTTTCATTCAGTCAGTAGCTTCAAACATTTCTTGTATATGAATAACATGATGTTTTTCAATGGCAAAAATCAATGAATATTGTAAAAGCACAAACAGTAATTTCTCCGCATTGCAAGGTGCAATTCTGAAATTTTTTGCTTTTTCCTGCTCCTCTTAGCATGATAAAGAAGATTCAAAGAGAGTGAGATGCCAGCTCCTTTCATTCAGTCAGTAGCTTCAATCATTTCTTGACGTTTTTCAATGGCAAAAATCAATGAATATTGTAAATGCACAAACAGTAATTTCTCCGCATTGCAAGGTGCAATTCTGAAATTTTTTGCTTTTTCCTGCTCCTCTTAGCAAGATAAAGAAGATTCAAAGAGAGTGAGATGCCAGCTCCTTTCATTCAGTCAGTAGCTTCAATCATTTCTGGTATATGAATAACATGATGTTTTTCAATGGCAAAAATCAATGAATATTGTAAATGCACAAACAGTAATTTCTCCGCATTGCAAGTTGCAATTCTGAAATTTTTTGCTTTTTCCTGCTCCTCTTAGCATGATAAAGAAGATTCAAAGAGAGTGAGATGCCAGCTCCTTTCATTCAGTCAGTAGCTTCAATCATTTCTGGACGTTTTTCAATGGCAAAAATCAATGAATATTGTAAATGCACAAACAGTAATTTCTCCGCATTGCAAGGTGCAATTCTGAAATTTTTTGCTTTTTCCTGCTCCTCTTAGCATGATAAAGAAGATTCAAAGAGAGTGAGATGCCAGCTCCTTTCATTCAGTCAGTAGCTTCAATCATTTCTGGACGTTTTTCAATGGCAAAAATCAATGAATATTGTAAATGCACAAACAGTAATTTCTCCGCATTGCAAGGTGCAATTCTGAAATTTTTTGCTTTTTCCTGCTCCTCTTAGCATGATAAAGAAGATTCAAAGAGAGTTAGATGCCAGCTCCTTTCATTCAGTCAGTAGCTTCAAACATTTCTGGTATATGAATAACATGATGTTTTTCAATGGCAAAAATCAATGAATATTGTAAAAGCACAAACAGTAATTTCTCCGCATTGCAAGGTGCAATTCTGAAATTTTTGCTTTTTCCTGCTCCTCTTAGCATGATAAAGAAGATTCAAAGAGAGTGAGATGCCAGCTCCTTTCATTCAGTCAGTAGCTTCAATCATTTCTGGACGTTTTTCAATGGCAAAAATCAATGAATATTGTAAATGCACAAACAGTAATTTCTCCGCATTGCAAGGTGCAATTCTGAAATTTTTTGCTTTTTCCTGCTCCTCTTAGCATGATAAAGAAGATTCAAAGAGAGTGAGATGCCAGCTCCTTTCATTCAGTCAGTAGCTTCAATCATTTCTGGACGTTTTTCAATGGCAAAAATCAATGAATATTGTAAATGCACAAACAGTAATTTCTCCGCATTGCAAGGTGCAATTCTGAAATTTTTTGCTTTTTCCTGCTCCTCTTAGCATGATAAAGAAGATTCAAAGAGAGTGAGATGCCAGCTCCTTTCATTCAGTCAGTAGCTTCAATCATTTCTGGACGTTTTTCAATGGCAAAAATCAATGAATATTGTAAATGCACAAACAGTAATTTCTCCGCATTGCAAGGTGCAATTCTGAAATTTTTTGCTTTTTCCTGCTCCTCTTAGCATGACAAAGAAGATTCAAAGAGAGTAAGATGCCAGCTCCTTTCATTCAGTCAGTAGCTTCAATCATTTCTGGTATATGAATAACATGATGTTTTTCAATGGCAAAAATCAATGAATATTGTAAATGCACAAACAGTAATTTCTCCGCATTGCAAGGTGCAATTCTGAAATTTTTTGCTTTTTCCTGCTCCTCTTAGCATGATAAAGAAGATTCAAAGAGAGTGAGATGCCAGCTCCTTTCATTCAGTCAGTAGCTTCAATCATTTCTGGACGTTTTTCAATGGCAAAAATCAATGAATATTGTAAATGCACAAACAGTAATTTCTCCGCATTGCAAGGTGCAATTCTGAAATTTTTTGCTTTTTCCTGCTCCTCTTAGCATGATAAAGAAGATTCAAAGAGAGTGAGATGCCAGCTCCTTTCATTCAGTCAGTAGCTTCAAACATTTCTTGTATATGAATAACATGATGTTTTTCAATGGCAAAAATCAATGAATATTGTAAAAGCACAAACAGTAATTTCTCCGCATTGCAAGGTGCAATTCTGAAATTTTTTGCTTTTTCCTGCTCCTCTTAGCATGATAAAGAAGATTCAAAGAGAGTGAGATGCCAGCTCCTTTCATTCAGTCAGTAGCTTCAATCATTTCTTGACGTTTTTCAATGGCAAAAATCAATGAATATTGTAAATGCACAAACAGTAATTTCTCCGCATTGCAAGGTGCAATTCTGAAATTTTTTGCTTTTTCCTGCTCCTCTTAGCAAGATAAAGAAGATTCAAAGAGAGTGAGATGCCAGCTCCTTTCATTCAGTCAGTAGCTTCAATCATTTCTGGTATATGAATAACATGATGTTTTTCAATGGCAAAAATCAATGAATATTGTAAATGCACAAACAGTAATTTCTCCGCATTGCAAGTTGCAATTCTGAAATTTTTTGCTTTTTCCTGCTCCTCTTAGCATGATAAAGAAGATTCAAAGAGAGTGAGATGCCAGCTCCTTTCATTCAGTCAGTAGCTTCAATCATTTCTGGACGTTTTTCAATGGCAAAAATCAATGAATATTGTAAATGCACAAACAGTAATTTCTCCGCATTGCAAGGTGCAATTCTGAAATTTTTTGCTTTTTCCTGCTCCTCTTAGCATGATAAAGAAGATTCAAAGAGAGTGAGATGCCAGCTCCTTTCATTCAGTCAGTAGCTTCAATCATTTCTGGACGTTTTTCAATGGCAAAAATCAATGAATATTGTAAATGCACAAACAGTAATTTCTCCGCATTGCAAGGTGCAATTCTGAAATTTTTTGCTTTTTCCTGCTCCTCTTAGCATGATAAAGAAGATTCAAAGAGAGTGAGATGCCAGCTCCTTTCATTCAGTCAGTAGCTTCAATCATTTCTGGACGTTTTTCAATGGCAAAAATCAATGAATATTTTAAATGCACAAACAGTAATTTCTCCGCATTGCAAGGTGCAATTCTGAAATTTTTTGCTTTTTAATGCTCCTCTTAGCATGACAAAGAAGATTCAAAGAGAGTAAGATGCCAGCTCCTTTCATTCAGTCAGTAGCTTCAATCATTTCTGGTATATGAATAACATGATGTTTTTCAATGGCAAAAATCAATGAATATTGTAAATGCACAAACAGTAATTTCTCCGCATTGCAAGGTGCAATTCTGAAATTTTTTGCTTTTTCCTGCTCCTCTTAGCATGATAAAGAAGATTCAAAGAGAGTGAGATGCCAGCTCCTTTCATTCAGTCAGTAGCTTCAATCATTTCTGGACGTTTTTCAATGGCAAAAATCAATGAATATTGTAAATGCACAAACAGTAATTTCTCCGCATTGCAAGGTGCAATTCTGAAATTTTTTGCTTTTTCCTGCTCCTCTTAGCATGATAAAGAAGATTCAAAGAGAGTGAGATGCCAGCTCCTTTCATTCAGTCAGTAGCTTCAATCATTTCTGGACGTTTTTCAATGGCAAAAATCAATGAATATTGTAAATGCACAAACAGTAATTTCTCCGCATTGCAAGGTGCAATTCTGAAATTTTTTGCTTTTTCCTGCTCCTCTTAGCATGATAAAGAAGATTCAAAGAGAGTGAGATGCCAGCTCCTTTCATTCAGTCAGTAGCTTCAAACATTTCTTGTATATGAATAACATGATGTTTTTCAATGGCAAAAATCAATGAATATTGTAAAAGCACAAACAGTAATTTCTCCGCATTGCAAGGTGCAATTCTGAAATTTTTTGCTTTTTCCTGCTCCTCTTAGCATGATAAAGAAGATTCAAAGAGAGTGAGATGCCAGCTCCTTTCATTCAGTCAGTAGCTTCAATCATTTCTTGACGTTTTTCAATGGCAAAAATCAATGAATATTGTAAATGCACAAACAGTAATTTCTCCGCATTGCAAGGTGCAATTCTGAAATTTTTTGCTTTTTCCTGCTCCTCTTAGCAAGATAAAGAAGATTCAAAGAGAGTGAGATGCCAGCTCCTTTCATTCAGTCAGTAGCTTCAATCATTTCTGGTATATGAATAACATGATGTTTTTCAATGGCAAAAATCAATGAATATTGTAAATGCACAAACAGTAATTTCTCCGCATTGCAAGTTGCAATTCTGAAATTTTTTGCTTTTTCCTGCTCCTCTTAGCATGATAAAGAAGATTCAAAGAGAGTGAGATGCCAGCTCCTTTCATTCAGTCAGTAGCTTCAATCATTTCTGGACGTTTTTCAATGGCAAAAATCAATGAATATTGTAAATGCACAAACAGTAATTTCTCCGCATTGCAAGGTGCAATTCTGAAATTTTTTGCTTTTTCCTGCTCCTCTTAGCATGATAAAGAAGATTCAAAGAGAGTGAGATGCCAGCTCTTTTCATTCAGTCAGTAGCTTCAATCATTTCTGGACGTTTTTCAATGGCAAAAATCAATGAATATTGTAAATGCACAAACAGTAATTTCTCCGCATTGCAAGGTGCAATTCTGAAATTTTTTGCTTTTTCCTGCTCCTCTTAGCATGATAAAGAAGATTCAAAGAGAGTGAGATGCCAGCTCCTTTCATTCAGTCAGTAGCTTCAATCATTTCTGGACGTTTTTCAATGGCAAAAATCAATGAATATTGTAAATGCACAAACAGTAATTTCTCCGCATTGCAAGGTGCAATTCTTAAATTTTTTGCTTTTTCCTGCTCCTCTTAGCATGACAAAGAAGATTCAAAGAGAGTAAGATGCCAGCTCCTTTCATTCAGTCAGTAGCTTCAATCATTTCTGGTATATGAATAACATGATGTTTTTCAATGGCAAAAATCAATGAATATTGTAAATGCACAAACAGTAATTTCTCCGCATTGCAAGGTGCAATTCTGAAATTTTTTGCTTTTTCCTGCGCCTCTTAGCATGATAAAGAAGATTCAAAGAGAGTGAGATGCCAGCTCCTTTCATTCAGTCAGTAGCTTCAATCATTTCTGGACGTTTTTCAATGGCAAAAATCAATGAATATTGTAAATGCACAAACAGTAATTTCTCCGCATTGCAAGGTGCAATTCTGAAATTTTTTGCTTTTTCCTGCTCCTCTTAGCATGATAAAGAAGATTCAAAGAGAGTGAGATGCCAGCTCCTTTCATTCAGTCAGTAGCTTCAATCATTTCTGGACGTTTTTCAATGGCAAAAATCAATGAATATTGTAAATGCACAAACAGTAATTTCTCCGCATTGCAAGGTGCAATTCTGAAATTTTTTGCTTTTTCCTGCTCCTCTTAGCATGATAAAGAAGATTCAAAGAGAGTGAGATGCCAGCTCCTTTCATTCAGTCAGTAGCTTCAATCATTTCTGGACATTTTTCAATGGCAAAAATCAATGAATATTGTAAATGCACAAACAGTAATTTCTCCGCATTGCAAGGTGCAATTCTGAAATTTTTTGCTTTTTCCTGCTCCTCTTAGCATGATAAAGAAGATTCAAAGAGAGTTAGATGCCAGCTCCTTTCATTCAGTCAGTAGCTTCAAACATTTCTGGTATATGAATAACATGATGTTTTTCAATGGCAAAAATCAATGAATATTGTAAATGCACAAACAGTAATTTCTCCGCATTGCAAGGTGCAATTCTGAAATTTTTTGCTTTTTCCTGCTCCTCTTAGCATGATAAAGAAGATTCAAAGAGAGTGAGATGCCAGCTCCTTTCATTCAGTCAGTAGCTTCAATCATTTCTGGACGTTTTTCAATGGCAAAAATCAATGAATATTGTAAATGCACAAACAGTAATTTCTCCGCATTGCAAGGTGCAATTCTGAAATTTTTTGCTTTTTCCTGCTCCTCTTAGCATGATAAAGAAGATTCAAAGAGAGTGAGATGCCAGCTCCTTTCATTCAGTCAGTAGCTTCAATCATTTCTGGACGTTTTTCAATGGCAAAAATCAATGAATATTGTAAATGCACAAACAGTAATTTCTCCGCATTGCAAGGTGCAATTCTGAAATTTTTTGCTTTTTCCTGCTCCTCTTAGCATGATAAAGAAGATTCAAAGAGAGTGAGATGCCAGCTCCTTTCATTCAGTCAGTAGCTTCAATCATTTCTGGTATATGAATAACATGATGTTTTTCAATGGCAAAAATCAATGAATATTGTAAATGCACAAACAGTAATTTCTCCGCATTGCAAGTTGCAATTCTGAAATTTTTTGCTTTTTCCTGCTCCTCTTAGCATGATAAAGAAGATTCAAAGAGAGTGAGATGCCAGCTCCTTTCATTCAGTCAGTAGCTTCAATCATTTCTGGACGTTTTTCAATGGCAAAAATCAATGAATATTGTAAATGCACAAACAGTAATTTCTCCGCATTGCAAGGTGCAATTCTGAAATTTTTTGCTTTTTCCTGCTCCTCTTAGCATGATAAAGAAGATTCAAAGAGAGTGAGATGCCAGCTCTTTTCATTCAGTCAGTAGCTTCAATCATTTCTGGACGTTTTTCAATGGCAAAAATCAATGAATATTGTAAATGCACAAACAGTAATTTCTCCGCATTGCAAGGTGCAATTCTGAAATTTTTTGCTTTTTCCTGCTCCTCTTAGCATGATAAAGAAGATTCAAAGAGAGTTAGATGCCAGCTCCTTTCATTCAGTCAGTAGCTTCAAACATTTCTGGTATATGAATAACATGATGTTTTTCAATGGCAAAAATCAATGAATATTGTAAAAGCACAAACAGTAATTTCTCCGCATTGCAAGGTGCAATTCTGAAATTTTTTGCTTTTTCCTGCTCCTCTTAGCATGATAAAGAAGATTCAAAGAGAGTGAGATGCCAGCTCCTTTCATTCAGTCAGTAGCTTCAATCATTTCTGGACGTTTTTCAATGGCAAAAATCAATGAATATTGTAAATGCACAAACAGTAATTTCTCCGCATTGCAAGGTGCAATTCTGAAATTTTTTGCTTTTTCCTGCTCCTCTTAGCATGATAAAGAAGATTCAAAGAGAGTGAGATGCCAGCTCCTTTCATTCAGTCAGTACCTTCAATCATTTCTGGTATATGAATAACATGATGTTTTTCAATGGCAAAAATCAATGAATATTGTAAATGCACAAACAGTAATTTCTCCACATTGCAAGGTGCAATTCTGAAATTTTTTGCTTTTTCCTGCTCCTCTTAGCATGATAAAGAAGATTCAAAGAGAGTGAGATGCCAGCTCCTTTCATTCAGTCAGTAGCTTCAATCATTTCTGGACGTTTTTCAATGGCAAAAATCAATGAATATTGTAAATGCACAAACAGTAATTTCTCCGCATTGCAAGGTGCAATTCTGAAATTTTTTGCTTTTTCCTGCTCCTCTTAGCATGATAAAGAAGATTCAAAGAGAGTGAGATGCCAGCTCCTTTCATTCAGTCAGTAGCTTCAATCATTTCTGGTATATGAATAACATGATGTTTTTCAATGGCAAAAATCAATGAATATTGTAAATGCACAAACAGTAATTTCTCCACATTGCAAGGTGCAATTCTGAAATTTTTTGCTTTTTCCTGCTCCTCTTAGCATGATAAAGAAGATTCAAAGAGAGTGAGATGCCAGCTCCTTTCATTCAGTCAGTAGCTTCAATCATTTCTGGACGTTTTTCAATGGCAAAAATCAATGAATATTGTAAATGCACAAACAGTAATTTCTCCGCATTGCAAAGTGCAATTCTGAAATTTTTTGCTTTTTCCTGCTCCTCTTAGCATGATAAAGAAGATTCAAAGAGAGCGAGATGCCAGCTCCTTTCATTCAGTCAGTAGCTTCAATCATTTCTGGTATATGAATAACATGATGTTTTTCAATGGCAAAAATCAATGAATATTGTAAATGCACAAACAGTAATTTCTCCGCATTGCAAGGTGCAATTCTGAAATTTTTTGCTTTTTCCTGCTCCTCTTAGCATGATAAAGAAGATTCAAAGAGAGTGAGATGCCAGCTCCTTTCATTCAGTCAGTAGCTTCAATCATTTCTGGACGTTTTTCAATGGCAAAAATCAATGAATATTGTAAATGCACAAACAGTAATTTCTCCGCATTGCAAGGTGCAATTCTGAAATTTTTTGCTTTTTCCTGCTCCTCTTAGCATGATAAAGAAGATTCAAAGAGAGTGAGATGCCAGCTCCTTTCATTCAGTCAGTAGCTTCAAACATTTCTGGTATATGAATAACATGATGTTTTTCAATGGCAAAAATCAATGAATATTGTAAATGCACAAACAGTAATTTCTCCGCATTGCAAGGTGCAATTCTGAAATTTTTTGCTTTTTCCTGCTCCTCTTAGCATGATAAAGAAGATTCAAAGAGAGTGAGATGCCAGCTCCTTTCATTCAGTCAGTAGCTTCAATCATTTCTGGACGTTTTTCAATGGCAAAAATCAATGAATATTGTAAATGCACAAACAGTAATTTCTCCGCATTGCAAGGTGCAATTCTGAAATTTTTTGCTTTTTCCTGCTCCTCTTAGCATGATAAAGAAGATTCAAAGAGAGTGAGATGCCAGCTCCTTTCATTCAGTCAGTAGCTTCAATCATTTCTGGTATATGAATAACATGATGTTTTTCAATGGCAAAAATCAATGAATATTGTAAATGCACAAACAGTAATTTCTCCGCATTGCAAGGTGCAATTCTGAAATTTTTTGCTTTTTCCTGCTCCTCTTAGCATGATAAAGAAGATTCAAAGAGAGTGAGATGCCAGCTCCTTTCATTCAGTCAGTAGCTTCAAACATTTCTGGTATATGAATAACATGATGTTTTTCAATGGCAAAAATCAATGAATATTGTAAATGCACAAACAGTAATTTCTCCGCATTGCAAGGTGCAATTCTGAAATTTTTTGCTTTTTCCTGCTCCTCTTAGCATGATAAAGAAGATTCAAAGAGAGTGAGATGCCAGCTCCTTTCATTCAGTCAGTAGCTTCAATCATTTCTGGACGTTTTTCAATGGCAAAAATCAATGAATATTGTAAATGCACAAACAGTAATTTCTCCGCATTGCAAGGTGCAATTCTGAAATTTTTTGCTTTTTCCTGCTCCTCTTAGCATGATAAAGAAGATTCAAAGAGAGTGAGATGTCAGCTCCTTTCATTCAGTCAGTAGCTTCAAACATTTCTGGTATATGAATAACATGATGTTTTTCAATGGCAAAAATCAATGAATTTTGTAAATGCACAAACAGTAATTTCTCCGCATTGCAAGGTGCAATTCTGAAATTTTTTGCTTTTTCCTGCTCCTCTTAGCATGATAAAGAAGATTCAAAGAGAGTGAGATGCCAGTTCCTTTCATTCAGTCAGTAGCTTCAATCATTTCTGGACGTTTTTCAATGGCAAAAATCAATGAATATTGTAAATGCACAAACAGTAATTTCTCCGCATTGCAAGGTGCAATTCTGAAATTTTTTGCTTTTTCCTGCTCCTCAGCATGATAAAGAAGATTCAAAGAGAGTGAGATGCCAGCTCCTTTCATTCAGTCAGTAGCTTCAATCATTTCTGGTATATGAATAACATGATGTTTTTCAATGGCAAAAATCAATGAATATTGTAAATGCACAAACAGTAATTTCTCCGCATTGCAAGGTGCAATTCTGAATTTTTTTGCTTTTTCCTGCTCCTCTTAGCATGATAAAGAAGATTCAAAGAGAGTGAGATGCCAGCTCCTTTCATTCAGTCAGTAGCTTCAATCATTTCTGGACGTTTTTCAATGGCAAAAATCAATGAATATTGTAAATGCACAAACAGTAATTTCTCCGCATTGCAAGGTGCAATTCTGAAATTTTTTGCTTTTTCCTGCTCCTCTTAGCATGATAAACAAGATTCAAAGAGAGTGAGATGCCAGCTCCTTTCATTCAGTCAGTAGCTTCAATCATTTCTGGACGTTTTTCAATGGCAAAAATCAATGAATATTGTAAATGCACAAACAGTAATTTCTCCGCATTGCAAGGTGCAATTCTGAAATTTTTTGCTTTTTCCTGCTCCTCTTAGCATGATAAAGAAGATTCAAAGAGAGTGAGATGCCAGCTCCTTTCATTCAGTCAGTAGCTTCAAACATTTCTGGTATATGAATAACATGATGTTTTTCAATGGCAAAAATCAATGAATATTGTAAATGCACAAACAGTAATTTCTCCGCATTGCGAGGTGCAAGTCTGAAATTTTTTGCTTTTTCCTGCTCCTCTTAGCATGATAAAGAAGATTCAAAGAGAGTGAGATGCCAGCTACTTTCATTCAGTCAGTAGCTTCAATCATTTCTGGACGTTTTTCAATGGTAAAAATCAATGAATATTGTAAATGCACAAACAGTAATTTCTCCACATTGCAAGGTGCAATTCTGAAATTTTTTGCTTTTTCCTGCTCCTCTTAGCATGATAAAGAAGATTCAAAGAGAGTGAGATGCCAGCTCCTTTCATTCAGTCAGTAGCTTCAATCATTTCTGGTATATGAATAACATGATGTTTTTCAATGGCAAAAATCAATGAATATTGTAAATGCACAAACAGTAATTTCTCCGCATTGCAAGGTGCAATTCTGAAATTTTTTGCTTTTTCCTGCTCCTCTTAGCATGATAAAGAAGATTCAAAGAGAGTGAGATGCCAGCTCCTTTCATTCAGTCAGTAGCTTCAATCATTTCTGGACGTTTTTCAATGGCAAAAATCAATGAATATTGTAAATGCACAAACAGTAATTTCTCCGCATTGCAAGGTGCAATTCTGAAATTTTTTGCTTTTTCCTGCTCCTCTTAGCATGATAAAGAAGATTCAAAGAGAGTGAGATGTCAGCTCCTTTCATTCAGTCAGTAGCTTCAAACATTTCTGGTATATGAATAACATGATGTTTTTCAATGGCAAAAATCAATGAATTTTGTAAATGCACAAACAGTAATTTCTCCGCATTGCAAGGTGCAATTCTGAAATTTTTTGCTTTTTCCTGCTCCTCTTAGCATGATAAAGAAGATTCAAAGAGAGTGAGATGCCAGTTCCTTTCATTCAGTCAGTAGCTTCAATCATTTCTGGACGTTTTTCAATGGCAAAAATCAATGAATATTGTAAATGCACAAACAGTAATTTCTCCGCATTGCAAGGTGCAATTCTGAAATTTTTTGCTTTTTCCTGCTCCTCTTAGCATGATAAAGAAGATTCAAAGAGAGTGAGATGCCAGCTCCTTTCATTCAGTCAGTAGCTTCAATCATTTCTGGTATATGAATAACATGATGTTTTTCAATGGCAAAAATCAATGAATATTGTAAATGCACAAACAGTAATTTCTCCGCATTGCAAGGTGCAATTCTGAAATTTTTTGCTTTTTCCTGCTCCTCTTAGCATGATAAAGAAGATTCAAAGAGAGTGAGATGCCAGCTCCTTTCATTCAGTCAGTAGCTTCAATCATTTCTGGACGTTTTTCAATGGCAAAAATCAATGAATATTGTAAATGCACAAACAGTAATTTCTCCGCATTGCAAGGTGCAATTCTGAAATTTTTTGCTTTTTCCTGCTCCTCTTAGCATGATAAAGAAGATTCAAAGAGAGTGAGATGCCAGCTCCTTTCATTCAGTCAGTAGCTTCAATCATTTCTGGACGTTTTTCAATGGCAAAAATCAATGAATATTGTAAATGCACAAACAGTAATTTCTCCGCATTGCAAGGTGCAATTCTGAAATTTTTTGCTTTTTCCTGCTCCTCTTAGCATGATAAAGAAGATTCAAAGAGAGTGAGATGTCAGCTCCTTTCATTCAGTCAGTAGCTTCAAACATTTCTGGTATATGAATAACATGATGTTTTTCAATGGCAAAAATCAATGAATTTTGTAAATGCACAAACAGTAATTTCTCCGCATTGCAAGGTGCAATTCTGAAATTTTTTGCTTTTTCCTGCTCCTCTTAGCATGATAAAGAAGATTCAAAGAGAGTGAGATGCCAGTTCCTTTCATTCAGTCAGTAGCTTCAATCATTTCTGGACGTTTTTCAATGGCAAAAATCAATGAATATTGTAAATGCACAAACAGTAATTTCTCCGCATTGCAAGGTGCAATTCTGAAATTTTTTGCTTTTTCCTGCTCCTCTTAGCATGATAAAGAAGATTCAAAGAGAGTGAGATGCCAGCTCCTTTCATTCAGTCAGTAGCTTCAATCATTTCTGGTATATGAATAACATGATGTTTTTCAATGGCAAAAATCAATGAATATTGTAAATGCACAAACAGTAATTTCTCCGCATTGCAAGGTGCAATTCTGAAATTTTTTGCTTTTTCCTGCTCCTCTTAGCATGATAAAGAAGATTCAAAGAGAGTGAGATGCCAGCTCCTTTCATTCAGTCAGTAGCTTCAATCATTTCTGGACGTTTTTCAATGGCAAAAATCAATGAATATTGTAAATGCACAAACAGTAATTTCTCCGCATTGCAAGGTGAAATTCTGAAATTTTTTGCTTTTTCCTGCTCCTCTTAGCATGATAAAGAAGATTCAAAGAGAGTGAGATGCCAGCTCCTTTCATTCAGTCAGTAGCTTCAATCATTTCTGGTATATGAATAACATGATGTTTTTCAATGGCAAAAATCAATGAATATTGTAAATGCACAAACAGTAATTTCTCCGCATTGCAAGGTGCAATTCTGAATTTTTTTGCTTTTTCCTGCTCCTCTTAGCATGATAAAGAAGATTCAAAGAGAGTGAGATGCCAGCTCCTTTCATTCAGTCAGTAGCTTCAATCATTTCTGGACGTTTTTCAATGGCAAAAATCAATGAATATTGTAAATGCACAAACAGTAATTTCTCCGCATTGCAAGGTGCAATTCTGAAATTTTTTGCTTTTTCCTGCTCCTCTTAGCATGATAAACAAGATTCAAAGAGAGTGAGATGCCAGCTCCTTTCATTCAGTCAGTAGCTTCAATCATTTCTGGACGTTTTTCAATGGCAAAAATCAATGAATATTGTAAATGCACAAACAGTAATTTCTCCGCATTGCAAGGTGCAATTCTGAAATTTTTTGCTTTTTCCTGCTCCTCTTAGCATGATAAAGAAGATTCAAAGAGAGTGAGATGCCAGCTCCTTTCATTCAGTCAGTAGCTTCAAACATTTCTGGTATATGAATAACATGATGTTTTTCAATGGCAAAAATCAATGAATATTGTAAATGCACAAACAGTAATTTCTCCGCATTGCAAGGTGCAAGTCTGAAATTTTTTGCTTTTTCCTGCTCCTCTTAGCATGATAAAGAAGATTCAAAGAGAGTGAGATGCCAGCTACTTTCATTCAGTCAGTAGCTTCAATCATTTCTGGACGTTTTTCAATGGCAAAAATCAATGAATATTGTAAATGCACAAACAGTAATTTCTCCGCATTGCAAGGTGCAATTCTGAAATTTTTTGCTTTTTCCTGCTCCTCTTAGCATGATAAAGAAGATTCAAAGAGAGTGAGATGCCAGCTCCTTTCATTCAGTCAGTAGCTTCAATCATTTCTGGTATATGAATAACATGATGTTTTTCAATGGCAAAAATCAATGAATATTGTAAATGCACAAACAGTAATTTCTCCACATTGCAAGGTGCAATTCTGAAATTTTTTGCTTTTTCCTGCTCCTCTTAGCATGATAAAGAAGATTCAAAGAGAGTGAGATGCCAGCTCCTTTCATTCAGTCAGTAGCTTCAATCATTTCTGGACGTTTTTCAATGGCAAAAATCAATGAATATTGTAAATGCACAAACAGTAATTTCTCCGCATTGCAAAGTGCAATTCTGAAATTTTTTGCTTTTTCCTGCTCCTCTTAGCATGATAAAGAAGATTCAAAGAGAGCGAGATGCCAGCTCCTTTCATTCAGTCAGTAGCTTCAATCATTTCTGGTATATGAATAACATGATGTTTTTCAATGGCAAAAATCAATGAATATTGTAAATGCACAAACAGTAATTTCTCCGCATTGCAAGGTGCAATTCTGAAATTTTTTGCTTTTTCCTGCTCCTCTTAGCATGATAAAGAAGATTCAAAGAGAGTGAGATGCCAGCTCCTTTCATTCAGTCAGTAGCTTCAATCATTTCTGGACGTTTTTCAATGGCAAAAATCAATGAATATTGTAAATGCACAAACAGTAATTTCTCCGCATTGCAAGGTGCAATTCTGAAATTTTTTGCTTTTTCCTGCTCCTCTTAGCATGATAAAGAAGATTCAAAGAGAGTGAGATGCCAGCTCCTTTCATTCAGTCAGTAGCTTCAAACATTTCTGGTATATGAATAACATGATGTTTTTCAATGGCAAAAATCAATGAATATTGTAAATGCACAAACAGTAATTTCTCCGCATTGCAAGGTGCAATTCTGAAATTTTTTGCTTTTTCCTGCTCCTCTTAGCATGATAAAGAAGATTCAAAGAGAGTGAGATGCCAGCTCCTTTCATTCAGTCAGTAGCTTCAATCATTTCTGGACGTTTTTCAATGGCAAAAATCAATGAATATTGTAAATGCACAAACAGTAATTTCTCCGCATTGCAAGGTGCAATTCTGAAATTTTTTGCTTTTTCCTGCTCCTCTTAGCATGATAAAGAAGATTCAAAGAGAGTGAGATGCCAGCTCCTTTCATTCAGTCAGTAGCTTCAATCATTTCTGGTATATGAATAACATGATGTTTTTCAATGGCAAAAATCAATGAATATTGTAAATGCACAAACAGTAATTTCTCCGCATTGCAAGGTGCAATTCTGAAATTTTTTGCTTTTTCCTGCTCCTCTTAGCATGATAAAGAAGATTCAAAGAGAGTGAGATGCCAGCTCCTTTCATTCAGTCAGTAGCTTCAAACATTTCTGGTATATGAATAACATGATGTTTTTCAATGGCAAAAATCAATGAATATTGTAAATGCACAAACAGTAATTTCTCCGCATTGCAAGGTGCAATTCTGAAATTTTTTGCTTTTTCCTGCTCCTCTTAGCATGATAAAGAAGATTCAAAGAGAGTGAGATGCCAGCTCCTTTCATTCAGTCAGTAGCTTCAATCATTTCTGGACGTTTTTCAATGGCAAAAATCAATGAATATTGTAAATGCACAAACAGTAATTTCTCCGCATTGCAAGGTGCAATTCTGAAATTTTTTGCTTTTTCCTGCTCCTCTTAGCATGATAAAGAAGATTCAAAGAGAGTGAGATGTCAGCTCCTTTCATTCAGTCAGTAGCTTCAAACCTTTCTGGTATATGAATAACATGATGTTTTTCAATGGCAAAAATCAATGAATTTTGTAAATGCACAAACAGTAATTTCTCCGCATTGCAAGGTGCAATTCTGAAATTTTTTGCTTTTTCCTGCTCCTCTTAGCATGATAAAGAAGATTCAAAGAGAGTGAGATGCCAGTTCCTTTCATTCAGTCAGTAGCTTCAATCATTTCTGGACGTTTTTCAATGGCAAAAATCAATGAATATTGTAAATGCACAAACAGTAATTTCTCCGCATTGCAAGGTGCAATTCTGAAATTTTTTGCTTTTTCCTGCTCCTCAGCATGATAAAGAAGATTCAAAGAGAGTGAGATGCCAGCTCCTTTCATTCAGTCAGTAGCTTCAATCATTTCTGGTATATGAATAACATGATGTTTTTCAATGGCAAAAATCAATGAATATTGTAAATGCACAAACAGTAATTTCTCCGCATTGCAAGGTGCAATTCTGAATTTTTTTGCTTTTTCCTGCTCCTCTTAGCATGATAAAGAAGATTCAAAGAGAGTGAGATGCCAGCTCCTTTCATTCAGTCAGTAGCTTCAATCATTTCTGGACGTTTTTCAATGGCAAAAATCAATGAATATTGTAAATGCACAAACAGTAATTTCTCCGCATTGCAAGGTGCAATTCTGAAATTTTTTGCTTTTTCCTGCTCCTCTTAGCATGATAAACAAGATTCAAAGAGAGTGAGATGCCAGCTCCTTTCATTCAGTCAGTAGCTTCAATCATTTCTGGACGTTTTTCAATGGCAAAAATCAATGAATATTGTAAATGCACAAACAGTAATTTCTCCGCATTGCAAGGTGCAATTCTGAAATTTTTTGCTTTTTCCTGCTCCTCTTAGCATGATAAAGAAGATTCAAAGAGAGTGAGATGCCAGCTCCTTTCATTCAGTCAGTAGCTTCAAACATTTCTGGTATATGAATAACATGATGTTTTTCAATGGCAAAAATCAATGAATATTGTAAATGCACAAACAGTAATTTCTCCGCATTGCGAGGTGCAAGTCTGAAATTTTTTGCTTTTTCCTGCTCCTCTTAGCATGATAAAGAAGATTCAAAGAGAGTGAGATGCCAGCTACTTTCATTCAGTCAGTAGCTTCAATCATTTCTGGACGTTTTTCAATGGTAAAAATCAATGAATATTGTAAATGCACAAACAGTAATTTCTCCACATTGCAAGGTGCAATTCTGAAATTTTTTGCTTTTTCCTGCTCCTCTTAGCATGATAAAGAAGATTCAAAGAGAGTGAGATGCCAGCTCCTTTCATTCAGTCAGTAGCTTCAATCATTTCTGGTATATGAATAACATGATGTTTTTCAATGGCAAAAATCAATGAATATTGTAAATGCACAAACAGTAATTTCTCCGCATTGCAAGGTGCAATTCTGAAATTTTTTGCTTTTTCCTGCTCCTCTTAGCATGATAAAGAAGATTCAAAGAGAGTGAGATGCCAGCTCCTTTCATTCAGTCAGTAGCTTCAATCATTTCTGGACGTTTTTCAATGGCAAAAATCAATGAATATTGTAAATGCACAAACAGTAATTTCTCCGCATTGCAAGGTGCAATTCTGAAATTTTTTGCTTTTTCCTGCTCCTCTTAGCATGATAAAGAAGATTCAAAGAGAGTGAGATGTCAGCTCCTTTCATTCAGTCAGTAGCTTCAAACATTTCTGGTATATGAATAACATGATGTTTTTCAATGGCAAAAATCAATGAATTTTGTAAATGCACAAACAGTAATTTCTCCGCATTGCAAGGTGCAATTCTGAAATTTTTTGCTTTTTCCTGCTCCTCTTAGCATGATAAAGAAGATTCAAAGAGAGTGAGATGCCAGTTCCTTTCATTCAGTCAGTAGCTTCAATCATTTCTGGACGTTTTTCAATGGCAAAAATCAATGAATATTGTAAATGCACAAACAGTAATTTCTCCGCATTGCAAGGTGCAATTCTGAAATTTTTTGCTTTTTCCTGCTCCTCTTAGCATGATAAAGAAGATTCAAAGAGAGTGAGATGCCAGCTCCTTTCATTCAGTCAGTAGCTTCAATCATTTCTGGTATATGAATAACATGATGTTTTTCAATGGCAAAAATCAATGAATATTGTAAATGCACAAACAGTAATTTCTCCGCATTGCAAGGTGCAATTCTGAAATTTTTTGCTTTTTCCTGCTCCTCTTAGCATGATAAAGAAGATTCAAAGAGAGTGAGATGCCAGCTCCTTTCATTCAGTCAGTAGCTTCAATCATTTCTGGACGTTTTTCAATGGCAAAAATCAATGAATATTGTAAATGCACAAACAGTAATTTCTCCGCATTGCAAGGTGCAATTCTGAAATTTTTTGCTTTTTCCTGCTCCTCTTAGCATGATAAAGAAGATTCAAAGAGAGTGAGATGCCAGCTCCTTTCATTCAGTCAGTAGCTTCAATCATTTCTGGACGTTTTTCAATGGCAAAAATCAATGAATATTGTAAATGCACAAACAGTAATTTCTCCGCATTGCAAGGTGCAATTCTGAAATTTTTTGCTTTTTCCTGCTCCTCTTAGCATGATAAAGAAGATTCAAAGAGAGTGAGATGTCAGCTCCTTTCATTCAGTCAGTAGCTTCAAACATTTCTGGTATATGAATAACATGATGTTTTTCAATGGCAAAAATCAATGAATTTTGTAAATGCACAAACAGTAATTTCTCCGCATTGCAAGGTGCAATTCTGAAATTTTTTGCTTTTTCCTGCTCCTCTTAGCATGATAAAGAAGATTCAAAGAGAGTGAGATGCCAGTTCCTTTCATTCAGTCAGTAGCTTCAATCATTTCTGGACGTTTTTCAATGGCAAAAATCAATGAATATTGTAAATGCACAAACAGTAATTTCTCCGCATTGCAAGGTGCAATTCTGAAATTTTTTGCTTTTTCCTGCTCCTCTTAGCATGATAAAGAAGATTCAAAGAGAGTGAGATGCCAGCTCCTTTCATTCAGTCAGTAGCTTCAATCATTTCTGGTATATGAATAACATGATGTTTTTCAATGGCAAAAATCAATGAATATTGTAAATGCACAAACAGTAATTTCTCCGCATTGCAAGGTGCAATTCTGAAATTTTTTGCTTTTTCCTGCTCCTCTTAGCATGATAAAGAAGATTCAAAGAGAGTGAGATGCCAGCTCCTTTCATTCAGTCAGTAGCTTCAATCATTTCTGGACGTTTTTCAATGGCAAAAATCAATGAATATTGTAAATGCACAAACAGTAATTTCTCCGCATTGCAAGGTGAAATTCTGAAATTTTTTGCTTTTTCCTGCTCCTCTTAGCATGATAAAGAAGATTCAAAGAGAGTGAGATGCCAGCTCCTTTCATTCAGTCAGTAGCTTCAATCATTTCTGGTATATGAATAACATGATGTTTTTCAATGGCAAAAATCAATGAATATTGTAAATGCACAAACAGTAATTTCTCCGCATTGCAAGGTGCAATTCTGAATTTTTTTGCTTTTTCCTGCTCCTCTTAGCATGATAAAGAAGATTCAAAGAGAGTGAGATGCCAGCTCCTTTCATTCAGTCAGTAGCTTCAATCATTTCTGGACGTTTTTCAATGGCAAAAATCAATGAATATTGTAAATGCACAAACAGTAATTTCTCCGCATTGCAAGGTGCAATTCTGAAATTTTTTGCTTTTTCCTGCTCCTCTTAGCATGATAAACAAGATTCAAAGAGAGTGAGATGCCAGCTCCTTTCATTCAGTCAGTAGCTTCAATCATTTCTGGACGTTTTTCAATGGCAAAAATCAATGAATATTGTAAATGCACAAACAGTAATTTCTCCGCATTGCAAGGTGCAATTCTGAAATTTTTTGCTTTTTCCTGCTCCTCTTAGCATGATAAAGAAGATTCAAAGAGAGTGAGATGCCAGCTCCTTTCATTCAGTCAGTAGCTTCAAACATTTCTGGTATATGAATAACATGATGTTTTTCAATGGCAAAAATCAATGAATATTGTAAATGCACAAACAGTAATTTCTCCGCATTGCAAGGTGCAAGTCTGAAATTTTTTGCTTTTTCCTGCTCCTCTTAGCATGATAAAGAAGATTCAAAGAGAGTGAGATGCCAGCTACTTTCATTCAGTCAGTAGCTTCAATCATTTCTGGACGTTTTTCAATGGTAAAAATCAATGAATATTGTAAATGGACAAACAGTAATTTCTCCACATTGCAAGGTGCAATTCTGAAATTTTTTGCTTTTTCCTGCTCCTCTTAGCATGATAAAGAAGATTCAAAGAGAGTGAGATGCCAGCTCCTTTCATTCAGTCAGTAGCTTCAATTATTTCTGGTATATGAATAACATGATGTTTTTCAATGGCAAAAATCAATGAATATTGTAAATGCACAAACAGTAATTTCTCCGCATTGCAAGGTGCAATTCTGAAATTTTTTGCTTTTTCCTGCTCCTCTTAGCATAATAAAGAAGATTCAAAGAGAGTGAGATGCCAGCTCCTTTCATTCAGTCAGTAGCTTCAATCATTTCTGGACGTTTTTCAATGGCAAAAATCAATGAATATTGTAAATGCACAAACAGTAATTTCTCCGCATTGCAAGGTGCATTTCTGAAATTTTTTGCTTTTTCCTGCTCCTCTTAGCATGATAAAGAAGATTCAAAGAGAGTGAGATGTCAGCTCCTTTCATTCAGTCAGTAGCTTCAAACATTTCTGGTATATGAATAACATGATGTTTTTCAATGGCAAAAATCAATGAATTTTGTAAATGCACAAACAGTAATTTCTCCGCATTGCAAGGTGCAATTCTGAAATTTTTTGCTTTTTCCTGCTCCTCTTAGCATGATAAAGAAGATTCAAAGAGAGTGAGATGCCAGTTCCTTTCATTCAGTCAGTAGCTTCAATCATTTCTGGACGTTTTTCAATGGCAAAAATCAATGAATATTGTAAATGCACAAACAGTAATTTCTCCGCATTGCAAGGTGCAATTCTGAAATTTTTTGCTTTTTCCTGCTCCTCTTAGCATGATAAAGAAGATTCAAAGAGAGTGAGATGCCAGCTCCTTTCATTCAGTCAGTAGCTTCAATCATTTCTGGTATATGAATAACATGATGTTTTTCAATGGCAAAAATCAATGAATATTGTAAATGCACAAACAGTAATTTCTCCGCATTGCAAGGTGCAATTCTGAAATTTTTTGCTTTTTCCTGCTCCTCTTAGCATGATAAAGAAGATTCAAAGAGAGTGAGATGCCAGCTCCTTTCATTCAGTCAGTAGCTTCAATCATTTCTGGACGTTTTTCAATGGCAAAAATCAATGAATATTGTAAATGCACAAACAGTAATTTCTCCGCATTGCAAGGTGCAATTCTGAAATTTTTTGCTTTTTCCTGCTCCTCTTAGCATGATAAAGAAGATTCAAAGAGAGTGAGATGCCAGCTCCTTTCATTCAGTCAGTAGCTTCAATCATTTCTGGACGTTTTTCAATGGCAAAAATCAATGAATATTGTAAATGCACAAACAGTAATTTCTCCGCATTGCAAGGTGCAATTCTGAAATTTTTTGCTTTTTCCTGCTCCTCTTAGCATGATAAAGAAGATTCAAAGAGAGTGAGATGTCAGCTCCTTTCATTCAGTCAGTAGCTTCAAACATTTCTGGTATATGAATAACATGATGTTTTTCAATGGCAAAAATCAATGAATTTTGTAAATGCACAAACAGTAATTTCTCCGCATTGCAAGGTGCAATTCTGAAATTTTTTGCTTTTTCCTGCTCCTCTTAGCATGATAAAGAAGATTCAAAGAGAGTGAGATGCCAGTTCCTTTCATTCAGTCAGTAGCTTCAATCATTTCTGGACGTTTTTCAATGGCAAAAATCAATGAATATTGTAAATGCACAAACAGTAATTTCTCCGCATTGCAAGGTGCAATTCTGAAATTTTTTGCTTTTTCCTGCTCCTCTTAGCATGATAAAGAAGATTCAAAGAGAGTGAGATGCCAGCTCCTTTCATTCAGTCAGTAGCTTCAATCATTTCTGGTATATGAATAACATGATGTTTTTCAATGGCAAAAATCAATGAATATTGTAAATGCACAAACAGTAATTTCTCCGCATTGCAAGGTGCAATTCTGAAATTTTTTGCTTTTTCCTGCTCCTCTTAGCATGATAAAGAAGATTCAAAGAGAGTGAGATGCCAGCTCCTTTCATTCAGTCAGTAGCTTCAATCATTTCTGGACGTTTTTCAATGGCAAAAATCAATGAATATTGTAAATGCACAAACAGTAATTTCTCCGCATTGCAAGGTGCAATTCTGAAATTTTTTGCTTTTTCCTGCTCCTCTTAGCATGATAAACAAGATTCAAAGAGAGTGAGATGCCAGCTCCTTTCATTCAGTCAGTAGCTTCAATCATTTCTGGTATATGAATAACATGATGTTTTTCAATGGCAAAAATCAATGAATATTGTAAATGCACAAACAGTAATTTCTCCGCATTGCAAGGTGCAATTCTGAATTTTTTTGCTTTTTCCTGCTCCTCTTAGCATGATAAAGAAGATTCAAAGAGAGTGAGATGCCAGCTCCTTTCATTCAGTCAGTAGCTTCAATCATTTCTGGACGTTTTTCAATGGCAAAAATCAATGAATATTGTAAATGCACAAACAGTAATTTCTCCGCATTGCAAGGTGCAATTCTGAAATTTTTCGCTTTTTCCTGCTCCTCTTAGCATGATAAACAAGATTCAAAGAGAGTGAGATGCCAGCTCCTTTCATTCAGTCAGTAGCTTCAATCATTTCTGGACGTTTTTCAATTGCAAAAATCAATGAATATTGTAAATGCACAAACAGTAATTTCTCCGCATTGCAAGGTGCAATTCTGAAATTTTTTGCTTTTTCCTGCTCCTCTTAGCATGATAAAGAAGATTCAAAGAGAGTGAGATGCCAGCTCCTTTCATTCAGTCAGTAGCTTCAAACATTTCTGGTATATGAATAACATGATGTTTTTCAATGGCAAAAATCAATGAATATTGTAAATGCACAAACAGTAATTTCTCCGCATTGCAAGGTGCAAGTCTGAAATTTTTTGCTTTTTCCTGCTCCTCTTAGCATGATAAAGAAGATTCAAAGAGAGTGAGATGCCAGCTACTTTCATTCAGTCAGTAGCTTCAATCATTTCTGGACGTTTTTCAATGGTAAAAATCAATGAATATTGTAAATGCACAAACAGTAATTTCTCCACATTGCAAGGTGCAATTCTGAAATTTTTTGCTTTTTCCTGCTCCTCTTAGCATGATAAAGAAGATTCAAAGAGAGTGAGATGTCAGCTCCTTTCATTCAGTCAGTAGCTTCAAACATTTCTGGTATATGAATAACATGATGTTTTTCAATGGCAAAAATCAATGAATTTTGTAAATGCACAAACAGTAATTTCTCCGCATTGCAAGGTGCAATTCTGAAATTTTTTGCTTTTTCCTGCTCCTCTTAGCATGATAAAGAAGATTCAAAGAGAGTGAGATGCCAGTTCCTTTCATTCAGTCAGTAGCTTCAATCATTTCTGGACGTTTTTCAATGGCAAAAATCAATGAATATTGTAAATGCACAAACAGTAATTTCTCCGCATTGCAAGGTGCAATTCTGAAATTTTTTGCTTTTTCCTGCTCCTCTTAGCATGATAAAGAAGATTCAAAGAGAGTGAGATGCCAGCTCCTTTCATTCAGTTAGTAGCTTCAATCATTTCTGGTATATGAATAACATGATGTTTTTCAATGGCAAAAATCAATGAATATTGTAAATGCACAAACAGTAATTTCTCCGCATTGCAAGGTGCAATTCTGAAATTTTTTGCTTTTTCCTGCTCCTCTTAGCATGATAAAGAAGATTCAAAGAGAGTGAGATGCCAGCTCCTTTCATTCAGTCAGTAGCTTCAATCATTTCTGGACGTTTTTCAATGGCAAAAATCAATGAATATTGTAAATGCACAAACAGTAATTTCTCCGCATTGCAAGGTGCAATTCTGAAATTTTTTGCTTTTTCCTGCTCCTCTTAGCATGATAAAGAAGATTCAAAGAGAGTGAGATGCCAGCTCCTTTCATTCAGTCAGTAGCTTCAATCATTTCTGGACGTTTTTCAATGGCAAAAATCAATGAATATTGTAAATGCACAAACAGTAATTTCTCCGCATTGCAAGGTGCAATTCTGAAATTTTTTGCTTTTTCCTGCTCCTCTTAGCATGATAAAGAAGATTCAAAGAGAGTGAGATGTCAGCTCCTTTCATTCAGTCAGTAGCTTCAAACATTTCTGGTATATGAATAACATGATGTTTTTCAATGGCAAAAATCAATGAATTTTGTAAATGCACAAACAGTAATTTCTCCGCATTGCAAGGTGCAATTCTGAAATTTTTTGCTTTTTCCTGCTCCTCTTAGCATGATAAAGAAGATTCAAAGAGAGTGAGATGCCAGCTCCTTTCATTCAGTCAGTAGCTTCAATCATTTCTGGACGTTTTTCAATGGCAAAAATCAATGAATATTGTAAATGCACAAACAGTAATTTCTCCGCATTGCAAGGTGCAATTCTGAAATTTTTTGCTTTTTCCTGCTCCTCTTAGCATGATAAACAAGATTCAAAGAGAGTGAGATGCCAGCTCCTTTCATTCAGTCAGTAGCTTCAATCATTTCTGGACGTTTTTCAATGGCAAAAATCAATGAATATTGTAAATGCACAAACAGTAATTTCTCCGCATTGCAAGGTGCAATTCTGAAATTTTTTGCTTTTTCCTGCTCCTCTTAGCATGATAAAGAAGATTCAAAGAGAGTGAGATGCCAGCTCCTTTCATTCAGTCAGTAGCTTCAAACATTTCTGGTATATGAATAACATGATGTTTTTCAATGGCAAAAATCAATGAATATTGTAAATGCACAAACAGTAATTTCTCCGCATTGCAAGGTGCAAGTCTGAAATTTTTTGCTTTTTCCTGCTCCTCTTAGCATGATAAAGAAGATTCAAAGAGAGTGAGATGCCAGCTACTTTCATTCAGTCAGTAGCTTCAATCATTTCTGGACGTTTTTCAATGGTAAAAATCAATGAATATTGTAAATGCACAAACAGTAATTTCTCCACATTGCAAGGTGCAATTCTGAAATTTTTTGCTTTTTCCTGCTCCTCTTAGCATGATAAAGAAGATTCAAAGAGAGTGAGATGCCAGCTCCTTTCATTCAGTCAGTAGCTTCAAACATTTCTGGTATATGAATAACATGATGTTTTTCAATGGCAAAAATCAATGAATATTGTAATTGCACAAACAGTAATTTCTCTGCATTGCAAGGTGCAATTCTGAAATTTTTTGCTTTTTCCTGCTCCTCTTAGCATGATAAAGAAGATTCAAAGAGAGTGAGATGCCAGCTACTTTCATTCAGTCAGTAGCTTCAATCATTTCTGGACGTTTTTCAATGGTAAAAATCAATGAATATTGTAAATGCACAAACAGTAATTTCTCCACATTGCAAGGTGCAATTCTGAAATTTTTTGCTTTTTCCTGCTCCTCTTAGCATGATAAAGAAGATTCAAAGAGAGTGAGATGCCAGCTCCTTTCATTCAGTCAGTAGCTTCAAACATTTCTGGTATATGAATAACATGATGTTTTTCAATGGCAAAAATCAATGAATATTGTAAATGCACAAACAGTAATTTCTCCGCATTGCAAGGTGCAATTCTGAAATTTTTTGCTTTTTCCTGCTCCTCTTAGCATGATAAAGAAGATTCAAAGAGAGTGAGATGCCAGCTCCTTTCATTCAGTCAGTAGCTTCAAACATTTCTGGTATATGAATAACATGATGTTTTTCAATGGCAAAAATCAATGAATATTGTAAATGCACAAACAGTAATTTCTCCGCATTGCAAGGTGCAATTCTGAAATTTTTTGCTTTTTCCTGCTCCTCTTAGCATGATAAAGAATATTCAAAGAGAGTGAGATGCCAGCTCCTTTCATTCAGTCAGTAGCTTCAATCATTTCTGGATGTTTTTCAATGGCAAAAATCAATGAATATTGTAAATGCACAAACTGTAATTTCTCCGCATTGCAAGGTGCAATTCTGAAATTTTTGGCTTTTTCCTGCTCCTCTTAGCATGATAAAGAAGATTCAAAGAGAGTGAGATGCCAGCTCCTTTCATTCAGTCAGTAGCTTCAATCATTTCTGGACGTTTTTCAATGGCAAAAATCAATGAATATTGTAAATGCACAAACAGTAATTTCTCCGCATTGCAAGGTGCAATTCTGAAATTTTTTGCTTTTTCCTGCTCCTCTTAGCATGATAAAGAAGATTCAAAGAGAGTGAGATGCCAGCTCCTTTCATTCAGTCAGTACGTTCAATCATTTCTGGATGTTTTTCAATGGCAAAAATCAATGAATATTGTAAATGCACAAACAGTAATTTCTCCGCATTGCAAGGTGCAATTCTGAAATTTTTTGCTTTTTCCCGCTCCTCTTAGCATGATAAAGAAGATTCAAAGAGATTGAGGTGCCAGCTCCTTTCATTCAGTCAGTAGCTTCAAACATTTCTGGTATATGAATAACATGTTTTTCAATGGCAAAAATCATTGAATATTGTAAATGCACAAACAGTAATTTCTCCGCATTGCAAGGTGCAATTCTGAAATTTTTTGATTTTTCCTGCTCCTCTTAGCATGATAAAGAAGATTCAAAGAGAGTGAGATGCCAGCTCCTTTCATTCAGTCAGTAGCTTCAATCATTTCTGGACGTTTTTCAATGGCAAAAATCAATGAATATTGTAAATGCACAAACAGTAATTTCTCCGCATTGCAAGGTGCAATTCTGAAATTTTTTGCTTTTTCCTGCTCCTCTTAGCATGATAAAGAAGATTCAAAGAGAGTGAGATGCCAGCTCCTTTCATTCAGTCAGTAGCTTCAATCATTTCTGGACGTTTTTCAATGGCAAAAATCAATGAATATTGTAAATGCACAAACAGTAATTTCTCCGCATTGCAAGGTGCAATTCTGAAATTTTTTGCTTTTTCCTGCTCCTCTTAGCATGATAAAGAAGATTCAAAGAGAGTGAGATGCCAGCTCCTTTCATTCAGTCAGTAGCTTCAAACATTTCTGGTATATGAATAACATGATGTTTTTCAATGGCAAAAATCAATGAATATTGTAAATGCACAAACAGTAATTTCTCCGCATTGCAAGGTGCAAGTCTGAAATTTTTTGCTTTTTCCTGCTCCTCTTAGCATGATAAAGAAGATTCAAAGAGAGTGAGATGCCAGCTACTTTCATTCAGTCAGTAGCTTCAATCATTTCTGGACGTTTTTCAATGGTAAAAATCAATGAATATTGTAAATGCACAAACAGTAATTTCTCCACATTGCAAGGTGCAATTCTGAAATTTTTTGCTTTTTCCTGCTCCTCTTAGCATGATAAAGAAGATTCAAAGAGAGTGAGATGCCAGCTCCTTTCATTCAGTCAGTAGCTTCAAACATTTCTGGTATATGAATAACATGATGTTTTTCAATGGCAAAAATCAATGAATATTGTAAATGCACAAACAGTAATTTCTCCGCATTGCAAGGTGCAATTCTGAAATTTTTTGCTTTTTCCTGCTCCTCTTAGCATGATAAAGAAGATTCAAAGAGAGTGAGATGCCAGCTCCTTTCATTCAGTCAGTAGCTTCAAACATTTCTGGTATATGAATAACATGATGTTTTTCAATGGCAAAAATCAATGAATATTGTAAATGCACAAAGAGTAATTTCTCCGCATTGCAAGGTGCAATTCTGAAATTTTTTGCTTTTTCCTGCTCCTCTTAGCATGATAAAGAAGATTCAAAGAGAGTGAGATGCCAGCTCCTTTCATTCAGTCAGTAGCTTCAATCATTTCTGGATGTTTTTCAATGGCAAAAATCAATGAATATTGTAAATGCACAAACAGTAATTTCTCCGCATTGCAAGGTGCAATTCTGAAATTTTTTGCTTTTTCCTGCTCCTCTTAGCATGATAAAGAAGATTCAAAGAGAGTGAGATGCCAGCTCCTTTCATTCAGTCAGTAGCTTCAATCATTTCTGGACGTTTTTCAATGGCAAAAATCAATGAATATTGTAAATGCACAAACAGTAATTTCTCCGCATTGCAAGGTGCAATTCTGAAATTTTTTGCTTTTTCCTGCTCCTCTTAGCATGATAAAGAAGATTCAAAGAGAGTGAGATGCCAGCTCCTTTCATTCAGTCAGTAGCTACAAACATTTCTGGTATATGAATAACATGATGTTTTTCAATGGCAAAAATCAATGAATATTGTAAATGCACAAACAGTAATTTCTCCGCATTGCAAGGTGCAATTCTGAAATTTTTTGCTTTTTCCTGCTCCTCTTAGCATGATAAAGAAGATTCAAAGAGAGTGAGATGCCAGCTCCTTTCATTCAGTCAATAGCTTCAATCATTTCTGGACGTTTTTCAATGGCAAAAATCAATGAATATTGTAAATGCACAAACAGTAATTTCTCCGCATTGCAAGGTGCAATTCTGAAATTTTTTGCTTTTTCCTGCTCCTCTTAGCATGATAAAGAAGATTCAAAGAGAGTGAGATGCCAGCTCCTTTCATTCAGTCAGTAGCTTCAATCATTTCTGGACGTTTTTCAATGGCAAAAATCAATGAATATTGTAAATGCACAAACAGTAATTTCTCCGCATTGCAAGGTGCAATTCTGAAATTTTTTGCTTTTTCCTGCTCCTCTTAGCATGACAAAGAAGATTCAAAGAGAGTAAGATGCCAGCTCCTTTCATTCAGTCAGTAGCTTCAATCATTTCTGGTATATGAATAACATGATGTTTTTCAATGGCAAAAATCAATGAATATTGTAACTGCACAAACAGTAATTTCTCCGCATTGCAAGGTGCAATTCTGAAATTTTTTGCTTTTTCCTGCTCCTCTTAGCATGATAAAGAAGATTCAAAGAGAGTGAGATGCCAGCTCCTTTAATTCAGTCAGTAGCTTCAATCATTTCTGGACATTTTTCAATGGCAAAAATCAATGAATATTGTAAATGCACAAACAGTAATTTCTCCGCATTGCAAGGTGAAATTCTGAAATTTTTTGCTTTTTCCTGCTCCTCTTAGCATGATAAAGAAGATTCAAAGAGAGTGAGATGCCAGCTCCTTTCATTCAGTCAGTAGCTTCAATCATTTCTGGACGTTTTTCAATGGCAAAAATCAATGAATATTGTAAATGCACAAACAGTAATTTCTCCGCATTGCAAGGTGCAATTCTGAAATTTTTTGCTTTTTCCTGCTCCTCTTAGCATGATAAAGAAGATTCAAAGAGAGTGAGATGCCAGCTCCTTTCATTCAGTCAGTAGCTTCAAACATTTCTGGTATATGAATAATATGATGTTTTTCAATGGCAAAAATCAATGAATATTGTAAAAGCACAAACAGTAATTTCTCCGCATTGCAAGGTGCAATTCTGAAATTTTTTGCATTTTCCTGCTCCTCTTAGCATGATAAAGAAGATTCAAAGAGAGTGAGATGCCAGCTCCTTTCATTCAGTCAGTAGCTTCAATCATTTCTGGTATATGAATAACATGATGTTTTTCAATGGCAAAAATCAATGAATATTGTAAATGCACAAACAGTAATTTCTCCGCATTTCAAGTTGCAATTCTGAAATTTTTTGCTTTTTCCTGCTCCTCTTAGCATGATAAAGAAGATTCAAAGAGAGTGAGATGCCAGCTCCTTTCATTCAGTCAGTAGCTTCAATCATTTCTGGACGTTTTTCAATGGCAAAAATCAATGAATATTGTAAATGCACAAACAGTAATTTCTCCGCATTGCAAGGTGCAATTCTGAAATTTTTCGCTTTTTCCTGCTCCTCTTAGCATGATAAAGAATATTCAAAGAGAGTGAGATGCCAGCTCCTTTCATTCAGTCAGTAGCTTCAATCATTTCTGGACGTTTTTCAATGGCAAAAATCAATGAATATTGTAAATGCACAAACAGTAATTTCTCCGCATTGCAAGGTGCAATTCTGAAATTTTTTGCTTTTTCCTGCTCCTCTTAGCATGATAAAGAAGATTCAAAGAGAGTGAGATGCCAGCTCCTTTCATTCAGTCAGTAGCTTCAAACATTTCTGGTATATGAATAACATGATGTTTTTCAATGGCAAAAATCAATGAATATTGTAAAAGCACAAACAGTAATTTCTCCGCACTGCAAGGTGCAATTCTGAAATTTTTTGCTTTTTCCTGCTCCTCTTAGCATGATAAAGAAGATTCAAAGAGAGTGAGATGCCAGCTCCTTTCATTCAGTCAGTAGCTTCAATCATTTCTGGTATATGAATAACATGATGTTTTTCAATGGCAAAAATCAATGAATATTGTAAATGCACAAACAGTAATTTCTCCACATTGCAAGGTGCAATTCTGAAATTTTTTGCTTTTTCCTGCTCCTCTTAGCATGATAAAGAAGATTCAAAGAGAGTGAGATGCCAGCTCCTTTCATTCAGTCAGTAGCTTCAATCATTTCTGGACGTTTTTCAATGGCAAAAATCAATGAATATTGTAAATGCACAAACAGTAATTTCTCCGCATTGCAAGGTGCAATTCTGAAATTTTTTGCTTTTTCCTGCTCCTCTTAGCATGATAAAGAAGATTCAAAGAGAGTGAGATGCCAGCTCCTTTCATTCAGTCAGTAGCTACAAACATTTCTGGTATATGAATAACATGATGTTTTTCAATGGCAAAAATCAATGAATATTGTAAATGCACAAACAGTAATTTCTCCGCATTGCAAGGTGCAATTCTGAAATTTTTTGCTTTTTCCTGCTCCTCTTAGCATGATAAAGAAGATTCAAAGAGAGTGAGATGCCAGCTCCTTTCATTCAGTCAGTAGCTTCAATCATTTCTGGACGTTTTTCAATGGCAAAAATCAATGAATATTGTAAATGCACAAACAGTAATTTCTCCGCATTGCAAGGTGCAATTCTGAAATTTTTTGCTTTTTCCTGCTCCTCTTAGCATGATAAAGAAGATTCAAAGAGAGTGAGATGCCAGCTCCTTTCATTCAGTCAGTAGCTTCAATCATTTCTGGACGTTTTTCAATGGCAAAAATCAATGAATATTGTAAATGCACAAACAGTAATTTCTCCGCATTGCAAGGTGCAATTCTGAAATTTTTTGCTTTTTCCTGCTCCTCTTAGCATGATAAAGAAGATTCAAAGAGAGTGAGATGCCAGCTCCTTTCATTCAGTCAGTAGCTTCAAACATTTCTGGTATATGAATAATATGATGTTTTTCAATGGCAAAAATCAATGAATATTGTAAAAGCACAAACAGTAATTTCTCCGCATTGCAAGGTGCAATTCTGAAATTTTTTGCTTTTTCCTGCTCCTCTTAGCATGATAAAGAAGATTCAAAGAGAGTGAGATGCCAGCTCCTTTCATTCAGTCAGTAGCTTCAATCATTTCTGGACGTTTTTCAATGGCAAAAATCAATGAATATTGTAAATGCACAAACAGTAATTTCTCCGCATTGCAAGGTGCAATTCTGAAATTTTTTGCTTTTTCCTGCTCCTCTTAGCATGGTAAAGAAGATTCAAAGAGAGTGAGATGCCAGCTCCTTTCATTCAGTCAGTAGCTTCAATCATTTCTGGTATATGAATAACATGATGTTTTTCAATGGCAAAAATCAATGAATATTGTAAATGCACAAACAGTAATTTCTCCACATTGCAAGTTGCAATTCTGAAATTTTTTGCTTTTTCCTGCTCCTCTTAGCATGATAAAGAAGATTCAAAGAGAGTGAGATGCCAGCTCCTTTCATTCAGTCAGTAGCTTCAATCATTTCTGGACGTTTTTCAATGGCAAAAATCAATGAATATTGTAAATGCACAAACAGTAATTTCTCCGCATTGCAAGGTGCAATTCTGAAATTTTTTGCTTTTTCCTGCTCCTCTTAGCATGATAAAGAAGATTCAAAGAGAGTGAGATGCCAGCTCCTTTCATTCAGTCAGTAGCTTCAATCATTTCTGGACGTTTTTCAATGGCAAAAATCAATGAATATTGTAAATGCACAAACAGTAATTTCTCCGCATTGCAAGGTGCAATTCTGAAATTTTTTGCTTTTTCCTGCTCCTCTTAGCATGATAAAGAAGATTCAAAGAGAGTGAGATGCCAGCTCCTTTCATTCAGTCAGTAGCTTCAAACATTTCTGGTATATGAATAACATGATGTTTTTCAATGGCAAAAATCAATGAATATTGTAAAAGCACAAACAGTAATTTCTCCGCATTGCAAGGTGCAATTCTGAAATTTTTTGCTTTTTCCTGCTCCTCTTAGCATGATAAAGAAGATTCAAAGAGAGTGAGATGCCAGCTCCTTTCATTCAGTCAGTAGCTTCAATCATTTCTGGACGTTTTTCAATGGCAAAAATCAATGAATATTGTAAATGCACAAACAGTAATTTCTCCGCATTGCAAGGTGCAATTCTGAAATTTTTTGCTTTTTCCTGCTCCTCTTAGCATGATAAAGAAGATTCAAAGAGAGTGAGATGCCAGCTCCTTTCATTCAGTCAGTAGCTTCAATCATTTCTGGTATATGAATAACATGATGTTTTTCAATGGCAAAAATCAATGAATATTGTAAATGCACAAACAGTAATTTCTCCACATTGCAAGGTGCAATTCTGACATTTTTTGCTTTTTCCTGCTCCTCTTAGCATGATAAAGAAGATTCAAAGAGAGTGAGATGCCAGCTCCTTTCATTCAGTCAGTAGCTTCAATCATTTCTGGACGTTTTTCAATGGCAAAAATCAATGAATATTGTAAATGCACAAACAGTAATTTCTCCGCATTGCAAGGTGCAATTCTGAAATTTTTTGCTTTTTCCTGCTCCTCTTAGCATGATAAAGAAGATTCAAAGAGAGTGAGATGCCAGCTCCTTTCATTCAGTCAGTAGCTTCAAACATTTCTGGTATATGAATAACATGATGTTTTTCAATGGCAAAAATCAATGAATATTGTAAATGCACAAACAGTAATTTCTCCGCATTGCAAGGTGCAATTCTGAAATTTTTTGCTTTTTCCTGCTCTTCTTAGCATGATAAAGAAGATTCAAAGAGAGTGAGATGCCAGCTCCTTTCATTCAGTCAGTAGCTTCAAACATTTCTGGTATATGAATAACATGATGTTTTTCAATGGCAAAAATCAATGAATATTGTAAATGCACAAAGAGTAATTTCTCCGCATTGCAAGGTGCAATTCTGAAATTTTTTGCTTTTTCCTGCTCCTCTTAGCATGATAAAGAAGATTCAAAGAGAGTGAGATGCCAGCTCCTTTCATTCAGTCAGTAGCTTCAATCATTTCTGGACGTTTTTCAATGGCAAAAATCAATGAATATTGTAAATGCACAAACAGTAATTTCTCCGCATTGCAAGGTGCAATTCTGAAATTTTTTGCTTTTTCCTGCTCCTCTTAGCATGATAAAGAAGATTCAAAGAGAGTGAGATGCCAGCTCCTTTCATTCAGTCAGTAGCTTCAATCATTTCTGGACGTTTTTCAATGGCAAAAATCAATGAATATTGTAAATGCACAAACAGTAATTTCTCCGCATTGCAAGGTGCAATTCTGAAATTTTTTGCTTTTTCCTGCTCCTCTTAGCATGATAAAGAAGATTCAAAGAGAGTGAGATGCCAGCTCCTTTCATTCAGTCAGTAGCTACAAACATTTCTGGTATATGAATAATATGATGTTTTTCAATGGCAAAAATCAATGAATATTGTAAATGCACAAACAGTAATTTCTCCGCATTGCAAGGTGCAATTCTGAAATTTTTTGCTTTTTCCTGCTCCTCTTAGCATGATAAAGAAGATTCAAAGAGAGTGAGATGCCAGCTCCTTTCATTCAGTCAGTAGCTTCAATCATTTCTGGACGTTTTTCAATGGCAAAAATCAATGAATATTGTAAATGCACAAACAGTAATTTCTCCGCATTGCAAGGTGCAATTCTGAAATTTTTTGCTTTTTCCTGCTCCTCTTAGCATGATAAAGAAGATTCAAAGAGAGTGAGATGCCAGCTCCTTTCATTCAGTCAGTAGCTTCAATCATTTCTGGACGTTTTTCAATGGCAAAAATCAATGAATATTGTAAATGCACAAACAGTAATTTCTCCGCATTGCAAGGTGCAATTCTGAAATTTTTTGCTTTTTCCTGCTCCTCTTAGCATGACAAAGAAGATTCAAAGAGAGTAAGATGCCAGCTCCTTTCATTCAGTCAGTAGCTTCAATCATTTCTGGTATATGAATAACATGATGTTTTTCAATGGCAAAAATCAATGAATATTGTAAATGCACAAACAGTAATTTCTCCGCATTGCAAGGTGCAATTCTGAAATTTTTTGCTTTTTCCTGCTCCTCTTAGCATGATAAAGAAGATTCAAAGAGAGTGAGATGCCAGCTCCTTTCATTCAGTCAGTAGCTTCAATCATTTCTGGACGTTTTTCAATGGCAAAAATCAATGAATATTGTAAATGCACAAACAGTAATTTCTCCGCATTGCAAGGTGCAATTCTGAAATTTTTTGCTTTTTCCTGCTCCTCTTAGCATGATAAAGAAGATTCAAAGAGAGTGAGATGCCAGCTCCTTTCATTCAGTCAGTAGCTTCAATCATTTCTGGACGTTTTTCAATGGCAAAAATCAATGAATATTGTAAATGCACAAACAGTAATTTCTCCGCATTGCAAGGTGCAATTCTGAAATTTTTTGCTTTTTCCTGCTCCTCTTAGCATGATAAAGAAGATTCAAAGAGAGTGAGATGCCAGCTCCTTTCATTCAGTCAGTAGCTTCAAACATTTCTGGTATATGAATAACATGATGTTTTTCAATGGCAAAAATCAATGAATATTGTAAAAGCACAAACAGTAATTTCTCCGCATTGCAAGGTGCAATTCTGAAATTTTTTGCTTTTTCCTGCTCCTCTTAGCATGATAAAGAAGATTCAAAGAGAGTGAGATGCCAGCTCCTTTCATTCAGTCAGTAGCTTCAATCATTTCTGGACGTTTTTCAATGGCAAAAATCAATGAATATTGTAAATGCACAAACAGTAATTTCTCCGCATTGCAAGGTGCAATTCTGAAATTTTTTGCTTTTTCCTGCTCCTCTTAGCATGATAAAGAAGATTCAAAGAGAGTGAGATGCCAGCTCCTTTCATTCAGTCAGTAGCTTCAATCATTTCTGGACGTTTTTCAATGGCAAAAATCAATGAATATTGTAAATGCACAAACAGTAATTTCTCCGCATTGCAAGGTGCAATTCTGAAATTTTTTGCTTTTTCCTGCTCCTCTTAGCATGATAAAGAAGATTCAAAGAGAGTGAGATGCCAGCTCCTTTCATTCAGTCAGTAGCTTCAATCATTTCTGGACGTTTTTCAATGGCAAAAATCAATGAATATTGTAAATGCACAAACAGTAATTTCTCCGCATTGCAAGGTGCAATTCTGAAATTTTTTGCTTTTTCCTGCTCCTCTTAGCATGATAAAGAAGATTCAAAGAGAGTGAGATGCCAGCTCCTTTCATTCAGTCAGTAGCTTCAAACATTTCTGGTATATGAATAATATGATGTTTTTCAATGGCAAAAATCAATGAATATTGTAAAAGCACAAACAGTAATTTCTCCGCATTGCAAGGTGCAATTCTGAAATTTTTTGCTTTTTCCTGCTCCTCTTAGCATGATAAAGAAGATTCAAAGAGAGTGAGATGCCAGCTCCTTTCATTCAGTCAGTAGCTTCAATCATTTCTGGACGTTTTTCAATGGCAAAAATCAATGAATATTGTAAATGCACAAACAGTAATTTCTCCGCATTGCAAGGTGCAATTCTGAAATTTTTTGCTTTTTCCTGCTCCTCTTAGCATGGTAAAGAAGATTCAAAGAGAGTGAGATGCCAGCTCCTTTCATTCAGTCAGTAGCTTCAATCATTTCTGGTATATGAATAACATGATGTTTTTCAATGGCAAAAATCAATGAATATTGTAAATGCACAAACAGTAATTTCTCCACATTGCAAGTTGCAATTCTGAAATTTTTTGCTTTTTCCTGCTCCTCTTAGCATGATAAAGAAGATTCAAAGAGAGTGAGATGCCAGCTCCTTTCATTCAGTCAGTAGCTTCAATCATTTCTGGACGTTTTTCAATGGCAAAAATCAATGAATATTGTAAATGCACAAACAGTAATTTCTCCGCATTGCAAGGTGCAATTCTGAAATTTTTTGCTTTTTCCTGCTCCTCTTAGCATGATAAAGAAGATTCAAAGAGAGTGAGATGCCAGCTCCTTTCATTCAGTCAGTAGCTTCAATCATTTCTGGACGTTTTTCAATGGCAAAAATCAATGAATATTGTAAATGCACAAACAGTAATTTCTCCGCATTGCAAGGTGCAATTCTGAAATTTTTTGCTTTTTCCTGCTCCTCTTAGCATGATAAAGAAGATTCAAAGAGAGTGAGATGCCAGCTCCTTTCATTCAGTCAGTAGCTTCAAACATTTCTGGTATATGAATAACATGATGTTTTTCAATGGCAAAAATCAATGAATATTGTAAAAGCACAAACAGTAATTTCTCCGCATTGCAAGGTGCAATTCTGAAATTTTTTGCTTTTTCCTGCTCCTCTTAGCATGATAAAGAAGATTCAAAGAGAGTGAGATGCCAGCTCCTTTCATTCAGTCAGTAGCTTCAATCATTTCTGGACGTTTTTCAATGGCAAAAATCAATGAATATTGTAAATGCACAAACAGTAATTTCTCCGCATTGCAAGGTGCAATTCTGAAATTTTTTGCTTTTTCCTGCTCCTCTTAGCATGATAAAGAAGATTCAAAGAGAGTGAGATGCCAGCTCCTTTCATTCAGTCAGTAGCTTCAATCATTTCTGGTATATGAATAACATGATGTTTTTCAATGGCAAAAATCAATGAATATTGTAAATGCACAAACAGTAATTTCTCCACATTGCAAGGTGCAATTCTGAAATTTTTTGCTTTTTCCTGCTCCTCTTAGCATGATAAAGAAGATTCAAAGAGAGTGAGATGACAGCTCCTTTCATTCAGTCAGTAGCTTCAATCATTTCTGGACGTTTTTCAATGGCAAAAATCAATGAATATTGTAAATGCACAAACAGTAATTTCTCCGCATTGCAAGGTGCAATTCTGAAATTTTTTGCTTTTTCCTGCTCCTCTTAGCATGATAAAGAAGATTCAAAGAGAGCGAGATGCCAGCTCCTTTCATTCAGTCAGTAGCTTCAATCATTTCTGGTATATGAATAACATGATGTTTTTCAATGGCAAAAATCAATGAATATTGTAAATGCACAAACAGTAATTTCTCCGCATTGCAAGGTGCAATTCTGAAATTTTTTGCTTTTTCCTGCTCCTCTTAGCATGATAAAGAAGATTCAAAGAGAGTGAGATGCCAGCTCCTTTCATTCAGTCAGTAGCTTCAATCATTTCTGGACGTTTTTCAATGGCAAAAATCAATGAATATTGTAAATGCACAAACAGTAATTTCTCCGCATTGCAAGGTGCAATTCTGAAATTTTTTGCTTTTTCCTGCTCCTCTTAGCATGATAAAGAAGATTCAAAGAGAGTGAGATGCCAGCTCCTTTCATTCAGTCAGTAGCTTCAAACATTTCTGGTATATGAATAACATGATGTTTTTCAATGGCAAAAATCAATGAATATTGTAAATGCACAAACAGTAATTTCTCCGCATTGCAAGGTGCAATTCTGAAATTTTTTGCTTTTTCCTGCTCCTCTTAGCATGATAAAGAAGATTCAAAGAGAGTGAGATGCCAGCTCCTTTCATTCAGTCAGTAGCTTCAAACATTTCTGGTATATGAATAACATGATGTTTTTCAATGGCAAAAATCAATGAATATTGTAAATGCACAAAGAGTAATTTCTCCGCATTGCAAGGTGCAATTCTGAAATTTTTTGCTTTTTCCTGCTCCTCTTAGCATGATAAAGAAGATTCAAAGAGAGTGAGATGCCAGCTCCTTTCATTCAGTCAGTAGCTTCAATCATTTCTGGACGTTTTTCAATGGCAAAAATCAATGAATATTGTAAATGCACAAACAGTAATTTCTCCGCATTGCAAGGTGCAATTCTGAAATTTTTTGCTTTTTCCTGCTCCTCTTAGCATGATAAAGAAGATTCAAAGAGAGTGAGATGCCAGCTCCTTTCATTCAGTCAGTAGCTTCAATCATTTCTGGACGTTTTTCAATGGCAAAAATCAATGAATATTGTAAATGCACAAACAGTAATTTCTCCGCATTGCAAGGTGCAATTCTGAAATTTTTTGCTTTTTCCTGCTCCTCTTAGCATGATAAAGAAGATTCAAAGAGAGTGAGATGCCAGCTCCTTTCATTCAGTCAGTAGCTACAAACATTTCTGGTATATGAATAACATGATGTTTTTCAATGGCAAAAATCAATGAATATTGTAAATGCACAAACAGTAATTTCTCCGCATTGCAAGGTGCAATTCTGAAATTTTTTGCTTTTTCCTGCTCCTCTTAGCATGATAAAGAAGATTCAAAGAGAGTGAGATGCCAGCTCCTTTCATTCAGTCAGTAGCTTCAATCATTTCTGGACGTTTTTCAATGGCAAAAATCAATGAATATTGTAAATGCACAAACAGTAATTTCTCCGCATTGCAAGGTGCAATTCTGAAATTTTTTGCTTTTTCCTGCTCCTCTTAGCATGATAAAGAAGATTCAAAGAGAGTGAGATGCCAGCTCCTTTCATTCAGTCAGTAGCTTCAATCATTTCTGGACGTTTTTCAATGGCAAAAATCAATGAATATTGTAAATGCACAAACAGTAATTTCTCCGCATTGCAAGGTGCAATTCTGAAATTTTTTGCTTTTTCCTGCTCCTCTTAGCATGACAAAGAAGATTCAAAGAGAGTAAGATGCCAGCTCCTTTCATTCAGTCAGTAGCTTCAATCATTTCTGGTATATGAATAACATGATGTTTTTCAATGGCAAAAATCAATGAATATTGTAAATGCACAAACAGTAATTTCTCCGCATTGCAAGGTGCAATTCTGAAATTTTTTGCTTTTTCCTGCTCCTCTTAGCATGATAAAGAAGATTCAAAGAGAGTGAGATGCCAGCTCCTTTCATTCAGTCAGTAGCTTCAATCATTTCTGGACGTTTTTCAATGGCAAAAATCAATGAATATTGTAAATGCACAAACAGTAATTTCTCCGCATTGCAAGGTGCAATTCTGAAATTTTTTGCTTTTTCCTGCTCCTCTTAGCATGATAAAGAAGATTCAAAGAGAGTGAGATGCCAGCTCCTTTCATTCAGTCAGTAGCTTCAATCATTTCTGGACGTTTTTCAATGGCAAAAATCAATGAATATTGTAAATGCACAAACAGTAATTTCTCCGCATTGCAAGGTGCAATTCTGAAATTTTTTGCTTTTTCCTGCTCCTCTTAGCATGATAAAGAAGATTCAAAGAGAGTGAGATGCCAGCTCCTTTCATTCAGTCAGTAGCTTCAAACATTTCTGGTATATGAATAACATGATGTTTTTCAATGGCAAAAATCAATGAATATTGTAAAAGCACAAACAGTAATTTCTCCGCATTGCAAGGTGCAATTCTGAAATTTTTTGCTTTTTCCTGCTCCTCTTAGCATGATAAAGAAGATTCAAAGAGAGTGAGATGCCAGCTCCTTTCATTCAGTCAGTAGCTTCAATCATTTCTGGACGTTTTTCAATGGCAAAAATCAATGAATATTGTAAATGCACAAACAGTAATTTCTCCGCATTGCAAGGTGCAATTCTGAAATTTTTTGCTTTTTCCTGCTCCTCTTAGCATGATAAAGAAGATTCAAAGAGAGTGAGATGCCAGCTCCTTTCATTCAGTCAGTAGCTTCAATCATTTCTGGTATATGAATAACATGATGTTTTTCAATGGCAAAAATCAATGAATATTGTAAATGCACAAACAGTAATTTCTCCGCATTGCAAGTTGCAATTCTGAAATTTTTTGCTTTTTCCTGCTCCTCTTAGCATGATAAAGAAGATTCAAAGAGAGTGAGATGCCAGCTCCTTTCATTCAGTCAGTAGCTTCAATCATTTCTGGACGTTTTTCAATGGCAAAAATCAATGAATATTGTAAATGCACAAACAGTAATTTCTCCGCATTGCAAGGTGCAATTCTGAAATTTTTTGCTTTTTCCTGCTCCTCTTAGCATGATAAAGAAGATTCAAAGAGAGTGAGATGCCAGCTCCTTTCATTCAGTCAGTAGCTTCAATCATTTCTGGACGTTTTTCAATGGCAAAAATCAATGAATATTGTAAATGCACAAACAGTAATTTCTCCGCATTGCAAGGTGCAATTCTGAAATTTTTTGCTTTTTCCTGCTCCTCTTAGCATGATAAAGAAGATTCAAAGAGAGTGAGATGCCAGCTCCTTTCATTCAGTCAGTAGCTTCAAACATTTCTGGTATATGAATAACATGATGTTTTTCAATGGCAAAAATCAATGAATATTGTAAAAGCACAAACAGTAATTTCTCCGCATTGCAAGGTGCAATTCTGAAATTTTTTGCTTTTTCCTGCTCCTCTTAGCATGATAAAGAAGATTCAAAGAGAGTGAGATGCCAGCTCCTTTCATTCAGTCAGTAGCTTCAATCATTTCTGGACGTTTTTCAATGGCAAAAATCAATGAATATTGTAAATGCACAAACAGTAATTTCTCCGCATTGCAAGGTGCAATTCTGAAATTTTTTGCTTTTTCCTGCTCCTCTTAGCATGATAAAGAAGATTCAAAGAGAGTGAGATGCCAGCTCCTTTCATTCAGTCAGTAGCTTCAATCATTTCTGGTATATGAATAACATGATGTTTTTCAATGGCAAAAATCAATGAATATTGTAAATGCACAAACAGTAATTTCTCCACATTGCAAGGTGCAATTCTGAAATTTTTTGCTTTTTCCTGCTCCTCTTAGCATGATAAAGAAGATTCAAAGAGAGTGAGATGCCAGCTCCTTTCATTCAGTCAGTAGCTTCAATCATTTCTGGACGTTTTTCAATGGCAAAAATCAATGAATATTGTAAATGCACAAACAGTAATTTCTCCGCATTGCAAGGTGCAATTCTGAAATTTTTTGCTTTTTCCTGCTCCTCTTAGCATGATAAAGAAGATTCAAAGAGAGCGAGATGCCAGCTCCTTTCATTCAGTCAGTAGCTTCAATCATTTCTGGTATATGAATAACATGATGTTTTTCAATGGCAAAAATCAATGAATATTGTAAATGCACAAACAGTAATTTCTCCGCATTGCAAGGTGCAATTCTGAAATTTTTTGCTTTTTCCTGCTCCTCTTAGCATGATAAAGAAGATTCAAAGAGAGTGAGATGCCAGCTCCTTTCATTCAGTCAGTAGCTTCAATCATTTCTGGACGTTTTTCAATGGCAAAAATCAATGAATATTGTAAATGCACAAACAGTAATTTCTCCGCATTGCAAGGTGCAATTCTGAAATTTTTTGCTTTTTCCTGCTCCTCTTAGCATGATAAAGAAGATTCAAAGAGAGTGAGATGCCAGCTCCTTTCATTCAGTCACTAGCTTCAAACATTTCTGGTATATGAATAACATGATGTTTTTCAATGGCAAAAATCAATGAATATTGTAAATGCACAAACAGTAATTTCTCCGCATTGCAAGGTGCAATTCTGAAATTTTTTGCTTTTTCCTGCTCCTCTTAGCATGATAAAGAAGATTCAAAGAGAGTGAGATGCCAGCTCCTTTCATTCAGTCAGTAGCTTCAATCATTTCTGGACGTTTTTCAATGGCAAAAATCAATGAATATTGTAAATGCACAAACAGTAATTTCTCCGCATTGCAAGGTGCAATTCTGAAATTTTTTGCTTTTTCCTGCTCCTCTTAGCATGATAAAGAAGATTCAAAGAGAGTGAGATGCCAGCTCCTTTCATTCAGTCAGTAGCTTCAATCATTTCTGGACGTTTTTCAATGGCAAAAATCAATGAATATTGTAAATGCACAAACAGTAATTTCTCCGCATTGCAAGGTGCAATTCTGAAATTTTTTGCTTTTTCCTGCTCCTCTTAGCATGATAAAGAAGATTCAAAGAGAGTGAGATGCCAGCTCCTTTCATTCAGTCAGTAGCTTCAATCATTTCTGGTATATGAATAACATGATGTTTTTCAATGGCAAAAATCAATGAATATTGTAAATGCACAAACAGTAATTTCTCCGCATTGCAAGGTGCAATTCTGAAATTTTTTGCTTTTTCCTGCTCCTCTTAGCATGATAAAGAAGATTCAAAGAGAGTGAGATGCCAGTTCCTTTCATTCAGTCAGCAGCTTCAATCATTTCTGGACATTTTTCAATGGCAAAAATCAATGAATATTGTAAATGCACAAACAGTAATTTCTCCGCATTGCAAGGTGCAATTCTGAAATTTTTTGCTTTTTCCTGCTCCTCTTAGCATGATAAAGAAGATTCAAAGAGAGTGAGATGCCAGCTCCTTTCATTCAGTCAGTAGCTTCAATCATTTCTGGTATATGAATAACATGATGTTTTTCAATGGCAAAAATCAATGAATATTGTAAATGCACAAACAGTAATTTCTCCGCATTGCAAGTTGCAATTCTGAAATTTTTTGCTTTTTCCTGCTCCTCTTAGCATGATAAAGAAGATTCAAAGAGAGTGAGATGCCAGCTCCTTTCATTCAGTCAGTAGCTTCAATTATTTCTGGACGTTTTTCAATGGCAAAAATCAATGAATATTGTAAATGCACAAACAGTAATTTCTCCGCATTGCAAGGTGCAATTCTGAAATTTTTTGCTTTTTCCTGCTCCTCTTAGCATGATAAAGAAGATTCAAAGAGAGTGAGATGCCAGCTCCTTTCATTCAGTCAGTTGCTTCAATCATTTCTGGACGTTTTTCAATGGCAAAAATCAATGAATATTGTAAATGCACAAACAGTAATTTCTCCGCATTGCAAGGTGCAATTCTGAAATTTTTTGCTTTTTCCTGCTCCTCTTAGCATGATAAAGAAGATTCAAAGAGAGTGAGATGCCAGCTCCTTTCATTCAGTCAGTAGCTTCAATCATTTCTGGACGTTTTTCAATGGCAAAAATCAATGAATATTGTAAATGCACAAACAGTAATTTCTCCGCATTGCAAGGTGCAATTCTGAAATTTTTTGCTTTTTCCTGCTCCTCTTTGCATGATAAAGAAGATTCAAAGAGAGTGAGATGCCAGCTCCTTTCATTCAGTCAGTAGCTTCAATCATTTCTGGTATATGAATAACATGATGTTTTTCAATGGCAAAAATCAATGAATATTGTAAATGCACAAACAGTAATTTCTCCGCATTGCAAGGTGCAATTCTGAAATTTTTGGCTTTTTCCTGCTCCTCTTAGCATGATAAAGAAGATTCAAAGAGAGTGAGATGTCAGCTTCTTTCATTCAGTCAGTAGCTTCAAACATTTCTGGGATATGAATAACATGATGTTTTTCAATGGCAAAAATTAATGAATATTGTAAATGCACAAACAGTAATTTCTCCGCATTGCAAGGTGCAATTCTGAAATTTTTTGCTTTTTCCTGCTCCTCTTAGCATGATAAAGAAGATTCAAAGAGAGTGAGATGCCAGCTCCTTTCATTCAGTCAGTAGCTTCAATCATTTCTGGTATATGAATAACATGATGTTTTTCAATGGCAAAAATCAATGAATATTGTAAATGCACAAACAGTAATTTCTCCGCATTGCAAGTTGCAATTCTGAAATTTTTTGCTTTTTCCTGCTCCTCTTAGCATGATAAAGAAGATTCAAAGAGAGTGAGATGCCAGCTCCTTTCATTCAGTCAGTAGCTTCAATCATTTCTGGACGTTTTTCAATGGCAAAAATCAATGAATATTGTAAATGCACAAACAGTAATTTCTCCGCATTGCAAGGTGCAATTCTGAAATTTTTTGCTTTTTCCTGCTCCTCTTAGCATGATAAAGAAGATTCAAAGAGAGTGAGATGCCAGCTCCTTTCATTCAGTCAGTAGCTTCAATCATTTCTGGACGTTTTTCAATGGCAAAAATCAATGAATATTGTAAATGCACAAACAGTAATTTCTCCGCATTGCAAGGTGCAATTCTGAAATTTTTTGCTTTTTCCTGCTCCTCTTAGCATGATAAAGAAGATTCAAAGAGAGTGAGATGCCAGCTCCTTTCATTCAGTCAGTAGCTTCAATCATTTCTGGTATATGAATAACATGATGTTTTTCAATGGCAAAAATCAATGAATATTGTAAATGCACAAACAGTAATTTCTCCGCATTGCAAGTTGCAATTCTGAAATTTTTTGCTTTTTCCTGCTCCTCTTAGCATGATAAAGAAGATTCAAAGAGAGTGAGATGCCAGCTCCTTTCATTCAGTCAGTAGCTTCAATCATTTCTGGACGTTTTTCAATGGCAAAAATCAATGAATATTGTAAATGCACAAACAGTAATTTCTCCGCATTGCAAGGTGCAATTCTGAAATTTTTTGCTTTTTCCTGCTCCTCTTAGCATGATAAAGAAGATTCAAAGAGAGTGAGATGCCAGCTCCTTTCATTCAGTCAGTAGCTTCAATCATTTCTGGACGTTTTTCAATGGCAAAAATCAATGAATATTGTAAATGCACAAACAGTAATTTCTCCGCATTGCAAGGTGCAATTCTGAAATTTTTTGCTTTTTCCTGCTCCTCTTAGCATGATAAAGAAGATTCAAAGAGAGTGAGATGCCAGCTCCTTTCATTCAGTCAGTAGCTTCAAACATTTCTGGTATATGAATAACATGATGTTTTTCAATGGCAAAAATCAATGAATATTGTAAATGCACAAACAGTAATTTCTCCGCATTGCAAGGTGCAATTCTGAAATTTTTTGCTTTTTCCTGCTCCTCTTAGCATGATAAAGAAGATTCAAAGAGAGTGAGATGCCAGCTCCTTTCATTCAGTCAGTAGCTTCAATCATTTCTGGACGTTTTTCAATGGCAAAAATCAATGAATATTGTAAATGCACAAACAGTAATTTCTCCGCATTGCAAGGTGCAATTCTGAAATTTTTTGCTTTTTCCTGCTCCTCTTAGCATGATAAAGAAGATTCAAAGAGAGTGAGATGCCAGCTCCTTTCATTCAGTCAGTAGCTTCAATCATTTCTGGTATATGAATAACATGATATTTTTCAATGGCAAAAATCAATGAATATTGTAAATGCACAAACAGTAATTTCTCCACATTGCAAGGTGCAATTCTGAAATTTTTTGCTTTTTCCTGCTCCTCTTAGCATGATAAAGAAGATTCAAAGAGAGTGAGATGCCAGCTCCTTTCATTCAGTCAGTAGCTTCAATCTCTTCTGGACGTTTTTCAATGGCAAAAATAAATGAATATTGTAAATGCACAAACAGTAATTTCTCCGCATTGCAAGGTGCAATTCTGAAATTTTTTGCTTTTTCCTGCTCCTCTTAGCATGATAAAGAAGATTCAAAGAGAGCGAGATGCCAGCTCCTTTCATTCAGTCAGTAGCTTCAATCATTTCTGGTATATGAATAACATGATGTTTTTCAATGGCAAAAATCAATGAATATTGTAAATGCACAAACAGTAATTTCTCCGCATTGCATGGTGCAATTCTGAAATTTTTTGCTTTTTCCTGCTCCTCTTAGCATGATAAAGAAGATTCAAAGAGAGTGAGATGCCAGCTCCTTTCATTCAGTCAGTAGCTTCAATCATTTCTGGACGTTTTTCAATGGCAAAAATCAATGAATATTGTAAATGCACAAACAGTAATTTCTCCGCATTGCAAGGTGCAATTCTGAAATTTTTTGCTTTTTCCTGCTCCTCTTAGCATGATAAAGAAGATTCAAAGAGAGTGAGATGCCAGCTCCTTTCATTCAGTCAGTAGCTTCAATCATTTCTGGTATATGAATAACATGATGTTTTTCAATGGCAAAAATCAATGAATATTGTAAATGCACAAACAGTAATTTCTCCGCATTGCAAGTTGCAATTCTGAAATTTTTTGCTTTTTCCTGCTCCTCTTAGCATGATAAAGAAGATTCAAAGAGAGTGAGATTCCAGCTCCTTTCATTCAGTCAGTAGCTTCAATCATTTCTGGACGTTTTTCAATGGCAAAAATCAATGAATATTGTAAATGCACAAACAGTAATTTCTCCGCATTGCAAGGTGCAATTCTGAAATTTTTTGCTTTTTCCTGCTCCTCTTAGCATGATAAAGAAGATTCAAAGAGAGTGAGATGCCAGCTCCTTTCATTCAGTCAGTAGCTTCAATCATTTCTGGACGTTTTTCAATGGCAAAAATCAATGAATATTGTAAATGCACAAACAGTAATTTCTCCGCATTGCAAGGTGCAATTCTGAAATTTTTTGCTTTTTCCTGCTCCTCTTAGCATGATAAAGAAGATTCAAAGAGAGTGAGATGCCAGCTCCTTTCATTCAGTCAGTAGCTTCAGTCATTTCTGGACGTTTTTCAATGGCAAAAATCAATGAATATTGTAAATGCACAAACAGTAATTTCTCCGCATTGCAAGGTGCAATTCTGAAATTTTTTGCTTTTTCCTGCTCCTCTTAGCATGATAAAGAAGATTCAAAGAGAGTGAGATGCCAGCTCCTTTCATTCAGTCAGTAGCTTCAAACATTTCTGGTATAAACATTTCTGGACGTTTTTCAATGGCAAAAATCAATGAATATTGTAAATGCACAAACAGTAATATCTCCACATTGCAAGGTGCAATTCTGAAATTTTTTGCTTTTTCCTGCTAATCCTAGCATGATAAAGAAGATTCAAATAGAGTGAGATGCCAGCTCCTTTCATTCAGTCAGTAGCTTCAAACATTTCTGGACGTTTTTCAATGGCAAAATTCAATGAATATTGTAAATGCACAAACAGTAATATCTCCACATTGCCAGGTGCAATTCTGAAATTTTTTGCTTTTTCCTGCTAATCCTAGCATGATAAAGAAGATTCAAAGAGAGTGAGATGCCAGCTCCTTTCATTCAGTCAGTAGCTTCAATCATTTCTGGACGTTTTTCAATGGCAAAAATCAATGAATATTGTAAATGCACAAACAGTAATTTCTCCGCATTGCAAGGTGCAATTCTGAAATTTTTTGCTTTTTCCTGCTCCTCTTAGCATGATAAAGATGATTCAAAGAGAGTGAGATGCCAGCTCCTTTCATTCAGTCAGTAGCTTCAATCATTTCTGGACGTTTTTCAATGGCAAAAATCAATGAATATTGTAAATGCACAAACAGTAATTTCTCCGCATTGCAAGGTGCAATTCTGAAATTTTTTGCTTTTTCCTGCTCCTCTTAGCATGATAAAGAAGATTCAAAGAGAGTGAGATGCCAGCTCCTTTCATTCAGTCAGTAGCTTCAATCATTTCTGGTATATGAATAACATGATGTTTTTCAATGGCAAAAATCAATGAATATTGTAAATGCACAAACAGTAATTTCTCCGCATTGCAAGGTGCAATTCTGAAATTTTTTGCTTTTTCCTGCTCCTCTTAGCATGATAAAGAAGATTCAAAGAGAGTGAGATCCCAGCTCCTTTCATTCAGTCAGTAGCTTCAATCATTTCTGGACGTTTTTCAATGGCAAAAATCAATGAATATTGTAAATGCACAAACAGTAATTTCTCCGCATTGCAAGATGCAATTCTGAAATTTTTTGCTTTTTCCTGCTCCTCTTAGCATGATAAAGAAGATTCAAAGAGAGTGAGATGCCAGCTCCTTTCATTCAGTCAGTAGCTTCAGTCATTTCTGGACGTTTTTCAATGCAAAAATCAATGAATATTGTAAATGCACAAACAGTAATTTCTCCGCATTGCAAGGTGCAATTCTGAAATTTTTTGCTTTTTCCTGCTCCTCAGCATGATAAAGAAGATTCAAAGAGAGTGAGATGCCAGCTCCTTTCATTCAGTCAGTAGCTTCAATCATTTCTTGTATATGAATAACATGATGTTTTTCAATGGCAAAAATCAATGAATATTGTAAATGCACAAACAGTAATTTCTCCGCATTGCAAGGTGCAATTCTGAAATTTTTTGCTTTTTCCTGCTCCTCTTAGCATGATAAAGAAGATTCAAAGAGAGTGAGATGCCAGCTCCTTTCATTCAGTCAGTAGCTTCAATCATTTCTGGATGTTTTTCAATGGCAAAAATCAATGAATATTGTAAATGCACAAACAGTAATTTCTCCGCATTGCAAGGTGCAATTCTGAAATTTCTTGCATTTTCCTGCTCCTCTTAGCATGATAAAGAAGATTCAAAGAGAATGAGATGCCAGCTCCTTTCATTCAGTCAGTAGCTTCAATCATTTCTGGACGTTTTTCAATGGCAAAAATCAATGAATATTGTAAATGCACAAACAGTAATTTCTCCGCATTGCAAGATGCAATTCTGAAATTTTTTGCTTTTTCCTGCTCCTCTTAGCATGATAAAGAAGATTCAAAGAGAGTGAGATGCCAGCTCCTTTCATTCAGTCAGTAGCTTCAAACATTTCTGGTATATGAATAACATGATGTTTTTCAATGGCAAAAATCAATGAATATTGTAAATGCACAAACAGTAATTTCTCCGCATTGCAAGGTGCAATTCTGAAATTTTTTGCTTTTTCCTGCTCCTCTTAGCATGATAAAGAAGATTCAAAGAGAGTGAGATGCCAGCTCCTTTCATTCAGTCAGTAGCTTCAATCATTTCTGGACGTTTTTCAATGGCAAAAATCAATGAATATTGTAAATGCACAAACAGTAATTTCTCCGCATTGCAAGGTGCAATTCTGAAATTTTTTGCTTTTTCCTGCTCCTCTTAGCATGATAAAGAAGATTCAAAGAGAGTGAGATGCCAGCTTCTTTCATTCAGTCAGTAGCTTCAAACATTTCTGGTATATGAATAACATGATGTTTTTCAATGGCAAAAATCAATGAATATTGTAAAAGCACAAACAGTAATTTCTCCGCATTGCAAGGTGCAATTCTGAAATTTTTTGCTTTTTCCTGCTCCTCTTAGCATGATAAAGAAGATTCAAAGAGAGTGAGATGCCAGCTCCTTTCATTCAGTCAGTAGCTTCAATCATTTCTGGACGTTTTTCAATGGCAAAAATCAATGAATATTGTAAATGCACAAACAGTAATTTCTCCGCATTGCAAGGTGCAATTCTGAAATTTTTTGCTTTTTCCTGCTCCTCTTAGCATGATAAAGAAGATTCAAAGAGAGTGAGATGCCAGCTCCTTTCATTCAGTCAGTAGCTTCAATCATTTCTGGTATATGAATAACATGATGTTTTTCAATGGCAAAAATCAATGAATATTGTAAATGCACAAACAGTAATTTCTCCACATTGCAAGGTGCAATTCTGAAATTTTTTGCTTTTTCCTGCTCCTCTTAGCATGATAAAGAAGATTCAAAGAGAGTGAGATGCCAGCTCCTTTCATTCAGTCAGTAGCTTCAATCATTTCTGGACGTTTTTCAATGGCAAAAATCAATGAATATTGTAAATGCACAAACAGTAATTTCTCCGCATTGCAAGGTGCAATTCTGAAATTTTTTGCTTTTTCCTGCTCCTCTTAGCATGATAAAGAAGATTCAAAGAGAGCGAGATGCCAGCTCCTTTCATTCAGTCAGTAGCTTCAATCATTTCTGGTATATGAATAACATGATGTTTTTCAATGGCAAAAATCAATGAATATTGTAAATGCACAAACAGTAATTTCTCCGCATTGCAAGGTGCAATTCTGAAATTTTTAGCTTTTTCCTGCTCCTCTTAGCATGATAAAGAAGATTCAAAGAGAGTGAGATGCCAGCTCCTTTCATTCAGTCAGTACCTTCAATCATTTCTGGATGTTTTTCAATGGCAAAAATCAATGAATATTGTAAATGCACAAACAGTAATTTCTCCGCATTGCAAGGTGCAATTCTGAAATTTTTTGCTTTTTCCCGCTCCTCTTAGCATGATAAAGAAGATTCAAAGAGAGTGAGGTGCCAGCTCCTTTCATTCAGTCAGTAGCTTCAAACACTTCTGGTATATGAATAACATGTTTTTCAATGGCAAAAATCATTGAATATTGTAAATGCACAAACAGTAATTTCTCCGCATTGCAAGGTGCAATTCTGAAATTTTTTGATTTTTCCTGCTCCTCTTAGCATGATAAAGAAGATTCAAAGAGAGTGAGATGCCAGCTCCTTTCATTCAGTCAGTAGCTTCAATCATTTCTGGACGTTTTTCAATGGCAAAAATCAATGAATATTGTAAATGCACAAACAGTAATTTCTCCGCATTGCAAGGTGCAATTCTGAAATTTTTTGTTTTTTCCTGCTCCTCTTAGCATGATAAAGAAGATTCAAAGAGAGTGAGATGCCAGCTCCTTTCATTCAGTCAGTAGCTTCAATCATTTCTGGACGTTTTTCAATGGCAAAAATCAATGAATATTGTAAATGCACAAACAGTAATTTCTCCGCATTGCAAGGTGCAATTCTGAAATTTTTTGCTTTTTCCTGCTCCTCTTAGCATGATAAAGAAGATTCAAAGAGAGTGAGATGCCAGCTCCTTTCATTCAGTCAGTAGCTTCAAACATTTCTGGTATATGAATAACATGATGTTTTTCAATGGCAAAAATCAATGAATATTGTAAATGCACAAACAGTAATTTCTCCGCATTGCAAGGTGCAAGTCTGAAATTTTTTGCTTTTTCCTGCTCCTCTTAGCATGATAAAGAAGATTCAAAGAGAGTGAGATGCCAGCTACTTTCATTCAGTCAGTAGCTTCAATCATTTCTGGACGTTTTTCAATGGTAAAAATCAATGAATATTGTAAATGCACAAACAGTAATTTCTCCACATTGCAAGGTGCAATTCTGAAATTTTTTGCTTTTTCCTGCTCCTCTTAGCATGATAAAGAAGATTCAAAGAGAGTGAGATGCCAGCTCCTTTCATTCAGTCAGTAGCTTCAAACATTTCTGGTATATGAATAACATGATGTTTTTCAATGGCAAAAATCAATGAATATTGTAAATGCACAAACAGTAATTTCTCCGCATTGCAAGGTGCAATTCTGAAATTTTTTGCTTTTTCCTGCTCCTCTTAGCATGATAAAGAAGATTCAAAGAGAGTGAGATGCCAGCTCCTTTCATTCAGTCAGTAGCTTCAAACATTTCTGGTATATGAATAACATGATGTTTTTCAATGGCAAAAATCAATGAATATTGTAAATGCACAAAGAGTAATTTCTCCGCATTGCAAGGTGCAATTCTGAAATTTTTTGCTTTTTCCTGCTCCTCTTAGCATGATAAAGAAGATTCAAAGAGAGTGAGATGCCAGCTCCTTTCATTCAGTCAGTAGCTTCAATCATTTCTGGACGTTTTTCAATGGCAAAAATCAATGAATATTGTAAATGCACAAGCAGTAATTTCTCCGCATTGCAAGGTGCAATTCTGAAATTTTTTGCTTTTTCCTGCTCCTCTTAGCATGATAAAGAAGATTCAAAGAGAGTGAGATGCCAGCTCCTTTCATTCAGTCAGTAGCTTCAATCATTTCTGGACGTTTTTCAATGGCAAAAATCAATGAATATTGTAAATGCACAAACAGTAATTTCTCCGCATTGCAAGGTGCAATTCTGAAATTTTTTGCTTTTTCCTGCTCCTCTTAGCATGATAAAGAAGATTCAAAGAGAGTAAGATGCCAGCTCCTTTCATTCAGTCAGTAGCTTCAAACATTTCTGGTATATGAATAACATGATGTTTTTCAATGGCAAAAATCAATGAATATTGTAAATGCACAAACAGTAATTTCTCCGCATTGCAAGGTGCAATTCTGAAATTTTTTGCTTTTTCCTGCTCCTCTTAGCATGATAAAGAAGATTCAAAGAGAGTGAGATGCCAGCTCCTTTCATTCAGTCAGTAGCTTCAATCATTTCTGGACGTTTTTCAATGGCAAAAATCAATGAATATTGTAAATGCACAAACAGTAATTTCTCCGCATTGCAAGGTGCAATTCTGAAATTTTTTGCTTTTTCCTGCTCCTCTTAGCATGATAAAGAAGATTCAAAGAGAGTGAGATGCCAGCTCCTTTCATTCAGTCAGTAGCTTCAATCATTTCTGGACGTTTTTCAATGGCAAAAATCAATGAATATTGTAAATGCACAAACAGTAATTTCTCCGCATTGCAAGGTGCAATTCTGAAATTTTTTGCTTTTTCCTGCTCCTCTTAGCATGACAAAGAAGATTCAAAGAGAGTAAGATGCCAGCTCCTTTCATTCAGTCAGTAGCTTCAATCATTTCTGGTATATGAATAACATGATGTTTTTCAATGGCAAAAATCAATGAATATTGTAAATGCACAAACAGTAATTTCTCCGCATTGCAAGGTGCAATTCTGAAATTTTTTGCTTTTTCCTGCTCCTCTTAGCATGATAAAGAAGATTCAAAGAGAGTGAGATGCCAGCTCCTTTCATTCAGTCAGTAGCTTCAATCATTTCTGGACGTTTTTCAATGGCAAAAATCAATGAATATTGTAAATGCACAAAGAGAAATTTCTCCGCATTGCAAGGTGCAATTCTGAAATTTTTTGCTTTTTCCTTCTCCTCTTAGCATGATAAAGAAGATTCAAAGAGAGTGAGATGCCAGCTCCTTTCATTCAGTCAGTAGCTTCAATCATTTCTGGACGTTTTTCAATGGCAAAAATCAATGAATATTGTAAATGCACAAACAGTAATTTCTCCGCATTGCAAGGTGCAATTCTGAAATTTTTTGCTTTTTCCTGCTCCTCTTAGCATGATAAAGAAGATTCAAAGAGAGTGAGATGCCAGCTCCTTTCATTCAGTCAGTAGCTTCAAACATTTCTGGTATATGAATAACATGATGTTTTTCAATGGCAAAAATCAATGAATATTGTAAAAGCACAAACAGTAATTTCTCCGCATTGCAAGGTGCAATTCTGAAATTTTTTGCTTTTTCCTGCTCCTCTTAGCATGATAAAGAAGATTCAAAGAGAGTGAGATGCCAGCTCCTTTCATTCAGTCAGTAGCTTCAATCATTTCTGGACGTTTTTCAATGGCAAAAATCAATGAATATTGTAAATGCACAAACAGTAATTTCTCCGCATTGCAAGGTGCAATTCTGAAATTTTTTGCTTTTTCCTGCTCCTCTTAGCATGATAAAGAAGATTCAAAGAGAGTGAGATGCCAGCTCCTTTCATTCAGTCAGTAGCTTCAATCATTTCTGGTATATGAATAACATGATGTTTTTCAATGGCAAAAATCAATGAATATTGTAAATGCACAAACAGTAATTTCTCCGCATTGCAAGTTGCAATTCTGAAATTTTTTGCTTTTTCCTGCTCCTCTTAGCATGATAAAGAAGATTCAAAGAGAGTGAGATGCCAGCTCCTTTCATTCAGTCAGTAGCTTCAATCATTTCTGGACGTTTTTCAATGGCAAAAATCAATGAATATTGTAAATGCACAAACAGTAATTTCTCCGCATTGCAAGGTGCAATTCTGAAATTTTTTGCTTTTTCCTGCTCCTCTTAGCATGATAAAGAAGATTCAAAGAGAGTGAGATGCCAGCTCCTTTCATTCAGTCAGTAGCTTCAATCATTTCTGGACGTTTTTCAATGGCAAAAATCAATGAATATTGTAAATGCACAAACAGTAATTTCTCCGCATTGCAAGGTGCAATTCTGAAATTTTTTGCTTTTTCCTGCTCCTCTTAGCATGATAAAGAAGATTCAAAGATAGTGAGATGCCAGCTCCTTTCATTCAGTCAGTAGCTTCAAACATTTCTGGTATATGAATAACATGATGTTTTTCAATGGCAAAAATCAATGAATATTGTAAAAGCACAAACAGTAATTTCTCCGCATTGCAAGGTGCAATTCTGAAATTTTTTGCTTTTTCCTGCTCCTCTTAGCATGATAAAGAAGATTCAAAGAGAGTGAGATGCCAGCTCCTTTCATTCAGTCAGTAGCTTCAATCATTTCTGGACGTTTTTCAATGGCAAAAATCAATGAATATTGTAAATGCACAAACAGTAATTTCTCCGCATTGCAAGGTGCAATTCTGAAATTTTTTGCTTTTTCCTGCTCCTCTTAGCATGATAAAGAAGATTCAAAGAGAGTGAGATGCCAGCTCCTTTCATTCAGTCAGTAGCTTCAATCATTTCTGGACGTTTTTCAATGGCAAAAATCAATGAATATTGTAAATGCACAAACAGTAATTTCTCCGCATTGCAAGGTGCAATTCTGAAATTTTTTGCTTTTTCCTCCTCCTCTTAGCATGATAAAGAAGATTCAAAGAGAGTGAGATGCCAGCTCCTTTCATTCAGTCAGTAGCTTCAAACATTTCTGGTATATGAATAACATGATGTTTTTCAATGGCAAAAATCAATGAATATTGTAAAAGCACAAACAGTAATTTCTCCGCATTGCAAGGTGCAATTCTGAAATTTTTTGCTTTTTCCTGCTCCTCTTAGCATGATAAAGAAGATTCAAAGAGAGTGAGATGCCAGCTCCTTTCATTCAGTCAGTAGCTTCAATCATTTCTGGACGTTTTTCAATGGCAAAAATCAATGAATATTGTAAATGCACAAACAGTAATTTCTCCGCATTGCAAGGTGCAATTCTGAAATTTTTTGCTTTTTCCTGCTCCTCTTAGCATGATAAAGAAGATTCAAAGAGAGTGAGATGCCAGCTCCTTTCATTCAGTCAGTAGCTTCAATCATTTCTGGTATATGAATAACATGATGTTTTTCAATGGCAAAAATCAATGAATATTGTAAATGCACAAACAGTAATTTCTCCGCATTGCAAGTTGCAATTCTGAAATTTTTTGCTTTTTCCTGCTCCTCTTAGCATGATAAAGAAGATTCAAAGAGAGTGAGATGCCAGCTCCTTTCATTCAGTCAGTAGCTTCAATCATTTCTGGACGTTTTTCAATACCAAAAATCAATGAATATTGTAAATGCACAAACAGTAATTTCTCCGCATTGCAAGGTGCAATTCTGAAATTTTTTGCTTTTTCCTGCTCCTCTTAGCATGATAAAGAAGATTCAAAGAGAGTGAGATGCCAGCTCCATTCATTCAGTCAGTAGCTTCAATCATTTCTGGACGTTTTTCAATGGCAAAAATCAATGAATATTGTAAATGCACAAACAGTAATTTCTCCGCATTGCAAGGTGCAATTCTGAAATTTTTTGCTTTTTCCTGCTCCTCTTAGCATGATAAAGAAGATTCAAAGAGAGTGAGATGCCAGCTCCTTTCATTCAGTCAGTAGCTTCAAACATTTCTGGTATATGAATAACATGATGTTTTTCAATGGCAAAAATCAATGAATATTGTAAAAGCACAAACAGTAATTTCTCCGCATTGCAAGGTGCAATTCTGAAATTTTTTGCTTTTTCCTGCTCCTCTTAGCATGATAAAGAAGATTCAAAGAGAGTGAGATGCCAGCTCCTTTCATTCAGTCAGTAGCTTCAATCATTTCTGGACGTTTTTCAATGGCAAAAATCAATGAATATTGTAAATGCACAAACAGTAATTTCTCCGCATTGCAAGGTGCAATTCTGAAATTTTTTGCTTTTTCCTGCTCCTCTTAGCATGATAAAGAAGATTCAAAGAGAGCGAGATGCCAGCTCCTTTCATTCAGTCAGTAGCTTCAATCATTTCTGGTATATGAATAACATGATGTTTTTCAATGGCAAAAATCAATGAATATTGTAAATGCACAAACAGTAATTTCTCCGCATTGCAAGGTGCAATTCTGAAATTTTTTGCTTTTTCCTGCTCCTCTTAGCATGATAAAGAAGATTCAAAGAGAGTGAGATGCCAGCTCCTTTCATTCAGTCAGTAGCTTCAATCATTTCTGGTATATGAATAACATGATGTTTTTCAATGGCAAAAATCAATGAATATTGTAAATGCACAAACAGTAATTTCTCCACATTGCAAGGTGCAATTCTGAAATTTTTTGCTTTTTCCTGCTCCTCTTAGCATGATAAAGAAGATTCAAAGAGAGTGAGATGCCAGCTCCTTTCATTCAGTCAGTAGCTTCAATCATTTCTGGACGTTTTTCAATGGCAAAAATCAATGAATATTGTAAATGCACAAACAGTAATTTCTCCGCATTGCAAGGTGCAATTCTGAAATTTTTTGCTTTTTCCTGCTCCTCTTAGCATGATAAAGAAGATTCAAAGAGAGCGAGATGCCAGCTCCTTTCATTCAGTCAGTAGCTTCAATCATTTCTGGTATATGAATAACATGATGTTTTTCAATGGCAAAAATCAATGAATATTGTAAATGCACAAACAGTAATTTCTCCGCATTGCAAGGTGCAATTCTGAAATTTTTAGCTTTTTCCTGCTCCTCTTAGCATGATAAAGAAGATTCAAAGAGAGTGAGATGCCAGCTCCTTTCATTCAGTCAGTAGCTTCAATCATTTCTGGACGTTTTTCAATGGCAAAAATCAATGAATATTGTAAATGCACAAACAGTAATTTCTCCGCATTGCAAGGTGCAATTCTGAAATTTTTTGCTTTTTCCTGCTCCTCTTAGCATGATAAAGAAGATTCAAAGAGAGTGAGATGCCAGCTCCTTTCATTCAGTCAGTAGCTTCAATCATTTCTGGACGTTTTTCAATGGCAAAAATCAATGAATATTGTAAATGCACAAACAGTAATTTCTCCGCATTGCAAGGTGCAATTCTGAAATTTTTTGCTTTTTCCTGCTCCTCTTAGCATGATAAAGAAGATTCAAAGAGAGTGAGATGCCAGCTCCTTTCATTCAGTCAGTAGCTTCAATCATTTCTGGTATATGAATAACATGATGTTTTTCAATGGCAAAAATCAATGAATATTGTAAATGCACAAACAGTAATTTCTCCGCATTGCAAGGTGCAATTCTGAAATTTTTTGCTTTTTCCTGCTCCTCTTAGCATGATAAAGAAGATTCAAAGAGAGTGAGATGCCAGCTCCTTTCATTCAGTCAGCAGCTTCAATCATTTCTGGACATTTTTCAATGGCAAAAATCAATGAATATTGTAAATGCACAAACAGTAATTTCTCCGCATTGCAAGGTGCAATTCTGAAATTTTTTGCTTTTTCCTGCTCCTCTTAGCATGATAAAGAAGATTCAAAGAGAGTGAGATGCCAGCTCCTTTCATTCAGTCAGTAGCTTCAAACATTTCTGGTATATGAATAACATGATGTTTTTCAATGGCAAAAATCAATGAATATTGTAAAAGCACAAACAGTAATTTCTCCGCATTGCAAGGTGCAATTCTGAAATTTTTTGCTTTTTCCTGCTCCTCTTAGCATGATAAAGAAGATTCAAAGAGAGTGAGATGCCAGCTCCTTTCATTCAGTCAGTAGCTTCAATCATTTCTGGACGTTTTTCAATGGCAAAAATCAATGAATATTGTAAATGCACAAACAGTAATTTCTCCGCATTGCAAGGTGCAATTCTGAAATTTTTTGCTTTTTCCTGCTCCTCTTAGCATGATAAAGAAGATTCAAAGAGAGTGAGATGCCAGCTCCTTTCATTCAGTCAGTAGCTTCAATCATTTCTGGTATATGAATAACATGATGTTTTTCAATGGCAAAAATCAATGAATATTGTAAATGCACAAACAGTAATTTCTCCGCATTGCAAGTTGCAATTCTGAAATTTTTTGCTTTTTCCTGCTCCTCTTAGCATGATAAAGAAGATTCAAAGAGAGTGAGATGCCAGCTCCTTTCATTCAGTCAGTAGCTTCAATTATTTCTGGACGTTTTTCAATGGCAAAAATCAATGAATATTGTAAATGCACAAACAGTAATTTCTCCGCATTGCAAGGTGCAATTCTGAAATTTTTTGCTTTTTCCTGCTCCTCTTAGCATGATAAAGAAGATTCAAAGAGAGTGAGATGCCAGCTCCTTTCATTCAGTCAGTTGCTTCAATCATTTCTGGACGTTTTTCAATGGCAAAAATCACTGAATATTGTAAATGCACAAACAGTAATTTCTCCGCATTGCAAGGTGCAATTCTGAAATTTTTTGCTTTTTCCTGCTCCTCTTAGCATGATAAAGAAGATTCAAAGAGAGTGAGATGCCAGCTCCTTTCATTCAGTCAGTAGCTTCAATCATTTCTGGACGTTTTTCAATGGCAAAAATCAATGAATATTGTAAATGCACAAACAGTAATTTCTCCGCATTGCAAGGTGCAATTCTGAAATTTTTTGCTTTTTCCTGCTCCTCTTTGCATGATAAAGAAGATTCAAAGAGAGTGAGATGCCAGCTCCTTTCATTCAGTCAGTAGCTTCAATCATTTCTGGTATATGAATAACATGATGTTTTTCAATGGCAAAAATCAATGAATATTGTAAATGCACAAACAGTAATTTCTCCACATTGCAAGGTGCAATTCTGAAATTTTTTGCTTTTTCCTGCTCCTCTTAGCATGATAAAGAAGATTCAAAGAGAGTGAGATGCCAGCTCCTTTCATTCAGTCAGTAGCTTCAATCATTTCTGGACGTTTTTCAATGGCAAAAATCAATGAATATTGTAAATGCACAAACAGTAATTTCTCCGCATTGCAAGGTGCAATTCTGAAATTTTTTGCTTTTTCCTGCTCCTCTTAGCATGATAAAGAAGATTCAAAGAGAGCGAGATGCCAGCTCCTTTCATTCAGTCAGTAGCTTCAATCATTTCTGGTATATGAATAACATGATGTTTTTCAATGGCAAAAATCAATGAATATTGTAAATGCACAAACAGTAATTTCTCCGCATTGCAAGGTGCAATTCTGAAATTTTTAGCTTTTTCCTGCTCCTCTTAGCATGATAAAGAAGATTCAAAGAGAGTGAGATGCCAGCTCCTTTCATTCAGTCAGTAGCTTCAATCATTTCTGGACGTTTTTCAATGGCAAAAATCAATGAATATTGTAAATGCACAAACAGTAATTTCTCCGCATTGCAAGGTGCAATTCTGAAATTTTTTGCTTTTTCCTGCTCCTCTTAGCATGATAAAGAAGATTCAAAGAGAGTGAGATGCCAGCTCCTTTCATTCAGTCAGTAGCTTCAATCATTTCTGGACGTTTTTCAATGGCAAAAATCAATAAATATTGTAAATGCACAAACAGTAATTTCTCCGCATTGCAAGGTGCAATTCTGAAATTTTTTGCTTTTTCCTGCTCCTCTTAGCATGATAAAGAAGATTCAAAGAGAGTGAGATGCCAGCTCCTTTCATTCAGTCAGTAGCTTCAATCATTTCTGGTATATGAATAACATGATGTTTTTCAATGGCAAAAATCAATGAATATTGTAAATGCACAAACAGTAATTTCTCCGCATTGCAAGGTGCAATTCTGAAATTTTTTGCTTTTTCCTGCTCCTCTTAGCATGATAAAGAAGATTCAAAGAGAGTGAGATGCCAGCTCCTTTCATTCAGTCAGCAGCTTCAATCATTTCTGGACATTTTTCAATGGCAAAAATCAATGAATATTGTAAATGCACAAACAGTAATTTCTCCGCATTGCAAGGTGCAATTCTGAAATTTTTTGCTTTTTCCTGCTCCTCTTAGCATGATAAAGAAGATTCAAAGAGAGTGAGATGCCAGCTCCTTTCATTCAGTCAGTAGCTTCAAACATTTCTGGTATATGAATAACATGATGTTTTTCAATGGCAAAAATCAATGAATATTGTAAAAGCACAAACAGTAATTTCTCCGCATTGCAAGGTGCAATTCTGAAATTTTTTGCTTTTTCCTGCTCCTCTTAGCATGATAAAGAAGATTCAAAGAGAGTGAGATGCCAGCTCCTTTCATTCAGTCAGTAGCTTCAATCATTTCTGGACGTTTTTCAATGGCAAAAATCAATGAATATTGTAAATGCACAAACAGTAATTTCTCCGCATTGCAAGGTGCAATTCTGAAATTTTTTGCTTTTTCCTGCTCCTCTTAGCATGATAAAGAAGATTCAAAGAGAGTGAGATGCCAGCTCCTTTCATTCAGTCAGTAGCTTCAATCATTTCTGGTATATGAATAACATGATGTTTTTCAATGGCAAAAATCAATGAATATTGTAAATGCACAAACAGTAATTTCTCCGCATTGCAAGTTGCAATTCTGAAATTTTTTGCTTTTTCCTGCTCCTCTTAGCATGATAAAGAAGATTCAAAGAGAGTGAGATGCCAGCTCCTTTCATTCAGTCAGTAGCTTCAATTATTTCTGGACGTTTTTCAATGGCAAAAATCAATGAATATTGTAAATGCACAAACAGTAATTTCTCCGCATTGCAAGGTGCAATTCTGAAATTTTTTGCTTTTTCCTGCTCCTCTTAGCATGATAAAGAAGATTCAAAGAGAGTGAGATGCCAGCTCCTTTCATTCAGTCAGTTGCTTCAATCATTTCTGGACGTTTTTCAATGGCAAAAATCACTGAATATTGTAAATGCACAAACAGTAATTTCTCCGCATTGCAAGGTGCAATTCTGAAATTTTTTGCTTTTTCCTGCTCCTCTTAGCATGATAAAGAAGATTCAAAGAGAGTGAGATGCCAGCTCCTTTCATTCAGTCAGTAGCTTCAATCATTTCTGGACGTTTTTCAATGGCAAAAATCAATGAATATTGTAAATGCACAAACAGTAATTTCTCCGCATTGCAAGGTGCAATTCTGAAATTTTTTGCTTTTTCCTGCTCCTCTTTGCATGATAAAGAAGATTCAAAGAGAGTGAGATGCCAGCTCCTTTCATTCAGTCAGTAGCTTCAATCATTTCTGGTATATGAATAACATGATGTTTTTCAATGGCAAAAATCAATGAATATTGTAAATGCACAAACAGTAATTTCTCCGCATTGCAAGGTGCAATTCTGAAATTTTTGGCTTTTTCCTGCTCCTCTTAGCATGATAAAGAAGATTCAAAGAGAGTGAGATGCCAGCTCCTTTCATTCAGTCAGTAGCTTCAATCATTTCTGGACGTTTTTCAATGGCAAAAATCAATGAATATTGTAAATGCACAAACAGTAATTTCTCCGCATTGCAAGGTGCAATTCTGAAATTTCTTGCATTTTCCTGCTGCTCTTAGCATGATAAAGAAGATTCAAAGAGAGTGAGATGCCAGCTCCTTTCATTCAGTCAGTAGCTTCAATCATTTCTGGACGTTTTTCAATGGCAAAAATCAATGAATATTGTAAATGCACAAACAGTAATTTCTCCGCATTGCAAGGTGCAATTCTGAAATTTTTTGCTTTTTCCTGCTCCTCTTAGCATGATAAAGAAGATTCAAAGAGAGTGAGATGCCAGCTCCTTTCATTCAGTCAGTAGCTTCAAACATTTCTGGTATATGAATAACATGATGTTTTTCAATGGCAAAAATCAATGAATATTGTAAATGCACAAACAGTAATTTCTCCGCATTGCAAGGTGCAATTCTGAAATTTTTTGCTTTTTCCTGCTCCTCTTAGCATGATAAAGAAGATTCAAAGAGAGTGAGATGCCAGCTCCTTTCATTCAGTCAGTAGCTTCAATCATTTCTGGACGTTTTTCAATGGCAAAAATCAATGAATATTGTAAATGCACAAACAGTAATTTCTCCGCATTGCAAGGTGCAATTCTGAAATTTTTTGCTTTTTCCTGCTCCTCTTAGCATGATAAAGAAGATTCAAAGAGAGTGAGATGCCAGCTTCTTTCATTCAGTCAGTAGCTTCAAACATTTCTGGGATATGAATAACATGATGTTTTTCAATGGCAAAAATTAATGAATATTGTAAATGCACAAACAGTAATTTCTCCGCATTGCAAGGTGCAATTCTGAAATTTTTTGCTTTTTCCTGCTCCTCTTAGCATGATAAAGAAGATTCAAAGAGAGTGAGATGCCAGCTCCTTTCATTCAGTCAGTAGCTTCAATCATTTCTGGACTTTTTTCAATGGCAAAAATCAATGAATATTGTAAATGCACAAACAGTAATTTCTCCGCATTGCAAGGTGCAATTCTGAAATTTTTTGCTTTTTCCTGCTCCTCTTAGCATGATAAAGAAGATTCAAAGAGAGTGAGATGCCAGCTCCTTTCATTCAGTCAGTAGCTTCAATCATTTCTGGACGTTTTTCAATGGCAAAAATCAATGAATATTGTAAATGCACAAACAGTAATTTCTCCGCATTGCAAGGTGCAATTATGAAATTTTTTGCTTTTTCCTGCTCCTCTTAGCATGATAAAGAAGATTCAAAGAGAGTGAGATGCCAGCTCCTTTCATTCAGTCAGTAGCTTCAATCATTTCTGGACGTTTTTCAATGGCAAAAATCAATGAATATTGTAAATGCACAAACAGTAATTTCTCCGCATTGCAAGGTGCAATTCTGAAATTTTTTGCTTTTTCCTGCTCCTCTTTGCATGATAAAGAAGATTCAAAGAGAGTGAGATGCCAGCTCCTTTCATTCAGTCAGTAGCTTCAATCATTTCTGGTATATGAATAACATGATGTTTTTCAATGGCAAAAATCAATGAATATTGTAAATGCACAAACAGTAATTTCTCCGCATTGCAAGGTGCAATTCTGAAATTTTTGGCTTTTTCCTGCTCCTCTTAGCATGATAAAGAAGATTCAAAGAGAGTGAGATGCCAGCTCCTTTCATTCAGTCAGTAGCTTCAATCATTTCTGGATGTTTTTCAATGGCAAAAATCAATGAATATTGTAAATGCACAAACAGTAATTTCTCCGCATTGCAAGGTGCAATTCTGAAATTTCTTGCATTTTCCTGCTCCTCTTAGCATGATAAAGAAGATTCAAAGAGAGTGAGATGCCAGCTCCTTTCATTCAGTCAGTAGCTTCAATCATTTCTGGACGTTTTTCAATGGCAAAAATCAATGAATATTGTAAATGCACAAACAGTAATTTCTCCGCATTGCAAGGTGCAATTCTGAAATTTTTTGCTTTTTCCTGCTCCTCTTAGCATGATAAAGAAGATTCAAAGAGAGTGAGATGCCAGCTCCTTTCATTCAGTCAGTGGCTTCAAACATTTCTGGTATATGAATAACATGATGTTTTTCAATGGCAAAAATCAATGAATATTGTAAATGCACAAACAGTAATTTCTCCGCATTGCAAGGTGCAATTCTGAAATTTTTTGCTTTTTCCTGCTCCTCTTAGCATGATAAAGAAGATTCAAAGAGAGTGAGATGCCAGCTCCTTTCATTCAGTCAGTAGCTTCAATCATTTCTGGTATATGAATAACATGATGTTTTTCAATGGCAAAAATCAATGAATATTGTAAATGCACAAACAGTAATTTCTCCGCATTGCAAGTTGCAATTCTGAAATTTTTTGCTTTTTCCTGCTCCTCTTAGCATGATAAAGAAGATTCAAAGAGAGTGAGATGCCAGCTCCTTTCATTCAGTCAGTAGCTTCAATCATTTCTGGACGTTTTTCAATGGCAAAAATCAATGAATATTGTAAATGCACCAACAGTAATTTCTCCGCATTGCAAGGTGCAATTCTGAAATTTTTTGCTTTTTCCTGCTCCTCTTAGCATGATAAAGAAGATTCAAAGAGAGTGAGATGCCAGCTCCTTTCATTCAGTCAGTAGCTTCAATCATTTCTGGACGTTTTTCAATGGCAAAAATCAATGAATATTGTAAATGCACAAACAGTAATTTCTCCGCATTGCAAGGTGCAATTCTGAAATTTTTTGCTTTTTCCTGCTCCTCTTAGCATGATAAAGAAGATTCAAAGAGAGTGAGATGCCAGCTCCTTTCATTCAGTCAGTAGCTTCAAACATTTCTGGTATATGAATAACATGATGTTTTTCAATGGCAAAAATCAATGAATATTGTAAAAGCACAAACAGTAATTTCTCCGCATTGCAAGGTGCAATTCTGAAATTTTTTGCTTTTTCCTGCTCCTCTTAGCATGATAAAGAAGATTCAAAGAGAGTGAGATGCCAGCTCCTTTCATTCAGTCAGTAGCTTCAATCATTTCTGGACGTTTTTCAATGGCAAAAATCAATGAATATTGTAAATGCACAAACAGTAATTTCTCCGCATTGCAAGGTGCAATTCTGAAATTTTTTGCTTTTTCCTGCTCCTCTTTGCATGATAAAGAAGATTCAAAGAGAGTGAGATGCCAGCTCCTTTCATTCAGTCAGTAGCTTCAATCATTTCTGGTATATGAATAACATGATGTTTTTCAATGGCAAAAATCAATGAATATTGTAAATGCACAAACAGTAATTTCTCCGCATTGCAAGGTGCAATTCTGAAATTTTTGGCTTTTTCCTGCTCCTCTTAGCATGATAAAGAAGATTCAAAGAGAGTGAGATGCCAGCTCCTTTCATTCAGTCAGTAGCTTCAATCATTTCTGGATGTTTTTCAATGGCAAAAATCAATGAATATTGTAAATGCACAAACAGTAATTTCTCCGCATTGCAAGGTGCAATTCTGAAATTTCTTGCATTTTCCTGCTCCTCTTAGCATGATAAAGAAGATTCAAAGAGAGTGAGATGCCAGCTCCTTTCATTCAGTCAGTAGCTTCAATCATTTCTGGACGTTTTTCAATGGCAAAAATCAATGAATATTGTAAATGCACAAACAGTAATTTCTCCGCATTGCAAGGTGCAATTCTGAAATTTTTTGCTTTTTCCTGCTCCTCTTAGCATGATAAAGAAGATTCAAAGAGAGTGAGATGCCAGCTCCTTTCATTCAGTCAGTGGCTTCAAACATTTCTGGTATATGAATAACATGATGTTTTTCAATGGCAAAAATCAATGAATATTGTAAATGCACAAACAGTAATTTCTCCGCATTGCAAGGTGCAATTCTGAAATTTTTTGCTTTTTCCTGCTCCTCTTAGCATGATAAAGAAGATTCAAAGAGAGTGAGATGCCAGCTCCTTTCATTCAGTCAGTAGCTTCAATCATTTCTGGTATATGAATAACATGATGTTTTTCAATGGCAAAAATCAATGAATATTGTAAATGCACAAACAGTAATTTCTCCGCATTGCAAGTTGCAATTCTGAAATTTTTTGCTTTTTCCTGCTCCTCTTAGCATGATAAAGAAGATTCAAAGAGAGTGAGATGCCAGCTCCTTTCATTCAGTCAGTAGCTTCAATCATTTCTGGACGTTTTTCAATGGCAAAAATCAATGAATATTGTAAATGCACCAACAGTAATTTCTCCGCATTGCAAGGTGCAATTCTGAAATTTTTTGCTTTTTCCTGCTCCTCTTAGCATGATAAAGAAGATTCAAAGAGAGTGAGATGCCAGCTCCTTTCATTCAGTCAGTAGCTTCAATCATTTCTGGACGTTTTTCAATGGCAAAAATCAATGAATATTGTAAATGCACAAACAGTAATTTCTCCGCATTGCAAGGTGCAATTCTGAAATTTTTTGCTTTTTCCTGCTCCTCTTAGCATGATAAAGAAGATTCAAAGAGAGTGAGATGCCAGCTCCTTTCATTCAGTCAGTAGCTTCAAACATTTCTGGTATATGAATAACATGATGTTTTTCAATGGCAAAAATCAATGAATATTGTAAAAGCACAAACAGTAATTTCTCCGCATTGCAAGGTGCAATTCTGAAATTTTTTGCTTTTTCCTGCTCCTCTTAGCATGATAAAGAAGATTCAAAGAGAGTGAGATGCCAGCTCCTTTCATTCAGTCAGTAGCTTCAATCATTTCTGGACGTTTTTCAATGGCAAAAATCAATGAATATTGTAAATGCACAAACAGTAATTTCTCCGCATTGCAAGGTGCAATTCTGAAATTTTTTGCTTTTTCCTGCTCCTCTTAGCATGATAAAGAAGATTCAAAGAGAGTGAGATGCCAGCTCCTTTCATTCAGTCAGTAGCTTCAATCATTTCTGGACGTTTTTCAATGGCAAAAATCAATGAATATTGTAAATGCACAAACAGTAATTTCTCCGCATTGCAAGGTGCAATTCTGAAATTTTTTGCTTTTTCCTGCTCCTCTTAGCATGATAAAGAAGATTCAAAGAGAGTGAGATGCCAGCTCCTTTCATTCAGTCAGTAGCTTCAAACATTTCTAGTATATGAATAACATGATGTTTTTCAATGGCAAAAATCAATGAATATTGTAAATGCACAAACAGTAATTTCTCCGCATTGCAAGGTGCAATTCTGAAATTTTTTGATTTTTCCTGCTCCTCTTAGCATGATAAAGAAGATTCAAAGAGAGTGAGATGCCAGCTCCTTTCATTCAGTCAGTAGCTTCAATCATTTCTGGACGTTTTTCAATGGCAAAAATCAATGAATATTGTAAATGCACAAACAGTAATTTCTCCGCATTGCAAGGTGCAATTCTGAAATTTTTTGCTTTTTCCTGCTCCTCTTAGCATGATAAAGAAGATTCAAAGAGAGTGAGATGCCAGCTCCTTTCATTCAGTCAGTAGCTTCAATCATTTCTGGACGTTTTTCAATGGCAAAAATCAATGAATATTGTAAATGCACAAACAGTAATTTCTCCGCATTGCAAGGTGCAATTCTGAAATTTTTTGCTTTTTCCTGCTCCTCTTAGCATGATAAAGAAGATTTAAAGAGAGTGAGATGCCAGCTCCTTTCATTCAGTCAGTAGCTTCAATCATTTCTGGTGTATGAATAACATGATGTTTTTCAATGGCAAAAATCAATGAATATTGTAAATGCACAAACAGTAATTTCTCCGCATTGCAAGGTGCAATTCTGAAATTTTTTGCTTTTTCCTGCTCCTCTTAGCATGATAATGAAGATTCAAAGAGAGTGAGATGCCAGCTCCTTTCATTCAGTCAGCAGCTTCAATCATTTCTGGACATTTTTCAATGGCAAAAATCAATGAATATTGTAAATGCACAAACAGCAATTTCTCCGCATTGCAAGGTGCAATTCTGAAATTTTTTGCTTTTTCCTGCTCCTCTTAGCATGATAAAGAAGATTCAAAGAGAGTGAGATGCCAGCTCCTTTCATTCAGTCAGTAGCTTCAAACATTTCTGGTATATGAATAACATGATGTTTTTCAATGGCAAAAATCAATGAATATTGTAAAAGCACAAACAGTAATTTCTCCGCATTGCAAGGTGCAATTCTGAAATTTTTTGCTTTTTCCTGCTCCTCTTTGCATGATAAAGAAGATTCAAAGAGAGTGAGATGCCAGCTCCTTTCATTCAGTCAGTAGCTTCAATCATTTCTGGTATATGAATAACATGATGTTTTTCAATGGCAAAAATCAATGAATATTGTAAATGCACAAACAGTAATTTCTCCGCATTGCAAGGTGCAATTCTGAAATTTTTGGCTTTTTCCTGCTCCTCTTAGCATGATAAAGAAGATTCAAAGAGAGTGAGATGCCAGCTCCTTTCATTCAGTCAGTAGCTTCAATCATTTCTGGATGTTTTTCAATGGCAAAAATCAATGAATATTGTAAATGCACAAACAGTAATTTCTCCGCATTGCAAGGTGCAATTCTGAAATTTCTTGCATTTTCCTGCTCCTCTTAGCATGATAAAGAAGATTCAAAGAGAGTGAGATGCCAGCTCCTTTCATTCAGTCAGTAGCTTCAATCATTTCTGGACGTTTTTCAATGGCAAAAATCAATGAATATTGTAAATGCACAAACAGTAATTTCTCCGCATTGCAAGGTGCAATTCTGAAATTTTTTGCTTTTTCCTGCTCCTCTTAGCATGATAAAGAAGATTCAAAGAGAGTGAGATGCCAGCTTCTTTCATTCAGTCAGTAGCTTCAAACATTTCTGGGATATGAATAACATGATGTTTTTCAATGGCAAAAATCAATGAATATTGTAAAAGCACAAACAGTAATTTCTCCGCATTGCAAGGTGCAATTCTGAAATTTTTTGCTTTTTCCTGCTCCTCTTAGCATGATAAAGAAGATTCAAAGAGAGTGAGATGCCAGCTCCTTTCATTCAGTCAGTAGCTTCAATCATTTCTGGACGTTTTTCAATGGCAAAAATCAATGAATATTGTAAATGCACAAACAGTAATTTCTCCGCATTGCAAGGTGCAATTCTGAAATTTTTTGCTTTTTCCTGCTCCTCTTAGCATGATAAAGAAGATTCAAAGAGAGTGAGATGCCAGCTCCTTTCATTCAGTCAGTAGCTTCAATCATTTCTGGTATATGAATAACATGATGTTTTTCAATGGCAAAAATCAATGAATATTGTAAATGCACAAACAGTAATTTCTCCACATTGCAAGGTGCAATTCTGAAATTTTTTGCTTTTTCCTGCTCATCTTAGCATGATAAAGAAGATTCAAAGAGAGTGAGATGCCAGCTCCTTTCATTCAGTCAGTAGCTTCAATCATTTCTGGACGTTTTTCAATGGCAAAAATCAATGAATATTGTAAATGCACAAACAGTAATTTCTCCGCATTGCAAGGTGCAATTCTGAAATTTTTTGCTTTTTCCTGCTCCTCTTAGCATGATAAAGAAGATTCAAAGAGAGCGAGATGCCAGCTCCTTTCATTCAGTCAGTAGCTTCAATCATTTCTGGTATATGAATAACATGATGTTTTTCAATGGCAAAAATCAATGAATATTGTAAATGCACAAACAGTAATTTCTCCGCATTGCAAGGTGCAATTCTGAAATTTTTTGCTTTTTCCTGCTCCTCTTAGCATGATAAAGAAGATTCAAAGAGAGTGAGATGCCAGCTCCTTTCATTCAGTCAGTAGCTTCAATCATTTCTGGACGTTTTTCAATGGCAAAAATCAATGAATATTGTAAATGCACAAACAGTAATTTCTCCGCATTGCAAGGTGCAATTCTGAAATTTTTTGCTTTTTCCTGCTCCTCTTAGCATGATAAAGAAGATTCAAAGAGAGTGAGATGCCAGCTCCTTTCATTCAGTCAGTAGCTTCAAACATTTCTAGTATATGAATAACATGATGTTTTTCAATGGCAAAAATCAATGAATATTGTAAATGCACAAACAGTAATTTCTCCGCATTGCAAGGTGCAATTCTGAAATTTTTTGATTTTTCCTGCTCCTCTTAGCATGATAAAGAAGATTCAAAGAGAGTGAGATGCCAGCTCCTTTCATTCAGTCAGTAGCTTCAATCATTTCTGGACGTTTTTCAATGGCAAAAATCAATGAATATTGTAAATGCACAAACAGTAATTTCTCCGCATTGCAAGGTGCAATTCTGAAATTTTTTGCTTTTTCCTGCTCCTCTTAGCATGATAAAGAAGATTCAAAGAGAGTGAGATGCCAGCTCCTTTCATTCAGTCAGTAGCTTCAATCATTTCTGGACGTTTTTCAATGGCAAAAATCAATGAATATTGTAAATGCACAAACAGTAATTTCTCCGCATTGCAAGGTGCAATTCTGAAATTTTTTGCTTTTTCCTGCTCCTCTTAGCATGATAAAGAAGATTCAAAGAGAGTGAGATGCCAGCTCCTTTCATTCAGTCAGTAGCTTCAATCATTTCTGGTGTATGAATAACATGATGTTTTTCAATGGCAAAAATCAATGAATATTGTAAATGCACAAACAGTAATTTCTCCGCATTGCAAGGTGCAATTCTGAAATTTTTTGCTTTTTCCTGCTCCTCTTAGCATGATAAAGAAGATTCAAAGAGAGTGAGATGCCAGCTCCTTTCATTCAGTCAGCAGCTTCAATCATTTCTGGACATTTTTCAATGGCAAAAATCAATGAATATTGTAAATGCACAAACAGTAATTTCTCCGCATTGCAAGGTGCAATTCTGAAATTTTTTGCTTTTTCCTGCTCCTCTTAGCATGATAAAGAAGATTCAAAGAGAGTGAGATGCCAGCTCCTTTCATTCAGTCAGTAGCTTCAAACATTTCTGGTATATGAATAACATGATGTTTTTCAATGGCAAAAATCAATGAATATTGTAAAAGCACAAACAGTAATTTCTCCGCATTGCAAGGTGCAATTCTGAAATTTTTTGCTTTTTCCTGCTCCTCTTAGCATGATAAAGAAGATTCAAAGAGAGTGAGATGCCAGCTCCTTTCATTCAGTCAGTAGCTTCAATCATTTCTGGACGTTTTTCAATGGCAAAAATCAATGAATATTGTAAATGCACAAACAGTAATTTCTCCGCATTGCAAGGTGCAATTCTGAAATTTTTTGCTTTTTCCTGCTCCTCTTAGCATGATAAAGAAGATTCAAAGAGAGTGAGATGCCAGCTCCTTTCATTCAGTCAGTAGCTTCAATCATTTCTGGTATATGAATAACATGATGTTTTTCAATGGCAAAAATCAATGAATATTGTAAATGCACAAACAGTATTTTCTCCGCATTGCAAGTTGCAATTCTGAAATTTTTTGCTTTTTCCTGCTCCTCTTAGCATGATAAAGAAGATTCAAAGAGAGTGAGATGCCAGCTCCTTTCATTCAGTCAGTAGCTTCAATTATTTCTGGACGTTTTTCAATGGCAAAAATCAATGAATATTGTAAATGCACAAACAGTAATTTCTCCGCATTGCAAGGTGCAATTCTGAAATTTTTTGCTTTTTCCTGCTCCTCTTAGCATGATAAAGAATATTCAAAGAGAGTGAGATGCCAGCTCCTTTCATTCAGTCAGTTGCTTCAATCATTTCTGGACGTTTTTCAATGGCAAAAATCAGTGAATATTGTAAATGCACAAACAGTAATTTCTCCGCATTGCAAGGTGCAATTCTGAAATTTTTTGCTTTTTCCTGCTCCTCTTAGCATGATAAAGAAGATTCAAAGAGAGTGAGATGCCAGCTCCTTTCATTCAGTCAGTAGCTTCAATCATTTCTGGACGTTTTTCAATGGCAAAAATCAATGAATATTGTAAATGCACAAACAGTAATTTCTCCGCATTGCAAGGTGCAATTCTGAAATTTTTTGCTTTTTCCTGCTCCTCTTTGCATGATAAAGAAGATTCAAAGAGAGTGAGATGCCAGCTCCTTTCATTCAGTCAGTAGCTTCAATCATTTCTGGTATATGAATAACATGATGTTTTTCAATGGCAAAAATCAATGAATATTGTAAATGCACAAACAGTAATTTCTCCGCATTGCAAGGTGCAATTCTGAAATTTTTTGCTTTTTCCTGCTCCTCTTTGCATGATAAAGAAGATTCAAAGAGAGTGAGATGCCAGCTCCTTTCATTCAGTCAGTAGCTTCAATCATTTCTGGTATATGAATAACATGATGTTTTTCAATGGCAAAAATCAATGAATATTGTAAATGCACAAACAGTAATTTCTCCGCATTGCAAGGTGCAATTCTGAAATTTTTTGCTTTTTCCTGCTCCTCTTAGCATGATAAAGAAGATTCAAAGAGAGTGAGATGCCAGCTCCTTTCATTCAGTCAGTAGCTTCAATCATTTCTGGATGTTTTTCAATGGCAAAAATCAATGAATATTGTAAATGCACAAACAGTAATTTCTCCGCATTGCAAGGTGCAATTCTGAAATTTCTTGCATTTTCCTGCTCCTCTTAGCATGATAAAGAAGATTCAAAGAGAGTGAGATGCCAGCTCCTTTCATTCAGTCAGTAGCTTCAATCATTTCTGGACGTTTTTCAATGGCAAAAATCAATGAATATTGTAAATGCACAAACAGTAATTTCTCCGCATTGCAAGGTGCAATTCTGAAATTTTTTGCTTTTTCCTGCTCCTCTTAGCATGATAAAGAAGATTCAAAGAGAGTGAGATGCCAGCTTCTTTCATTCAGTCAGTAGCTTCAAACATTTCTGGGATATGAATAACATGATGTTTTTCAATGGCAAAAATTAATGAATATTGTAAATGCACAAACAGTAATTTCTCCGCATTGCAAGGTGCAATTCTGAAATTTTTTGCTTTTTCCTGCTCCTCTTAGCATGATAAAGAAGATTCAAAGAGAGTGAGATGCCAGCTCCTTTCATTCAGTCAGTAGCTTCAATCATTTCTGGACGTTTTTCAATGGCAAAAATCAATGAATATTGTAAATGCACAAACAGTAATTTCTCCGCATTGCAAGGTGCAATTCTGAAATTTTTTGCTTTTTCCTGCTCCTCTTAGCATGATAAAGAAGATTCAAAGAGAGTGAGATGCCAGCTCCTTTCATTCAGTCAGTAGCTTCAATCATTTCTGGACGTTTTTCAATGGCAAAAATCAATGAATATTGTAAATGCACAAACAGTAATTTCTCCGCATTGCAAGGTGCAATTCTGAAATTTTTTGCTTTTTCCTGCTCCTCTTAGCATGATAAAGAAGATTCAAAGAGAGTGAGATGCCAGCTCCTTTCATTCAGTCAGTAGCTTCAATCATTTCTGGTATATGAATAACATGATGTTTTTCAATGGCAAAAATCAATGAATATTGTAAATGCACAAACAGTAATTTCTCCGCATTGCAAGTTGCAATTCTGAAATTTTTTGCTTTTTCCTGCTCCTCTTAGCATGATAAAGAAGATTCAAAGAGAGTGAGATTCCAGCTCCTTTCATTCAGTCAGTAGCTTCAATCATTTCTGGACGTTTTTCAATGGCAAAAATCAATGAATATTGTAAATGCACAAACAGTAATTTCTCCGCATTGCAAGGTGCAATTCTGAAATTTTTTGCTTTTTCCTGCTCCTCTTAGCATGATAAAGAAGATTCAAAGAGAGTGAGATGCCAGCTCCTTTCATTCAGTCAGTAGCTTCAATCATTTCTGGACGTTTTTCAATGACAAAAATCAATGAATATTGTAAATGCACAAACAGTAATTTCTCCGCATTGCAAGATGCAATTCTGAAATTTTTTACTTTTTCCTGCTCCTCTTAGCATGATAAAAAAGATTCAAAGAGAGTGAGATGCCAGCTCCTTTCATTCAGTCAGTAGCTTCAATCATTTCTGGACGTTTTTCAATGGCAAAAATCAATGAATATTGTAAATGCACAAACAGTAATTTCTCCGCATTGCAAGGTGCAATTCTGAAATTTTTTGCTTTTTCCTGCTCCTCTTAGCATGATAAAGAAGATTCAAAGAGAGTGAGATGCCAGCTCCTTTCATTCAGTCAGTAGCTTCAATCATTTCTGGTATATGAATAACATGATGTTTTTCAATGGCAAAAATCAATGAATATTGTAAATGCACAAACAGTAATTTCTCCGCATTGCAAGGTGCAATTCTGAAATTTTTTGCTTTTTCCTGCTCCTCTTAGCATGATAAAGAAGATTCAAAGAGAGTGAGATGCCAGCTCCTTTCATTCAGTCAGTAGCTTCAATCATTTCTGGACGTTTTTCAATGGCAAAAATCAATGAATATTGTAAATGCACAAACAGTAATTTCTCCGCATTGCAAGGTGCAATTTTGAAATTTTTTGCTTTTTCCTGCTCCTCTTAGCATGATAAAGAAGATTCAAAGAGAGTGAGATGCCAGCTCCTTTCATTCAGTCAGTAGCTTCAGTCATTTCTGGACATTTTTCAATGGCAAAAATCAATGAATATTGTAAATGCACAAACAGTAATTTCTCCGCATTGCAAGGTGCAATTCTGAAATTTTTTGCTTTTTCCTGCTCCTCTTAGCATGATAAAGAAGATTCAAAGAGAGTGAGATGCCAGCTCCTTTCATTCAGTCAGTAGCTTCAAACATTTCTGGTATAAACATTTCTGGACGTTTTTCAATGGCAAAAATCAATGAATATTGTAAATGCACAAACAGTAATATCTCCACATTGCAAGGTGCAATTCTGAAATTTTTTGCTTTTTCCTGCTAATCCTAGCATGATAAAGAAGATTCAAATAGAGTGAGATGCCAGCTCCTTTCATTCAGTCAGTAGCTTCAAACATTTCTGGACGTTTTTCAATGGCAAAATTCAATGAATATTGTAAATGCACAAACAGTAATATCTCCACATTGCCAGGTGCAATTCTGAAATTTTTTGCTTTTTCCTGCTAATCCTAGCATGATAAAGAAGATTCAAAGAGAGTGAGATGCCAGCTCCTTTCATTCAGTCAGTAGCTTCAATCATTTCTGGACGTTTTTCAATGGCAAAAATCAATGAATATTGTAAATGCACAAACAGTAATTTCTCCGCATTGCAAGGTGCAATTCTGAAATTTTTTGCTTTTTCCTGCTCCTCTTAGCATGATAAAGAAGATTCAAAGAGAGTGAGATGCCAGCTCCTTTCATTCAGTCAGTAGCTTCAATCATTTCTGGACGTTTTTCAATGGCAAAAATCAATGAATATTGTAAATGCACAAACAGTAATTTCTCCGCATTGCAAGGTGCAATTCTGAAATTTTTTGCTTTTTCCTGCTCCTCTTAGCATGATAAAGAAGATTCAAAGAGAGTGAGATGCCAGCTCCTTTCATTCAGTCAGTAGCTTCAATCATTTCTGGTATATGAATAACATGATGTTTTTCAATGGCAAAAATCAATGAATATTGTAAATGCACAAACAGTAATTTCTCCGCATTGCAAGGTGCAATTCTGAAATTTTTTGCTTTTTCCTGCTCCTCTTAGCATGATAAAGAAGATTCAAAGAGAGTGAGATGCCAGCTCCTTTCATTCAGTCAGTAGCTTCAATCATTTCTGGACGTTTTTCAATGGCAAAAATCAATGAATATTGTAAATGCACAAACAGTAATTTCTCCGCATTGCAAGATGCAATTCTGAAATTTTTTGCTTTTTCCTGCTCCTCTTAGCATGATAAAGAAGATTCAAAGAGAGTGAGATGCCAGCTCCTTTCATTCAGTCAGTAGCTTCAGTCATTTCTGGACGTTTTTCAATGCAAAAATCAATGAATATTGTAAATGCACAAACAGTAATTTCTCCGCATTGCAAGGTGCAATTCTGAAATTTTTTGCTTTTTCCTGCTCCTCTTAGCATGATAAAGAAGATTCAAAGAGAGTGAGATGCCAGCTCCTTTCATTCAGTCAGTAGCTTCAATCATTTCTGGTATATGAATAACATGATGTTTTTCAATGGCAAAAATCAATGAATATTGTAAATGCACAAACAGTAATTTCTCCGCATTGCAAGGTGCAATTCTGAAATTTTTTGCTTTTTCCTGCTCCTCTTAGCATGATAAAGAAGATTCAAAGAGAGTGAGATGCCAGCTCCTTTCATTCAGTCAGTAGCTTCAATCATTTCTGGATGTTTTTCAATGGCAAAAATCAATGAATATTATAAATGCACAAACAGTAATTTCTCCGCATTGCAAGGTGCAATTCTGAAATTTCTTGCATTTTCCTGCTCCTCTTAGCATGATAAAGAAGATTCAAAGAGAGTGAGATGCCAGCTCCTTTCATTCAGTCAGTAGCTTCAATCATTTCTGGACGTTTTTCAATGGCAAAAATCAATGAATATTGTAAATGCACAAACAGTAATTTCTCCGCATTGCAAGGTGCAATTCTGAAATTTTTTGCTTTTTCCTGCTCCTCTTAGCATGATAAAGAAGATTCAAAGAGAGTGAGATGCCAGCTTCTTTCATTCAGTCAGTAGCTTCAAACATTTCTGGGATATGAATAACATGATGTTTTTCAATGGCAAAAATTAATGAATATTGTAAATGCACAAACAGTAATTTCTCCGCATTGCAAGGTGCAATTCTGAAATTTTTTGCTTTTTCCTGCTCCTCTTAGCATGATAAAGAAGATTCAAAGAGAGTGAGATGCCAGCTCCTTTCATTCAGTCAGTAGCTTCAATCATTTCTGGACGTTTTTCAATGGCAAAAATCAATGAATATTGTAAATGCACAAACAGTAATTTCTCCGCATTGCAAGGTGCAATTCTGAAATTTTTTGCTTTTTCCTGCTCCTCTTAGCATGATAAAGAAGATTCAAAGAGAGTGAGATGCCAGCTCCTTTCATTCAGTCAGTAGCTTCAATCATTTCTGGACGTTTTTCAATGGCAAAAATCAATGAATATTGTAAATGCACAAACAGTAATTTCTCCGCATTGCAAGGTGCAATTCTGAAATTTTTTGCTTTTTCCTGCTCCTCTTAGCATGATAAAGAAGATTCAAAGAGAGTGAGATGCCAGCTCCTTTCATTCAGTCAGTAGCTTCAATCATTTCTGGTATATGAATAACATGATGTTTTTCAATGGCAAAAATCAATGAATATTGTAAATGCACAAACAGTAATTTCTCCGCATTGCAAGTTGCAATTCTGAAATTTTTTGCTTTTTCCTGCTCCTCTTAGCATGATAAAGAAGATTCAAAGAGAGTGAGATTCCAGCTCCTTTCATTCAGTCAGTAGCTTCAATCATTTCTGGACGTTTTTCAATGGCAAAAATCAATGAATATTGTAAATGCACAAACAGTAATTTCTCCGCATTGCAAGGTGCAATTCTGAAATTTTTTGCTTTTTCCTGCTCCTCTTAGCATGATAAAGAAGATTCAAAGAGAGTGAGATGCCAGCTCCTTTCATTCAGTCAGTAGCTTCAATCATTTCTGGACGTTTTTCAATGACAAAAATCAATGAATATTGTAAATGCACAAACAGTAATTTCTCCGCATTGCAAGATGCAATTCTGAAATTTTTTGCTTTTTCCTGCTCCTCTTAGCATGATAAAAAAGATTCAAAGAGAGTGAGATGCCAGCTCCTTTCATTCAGTCAGTAGCTTCAATCATTTCTGGACGTTTTTCAATGGCAAAAATCAATGAATATTGTAAATGCACAAACAGTAATTTCTCCGCATTGCAAGGTGCAATTCTGAAATTTTTTGCTTTTTCCTGCTCCTCTTAGCATGATAAAGAAGATTCAAAGAGAGTGAGATGCCAGCTCCTTTCATTCAGTCAGTAGCTTCAATCATTTCTGGTATATGAATAACATGATGTTTTTCAATGGCAAAAATCAATGAATATTGTAAATGCACAAACAGTAATTTCTCCGCATTGCAAGGTGGAATTCTGAAATTTTTTGCTTTTTCCTGCTCCTCTTAGCATGATAAAGAAGATTCAAAGAGAGTGAGATGCCAGCTCCTTTCATTCAGTCAGTAGCTTCAATCATTTCTGGACGTTTTTCAATGGCAAAAATCAATGAATATTGTAAATGCACAAACAGTAATTTCTCCGCATTGCAAGGTGCAATTTTGAAATTTTTTGCTTTTTCCTGCTCCTCTTAGCATGATAAAGAAGATTCAAAGAGAGTGAGATGCCAGCTCCTTTCATTCAGTCAGTAGCTTCAGTCATTTCTGGACGTTTTTCAATGGCAAAAATCAATGAATATTGTAAATGCACAAACAGTAATTTCTCCGCATTGCAAGGTGCAATTCTGAAATTTTTTGCTTTTTCCTGCTCCTCTTAGCATGATAAAGAAGATTCAAAGAGAGTGAGATGCCAGCTCCTTTCATTCAGTCAGTAGCTTCAAACATTTCTGGTATAAACATTTCTGGACGTTTTTCAATGGCAAAAATCAATGAATATTGTAAATGCACAAACAGTAATATCTCCACATTGCAAGGTGCAATTCTGAAATTTTTTGCTTTTTCCTGCTAATCCTAGCATGATAAAGAAGATTCAAATAGAGTGAGATGCCAGCTCCTTTCATTCAGTCAGTAGCTTCAAACATTTCTGGACGTTTTTCAATGGCAAAATTCAATGAATATTGTAAATGCACAAACAGTAATATCTCCACATTGCCAGGTGCAATTCTGAAATTTTTTGCTTTTTCCTGCTAATCCTAGCATGATAAAGAAGATTCAAAGAGAGTGAGATGCCAGCTCCTTTCATTCAGTCAGTAGCTTCAATCATTTCTGGACGTTTTTCAATGGCAAAAATCAATGAATATTGTAAATGCACAAACAGTAATTTCTCCGCATTGCAAGGTGCAATTCTGAAATTTTTTGCTTTTTCCTGCTCCTCTTAGCATGATAAAGAAGATTCAAAGAGAGTGAGATGCCAGCTCCTTTCATTCAGTCAGTAGCTTCAATCATTTCTGGACGTTTTTCAATGGCAAAAATCAATGAATATTGTAAATGCACAAACAGTAATTTCTCCGCATTGCAAGGTGCAATTCTGAAATTTTTTGCTTTTTCCTGCTCCTCTTAGCATGATAAAGAAGATTCAAAGAGAGTGAGATGCCAGCTCCTTTCATTCAGTCAGTAGCTTCAATCATTTCTGGTATATGAATAACATGATGTTTTTCAATGGCAAAAATCAATGAATATTGTAAATGCACAAACAGTAATTTCTCCGCATTGCAAGGTGCAATTCTGAAATTTTTTGCTTTTTCCTGCTCCTCTTAGCATGATAAAGAAGATTCAAAGAGAGTGAGATGCCAGCTCCTTTCATTCAGTCAGTAGCTTCAATCATTTCTGGACGTTTTTCAATGGCAAAAATCAATGAATATTGTAAATGCACAAACAGTAATTTCTCCGCATTGCAAGATGCAATTCTGAAATTTTTTGCTTTTTCCTGCTCCTCTTAGCATGATAAAGAAGATTCAAAGAGAGTGAGATGCCAGCTCCTTTCATTCAGTCAGTAGCTTCAGTCATTTCTGGACGTTTTTCAATGCAAAAATCAATGAATATTGTAAATGCACAAACAGTAATTTCTCCGCATTGCAAGGTGCAATTCTGAAATTTTTTGCTTTTTCCTGCTCCTCTTAGCATGATAAAGAAGATTCAAAGAGAGTGAGATGCCAGCTCCTTTCATTCAGTCAGTAGCTTCAATCATTTCTGGTATATGAATAACATGATGTTTTTCAATGGCAAAAATCAATGAATATTGTAAATGCACAAACAGTAATTTCTCCGCATTGCAAGGTGCAATTCTGAAATTTTTTGCTTTTTCCTGCTCCTCTTAGCATGATAAAGAAGATTCAAAGAGAGTGAGATGCCAGCTCCTTTCATTCAGTCAGTAGCTTCAATCATTTCTGGATGTTTTTCAATGGCAAAAATCAATGAATATTATAAATGCACAAACAGTAATTTCTCCGCATTGCAAGGTGCAATTCTGAAATTTCTTGCATTTTCCTGCTCCTCTTAGCATGATAAAGAAGATTCAAAGAGAGTGAGATGCCAGCTCCTTTCATTCAGTCAGTAGCTTCAATCATTTCTGGACGTTTTTCAATGGCAAAAATCAATGAATATTGTAAATGCACAAACAGTAATTTCTCCGCATTGCAAGGTGCAATTCTGAAATTTTTTGCTTTTTCCTGCTCCTCTTAGCATGATAAAGAAGATTCAAAGAGAGTGAGATGCCAGCTCCTTTCATTCAGTCAGTAGCTTCAAACATTTCTGGTATATGAATAACATGATGTTTTTCAATGGCAAAAATCAATGAATATTGTAAATGCACAAACAGTAATTTCTCCGCATTGCAAGGTGCAATTCTGAAATTTTTTGCTTTTTCCTGCTCCTCAGCATGATAAAGAAGATTCAAAGAGAGTGAGATGCCAGCTCCTTTCATTCAGTCAGTAGCTTCAATCATTTCTGGACGTTTTTCAATGGCAAAAATCAATGAATATTGTAAATGCACAAACAGTAATTTCTCCGCATTGCAAGGTGCAATTCTGAAATTTTTTGCTTTTTCCTGCTCCTATTAGCATGATAAAGAAGATTCAAAGAGAGTGAGATGCCAGCTTCTTTCATTGTCAGTAGCTTCAAACATTTCTGGGATATGAATAACATGATGTTTTTCAATGGCAAAAATTAATGAATATTGTAAATGCACAAACAGTAATTTCTCCGCATTGCAAGGTGCAATTCTGAAATTTTTTGCTTTTTCCTGCTCCTCTTAGCATGATAAAGAAGATTCAAAGAGAGTGAGATGCCAGCTCCTTTCATTCAGTCAGTAGCTTCAATCATTTCTGGACGTTTTTCAATGGCAAAAATCAATGAATATTGTAAATGCACAAACAGTAATTTCTCCGCATTGCAAGGTGCAATTCTGAAATTTTTTGCTTTTTCCTGCTCCTCTTAGCATGATAAAGAAGATTCAAAGAGAGTGAGATGCCAGCTCCTTTCATTCAGTCAGTAGCTTCAATCATTTCTGGACGTTTTTCAATGGCAAAAATCAATGAATATTGTAAATGCACAAACAGTAATTTCTCCGCATTGCAAGGTGCAATTCTGAAATTTTTTGCTTTTTCCTGCTCCTCTTAGCATGATAAAGAAGATCCAAAGAGAGTGAGATGCCAGCTCCTTTCATTCAGTCAGTAGCTTCAATCATTTCTGGTATATGAATAACATGATGTTTTTCAATGGCAAAAATCAATGAATATTGTAAATGCACAAACAGTAATTTCTCCGCATTGCAAGTTGCAATTCTGAAATTTTTTGCTTTTTCCTGCTCCTCTTAGCATGATAAAGAAGATTCAAAGAGAGTGAGATTCCGGCTCCTTTCATTCAGTCAGTAGCTTCAATCATTTCTGGACATTTTTCAATGGCAAAAATCAATGAATATTGTAAATGCACAAACAGTAATTTCTCCGCATTGCAAGGTGCAATTCTGAAATTTTTTGCTTTTTCCTGCTCCTCTTAGCATGATAAAGAAGATTCAAAGAGAGTGAGATGCCAGCTCCTTTCATTCAGTCAGTAGCTTCAATCATTTCTGGACGTTTTTCAATGGCAAAAATCAATGAATATTGTAAATGCACAAACAGTAATTTCTCCGCATTGCAAGATGAAATTCTGAAATTTTTTGCTTTTTCCTGCTCCTCTTAGCATGATAAAGAAGATTCAAAGAGAGTGAGATGCCAGCTCCTTTCATTCAGTCAGTAGCTTCAATCATTTCTGGACGTTTTTCAATGGCAAAAATCAATGAATATTGTAAATGCACAAACAGTAATTTCTCCGCATTGCAAGGTGCAATTCTGAAATTTTTTGCTTTTTCCTGCTCCTCTTAGCATGATAAAGAAGATTCAAACAGAGTGAGATGCCAGCTCCTTTCATTCAGTCAGTAGCTTCAATCATTTCTGGTATATGAATAACATGATGTTTTTCAATGGCAAAAATCAATGAATATTGTAAATGCACAAACAGTAATTTCTCCGCATTGCAAGGTGCAATTCTGAAATTTTTTGCTTTTTCCTGCTCCTCTTAGCATGATAAAGAAGATTCAAAGAGAGTGAGATGCCAGCTCCTTTCATTCAGTCAGTAGCTTCAATCATTTCTGGACGTTTTTCAATGGCAAAAATCAATGAATATTGTAAATGCACAAACAGTAATTTCTCCGCATTGCAAGGTGCAATTCTGAAATTTTTTGCTTTTTCCTGCTCCTCTTAGCATGATAAAGAAGATTCAAAGAGAGTGAGATGCCAGCTCCTTTCATTCAGTCAGTAGCTTCAGTCATTTCTGGAAGTTTTTCAATGGCAAAAATCAATGAATATTGTAAATGCACAAACAGTAATTTCTCCGCATTGCAAGGTGCAATTCTGAAATTTTTTGCTTTTTCCTGCTCCTCTTAGCATGATAAAGAAGATTCAAAGAGAGTGAGATGCCAGCTCCTTTCATTCAGTCAGTAGCTTCAAACATTTCTGGTATATGAATAACATGATGTTTTTCAATGGCAAAAATCAATGAATATTGTAAATGCACAAACAGTAATATCTCCACATTGCAAGGTGCAATTCTGAAATTTTTTGCTTTTTCCTGCTAATCCTAGCATGATAAAGAAGATTCAAAGAGAGTGAGATGCCAGCTCCTTTCATTCAGTCAGTAGCTTCAAACATTTCTGGACGTTTTTCAATGGCAAAAATCAATGAATATTGTAAATGCACAAACAGTAATATCTCCACATTGCAAGGTGCAATTCTGAAATTTTTTGCTTTTTCCTGCTACTCCTAGCATGATAAAGAAGATTCAAAGAGAGTGAGATGCCAGCTCCTTTCATTCAGTCAGTAGCTTCAATCATTTCTGGACGTTTTTCAATGGCAAAAATCAATGAATATTGTAAATGCACAAACAGTAATTTCTCCGCATTGCAAGGTGCAATTCTGAATTTTTTTGCTTTTTCCTGCTCCTCTTAGCATGGTAAAGAAGATTCAAAGAGAGTGAGATGCCAGCTCCTTTCATTCAGTCAGTAGCTTCAGTCATTTCTGGACGTTTTTCAATGGCAAAAATCAATGAATATTGTAAATGCACAAAAAGTAATTTCTCCGCATTGCAAGGTGCAATTCTGAAATTTTTTGCTTTTTCCTGCTCCTCTTAGCATGATAAAGAAGATTCAAAGAGAGTGAGATGCCAGCTCCTTTCATTCAGTCAGTAGCTTCAAACATTTCTGGTATAAACATTTCTGGATCTTTTTCAATGGCAAAAATCAATGAATATTGTAAATGCACAAACAGTAATATCTCCACATTGCAAGGTGCAATTCTGAAATTTTTTGCTTTTTCCTGCTAATCCTAGCATGATAAAGAAGATTCAAATAGAGTGAGATGCCAGCTCCTTTCATTCAGTCAGTAGCTTCAAACATTTCTGGACGTTTTTCAATGGCAAAATTCAATGAATATTGTAAATGCACAAACAGTAATATCTCCACATTGCAAGGTGCAATTCTGAAATTTTTTGCTTTTTCCTGCTAATCCTAGCATGATAAAGAAGATTCAAAGAGAGTGAGATGCCAGCTCCTTTCATTCAGTCAGTAGCTTCAATCATTTCTGGACGTTTTTCAATGGCAAAAATCAATGAATATTGTAAATGCACAAACAGTAATTTCTCCGCATTGCAAGGTGCAATTCTGAAATTTTTTGCTTTTTCCTGCTCCTCTTAGCATGATAAAGAAGATTCAAAGAGAGTGAGATGCCAGCTCCTTTCATTCAGCCAGTAGCTTCAATCATTTCTGGATGTTTTTCAATGGCAAAAATCAATGAATATTGTAAATGCACAAACAGTAATTTCTCCGCATTGCAAGGTGCAATTCTGAAATTTTTTGTTTTTACCTGCTCCTCTTAGCATGATAAAGAAGATTCAAAGAGAGTGAGATGCCAGCTCCTTTCATTCAGTCAGTAGCTTCAATCATTTCTGGTATATGAATAACATGATGTTTTTCAATGGCAAAAATCAATGAATATTGTAAATGCACAAACAGTAATTTCTCCGCATTGCAAGGTGCAATTCTGAAATTTTTTGCTTTTTCCTGCTCCTCTTAGCATGATAAAGAAGATTCAAAGAGAGTGAGATGCCAGCTCCTTTCATTCAGTCAGTAGCTTCAATCATTTCTGGACGTTTTTCAATGGCAAAAATCAATGAATATTGTAAATGCACAAACAGTAATTTCTCCGCATTGCAAGATGCAATTCTGAAATTTTTTGCTTTTTCCTGCTCCTCTTAGCATGATAAAGAAGATTCAAAGAGAGTGAGATGCCAGCTCCTTTCATTCAGTCAGTAGCTTCAGTCATTTCTGGACGTTTTTCAATGGCAAAAATCAATGAATATTGTAAATGCACAAACAGTAATTTCTCCGCATTGCAAAGTGCAATTCTGAAATTTTTTGCTTTTTCCTGCTCCTCTTAGCATGATAAAGAAGATTCAAAGAGAGTGAGATGCCAGCTCCTTTCATTCAGTCAGTAGCTTCAAACATTTCTGGTATAAACATTTCTGGATGTTTTTCAATGGCAAAAATCAATGAATATTGTAAATGCACAAACAGTAATATCTCCACATTGCAAGGTGCAATGCTGAAATTTTTTGCTTTTTCCTGCTAATCCTAGGATGATAAAGAAGATTCAAATAGAGTGAGATGCCAGCTCCTTTCATTCAGTCAGTAGCTTCAAACATTTCTGGACGTTTTTCAATGGCAAAAATCAATGAATATTGTAAATGCACAAACAGTAATATCTCCACATTGCAAGGTGCAATTCTGAAATTTTTTGCTTTTTCCTGCTAATCCTAGCATGATAAAGAAGATTCAAAGAGAGTGAGATGTCAGCTCCTTTCATTCAGTCAGTAGCTTCAATCATTTCTGGTATATGAATAACATGATGTTTTTCAATGGCAAAAATCAATGAATATTGTAAATGCACAAACAGTAATTTCTCCGCATTGCAAGGTGCAATTCTGAAATTTTTTGCTTTTTCCTGCTCCTCTTAGCATGATAAAGAAGATTCAAAGAGAGTGAGATGCCAGCTCCTTTCATTCAGTCAGTAGCTTCAATCATTTCTGGACGTTTTTCAATGGCAAAAATCAATGAATATTGTAAATGCACAAACAGTAATTTCTCCGCATTGCAAGGTGCAATTCTGAAATTTTTTGCTTTTTCCTGCTCCTCTTAGCATGATAAAGAAGATTCAAAGAGAGTGAGATGCCAGCTCCTTTCATTCAGTCAGTAGCTTCAGTCATTTCTGGAAGTTTTTCAATGGCAAAAATCAATGAATATTGTAAATGCACAAACAGTAATTTCTCCGCATTGCAAGGTGCAATTCTGAAATTTTTTGCTTTTTCCTGCTCCTCTTAGCATGATAAAGAAGATTCAAAGAGAGTGAGATGCCAGCTCCTTTCATTCAGTCAGTAGCTTCAAACATTTCTGGTATAAACATTTCTGGACGTTTTTCAATGGCAAAAATCAATGAATATTGTAAATGCACAAACAGTAATATCTCCACATTGCAAGGTGCAATGCTGAAATTTTTTTTGCTTTTTCCTGCTAATCCTAGCATGATAAAGAAGATTCAAATAGAGTGAGATGCCAGCTCCTTTCATTCAGTCAGTAGCTTCAAACATTTCTGGACGTTTTTCAATGGCAAAAATCAATGAATATTGTAAATGCACAAACAGTAATATCTCCACATTGCAAGGTGCAATTCTGAAATTTTTTGCTTTTTCCTGCTAATCCTAGCATGATAAAGAAGATTCAAAGAGAGTGAGATGTCAGCTCCTTTCATTCAGTCAGTAGCTTCAAACATTTCTGGTATATGAATAACATGATGTTTTTCAATGGCAAAAATCAATGAATATTGTAAATGCACAAACAGTAATATCTCCACATTGCAAGGTGCAATTCTGAAATTTTTTGCTTTTTCCTGCTAATCCTAGCATGATAAAGAAGATTCAAAGAGAGTGAGATGCCAGCTCCTTTCATTCAGTCAGTAGCTTCAAACATTTCTGGACGTTTTTCAATGGCAAAAATCAATGAATATTGTAAATGCACAAACAGTAATATCTCCACATTGCAAGGTGCAATTCTGAAATTTTTTGCTTTTTCCTGCTACTCCTAGCATGATAAAGAAGATTCAAAGAGAGTGAGATGCCAGCTCCTTTCATTCAGTCAGTAGCTTCAATCATTTCTGGACGTTTTTCAATGGCAAAAATCAATGAATATTGTAAATGCACAAACAGTAATTTCTCCGCATTGCAAGGTGCAATTCTGAATTTTTTTGCTTTTTCCTGCTCCTCTTAGCATGGTAAAGAAGATTCAAAGAGAGTGAGATGCCAGCTCCTTTCATTCAGTCAGTAGCTTCAGTCATTTCTGGACGTTTTTCAATGGCAAAAATCAATGAATATTGTAAATGCACAAAAAGTAATTTCTCCGCATTGCAAGGTGCAATTCTGAAATTTTTTGCTTTTTCCTGCTCCTCTTAGCATGATAAAGAAGATTCAAAGAGAGTGAGATGCCAGCTCCTTTCATTCAGTCAGTAGCTTCAAACATTTCTGGTATAAACATTTCTGGACGTTTTTCAATGGCAAAAATCAATGAATATTGTAAATGCACAAACAGTAATATCTCCACATTGCAAGGTGCAATTCTGAAATTTTTTGCTTTTTCCTGCTAATCCTAGCATGATAAAGAAGATTCAAATAGAGTGAGATGCCAGCTCCTTTCATTCAGTCAGTAGCTTCAAACATTTCTGGACGTTTTTCAATGGCAAAATTCAATGAATATTGTAAATGCACAAACAGTAATATCTCCACATTGCAAGGTGCAATTCTGAAATTTTTTGCTTTTTCCTGCTCCTCTTAGCATGATAAAGAAGATTCAAAGAGAGTGAGATGCCAGCTCCTTTCATTCAGTCAGTAGCTTCAATCATTTCTGGATGTTTTTCAATGGCAAAAATCAATGAATATTGTAAATGCACAAACAGTAATTTCTCCGCATTGCAAGGTGCAATTCTGAAATTTTTTGCTTTTTCCTGCTCCTCTTAGCATGATAAAGAAGATTCAAAGAGAGTGAGATGCCAGCTCCTTTCATTCAGTCAGTAGCTTCAATCATTTCTGGTATATGAATAACATGATGTTATTCAATGGCAAAAATCAATGAATATTGTAAATGCACAAACAGTAATTTCTCCGCATTGCAAGGTGCAATTCTGAAATTTTTTGCTTTTTCCTGCTCTTCTTAGCATGATAAAGAAGATTCAAAGAGAGTGAGATGCCAGCTCCTTTCATTCAGTCAGTAGCTTCAATCATTTCTGGACGTTTTTCAATGGCAAAAATCAATGAATATTGTAAATGCACAAACAGTAATTTCTCCGCATTGCAAGATGCAATTCTGAAATTTTTTGCTTTTTCCTGCTCCTCTTAGCATGATAAAGAAGATTCAAAGAGAGTGAGATGCCAGCTCCTTTCATTCAGTCAGTAGCTTCAGTCATTTCTGGACGTTTTTCAATGGCAAAAATCAATGAATATTGTAAATGCACAAACAGTAATTTCTCCGCATTGCAAAGTGCAATTCTGAAATTTTTTGCTTTTTCCTGCTCCTCTTAGCATGATAAAGAAGATTCAAAGAGTGTGAGATGCCAGCTCCTTTCATTCAGTCAGTAGCTTCAAACATTTCTGGTATAAACATTTCTGGATGTTTTTCAATGGCAAAAATCAATGAATATTGTAAATGCACAAACAGTAATATCTCCACATTGCAAGGTGCAATGCTGAAATTTTTTGCTTTTTCCTGCTAATCCTAGGATGATAAAGAAGATTCAAATAGAGTGAGATGCCAGCTCCTTTCATTCAGTCAGTAGCTTCAAACATTTCTGGACGTTTTTCAATGGCAAAAATCAATGAATATTGTAAATGCACAAACAGTAATATCTCCACATTGCAAGGTGCAATTCTGAAATTTTTTGCTTTTTCCTGCTAATCCTAGCATGATAAAGAAGATTCAAAGAGAGTGAGATGTCAGCTCCTTTCATTCAGTCAGTAGCTTCAAACATTTCTGGTATATGAATAACATGATGTTTTTCAATGGCAAAAATCAATGAATATTGTAAATGCACAAAGAGTAATATCTCCACATTGCAAGGTGCAATTCTGAATTTTTTTGCTTTTTCCTGCTAATCCTAGCATGATAAAGAAGATTCAAAGAGAGTGAGATGCCAGCTCCTTTCATTCAGTCAGTAGCTTCAAACATTTCTGGACGTTTTTCAATGGCAAAAATCAATGATTATTGTAAATGCACAAACAGTAATATCTCCACATTGCAAGGTGCAATTCTGAAATTTTTTGCTTTTTCCTGCTACTCCTAGCATGATAAAGAAGATTCAAAGAGAGTGAGATGCCAGCTCCTTTCATTCAGTCAGTAGCTTCAAACATTTCTGGACGTTTTTCAATGGCAAAAATCAATGAATATTGTAAATGCACAAACAGTAATATCTCCACATTGCAAGGTGCAATTCTGAAATTTTTTGCTTTTTCCTGCTAATCCTAGCATGATAAAGAAGATTCAAAGAGAGTGAGATGCCAGCTCCTTTCATTCAGTCAGTAGCTTCAAACATTTCTGGACGTTTTTCAATGGCAAAAATCAATGAATATTGTAAATGCACAAACAGTAATTTCTCCGCATTGCAAGGTGCAATTCTGAAATTTTTTGCTTTTTCCTGCTCCTCTTAGCATGATAAAGAAGATTCAAAGAGAGTGAGATGCCAGCTCCTTTCATTCAGTCAGTAGCTTCAATCATTTCTGGACGTTTTTCAATGGCAAAAATCAATGAATATTGTAAATGCACAAACAGTAATTTCTCCGCATTGCAAGGTGCAATTCTGAAATTTTTTGCTTTTTCCTGCTCCTCTTAGCATGATAATGAAGATTCAAAGAGAGTGAGATGCCAGCTCCTTTCATTCAGTCAGTAGCTTCAATCATTTCTGGTATATGAATAACATGATGTTTTTCAATGGCAAAAATCAATGAATATTGTAAATGCACAAACAGTAATTTCTCCGCATTGCAAGTTGCAATTCTGAAATTTTTTGCTTTTTCCTGCTCCTCTTAGCATGATAAAGAAGATTCAAAGAGAGTGAGATGCCAGCTCCTTTCATTCAGTCAGTAGCTTCAATCATTTCTGGACGTTTTTCAATGGCAAAAATCAATGAATATTGTAAATGCACAAACAGTAATTTCTCCGCATTGCAAGGTGCAATTCTGAAATTTTTTGCTTTTTCCTGCTCCTCTTAGCATGATAAAGAAGATTCAAAGAGAGTGAGATGCCAGCTCCTTTCATTCAGTCAGTAGCTTCAATCATTTCTGGACGTTTTTCAATGGCAAAAATCAATGAATATTGTAAATGCACAAACAGTAATTTCTCCGCATTGCAAGGTGCAATTCTGAAATTTTTTGCTTTTTCCTGCTCCTCTTAGCATGATAAAGAAGATTCAAAGAGAGTGAGATGCCAGCTCCTTTCATTCAGTCAGTAGCTTCAATCATTTCTGGACGTTTTTCAATGGCAAAAATCAATGAATATTGTAAATGCACAAACAGTAATTTCTCCGCATTGCAAGGTGCAATTCTGAAATTTTTTGCTTTTTCCTGCTCCTCTTAGCATGATAAAGAAGATTCAAAGAGAGTGAGATGCCAGCTCCTTTCATTCAGTCAGTAGCTTCAATCATTTCTGGTATATGAATAACATGATGTTTTTCAATGGCAAAAATCAATGAATATTGTAAATGCACAAACAGTAATTTCTCCGCATTGCAAGGTGCAATTCTGAAATTTTTTGCTTTTTCCTGCTCCTCTTAGCATGATAAAGAAGATTCAAAGAGCGTGAGATGCCAGCTCCTTTCATTCAGTCAGTAGCTTCAATCATTTCTGGATGTTTTTCAATGGCAAAAATCAATGAATATTGTAAATGCACAAACAGTAATTTCTCCGCATTGCAAGGTGCAATTCTGAAATTTTTTGCTTTTTCCTGCTCCTCTTAGCATGATAAAGAAGATTCAAAGAGAGTGAGATGCCAGCTCCTTTCATTCAGTCAGTAGCTTCAGTCATTTCTGGACGTTTTTCAATGGCAAAAATCAATGAATATTGTAAATGCACAAACAGTAATTTCTCCGCATTGCAACGTGCAATTCTGAAATTTTTTGCTTTTTCCTGCTATTCTTAGCATGATAAAGAAGATTCAAAGAGAGTGAGATGCCAGCTCCTTTCATTCAGTCAGTAGCTTCAAACATTTCTGGTATAAACATTTCTGGACGTTTTTCAATGGCAAAAATCAATGAATATTGTAAATGCACAAACAGTAATATCTCCACATTGCAAGGTGCAATTCTGAAATTTTTTGCTTTTTCCTGCTAATCCTAGCATGATAAAGAAGATTCAAATAGAGTGAGATGCCAGCTCCTTTCATTCAGTCAGTAGCTTCAAACATTTCTGGACGTTTTTCAATGGCAAAATTCAATGAATATTGTAAATGCACAAACAGTAATATCTCCACTTTGCAAGGTGCAATTCTGAAATTTTTTGCTTTTTCCTGCTAATCCTAGCATGATAAAGAAGATTCAAAGAGAGTGAGATGCCAGCTCCTTTCATTCAGTCAGTAGCTTCAATCATTTCTGGACGTTTTTCAATGGCAAAAATCAATGAATATTGTAAATGCACAAACTGTAATTTCTCCGCATTGCAAGGTGCAATTCTGAAATTTTTTGCTTTTTCCTGCTCCTCTTAGCATGATAAAGAAGATTCAAAGAGAGTGAGATGCCAGCTCCTTTCATTCAGTCAGTAGCTTCAATCATTTCTGGACGTTTTTCAATGGCAAAAATCAATGAATATTGTAAATGCACAAACAGTAATTTCTCCGCATTGCAAGGTGCAATTCTGAAATTTTTTGCTTTTTCCTGCTCCTCTTAGCATGATAAAGAAGATTCAAAGAGAGTGAGATGCCAGCTCCTTTCATTCAGTCAGTAGCTTCAATCATTTCTGGTATATGAATAACATGATGTTTTTCAATGGCAAAAATCAATGAATATTGTAAATGCACAAACAGTAATTTCTCCGCATTGCAAGGTGCAATTCTGAAATTTTTTGCTTTTTCCTGCTCCTCTTAGCATGATAAAGAAGATTCAAAGAGAGTGAGATGCCAGCTCCTTTCATTCAGTCAGTAGCTTCAATCATTTCTGGACGTTTTTCAATGGCAAAAATCAATGAATATTGTAAATGCACAAACAGTAATTTCTCCGCATTGCAAGGTGCAATTCTGAAATTTTTTGCTTTTTCCTGCTCCTCTTAGCATGATAAAGAAGATTCTAAGAGAGTGAGATGCCAGCTCCTTTCATTCAGTCAGTAGCTTCAATCATTTCTGGACGTTTTTCAATGGCAAAAATCAATGAATATTGTAAATGCACAAACAGTAATTTCTCCGCATTGCAAGGTGCAATTCTGAATTTTTTTGCTTTTTCCTGATCCTCTTAGCATGATAAAGAAGATTCAAAGAGAGTGAGATGCCAGCTCCTTTCATTCAGTCAGTAGCTTCAAACATTTCTGGTATATGAATAACATGATGTTTTTCAATGGCAAAAATCAATGAATATTGTAAATGCACAAACAGTAATATCTCCACATTGCAAGGTGCAATTCTGAATTTTTTTGCTTTTTCCTGCTAATCCTAGCATGATAAAGAAGATTCAAAGAGAGTGAGATGCCAGCTCCTTTCATTCAGTCAGTAGCTTCAAACATTTCTGGACGTTTTTCAATGGCAAAAATCAATGAATATTGTAAATGCACAAACAGTAATATCTCCACATTGCAAGGTGCAATTCTGAAATTTTTTGCTTTTTCCTGCTACTCCTAGCATGATAAAGAAGATTCAAAGAGAGTGAGATGCCAGCTCCTTTCATTCAGTCAGTAGCTTCAAACATTTCTGGACGTTTTTCAATGGCAAAAATCAATGAATATTGTAAATGCACAAACAGTAATATCTCCACATTGCAAGGTGCAATTCTGAAATTTTTTGCTTTTTCCTGCTAATCCTAGCATGATAAAGAAGATTCAAAGAGAGTGAGATGCCAGCTCCTTTCATTCAGTCAGTAGCTTCAAACATTTCTGGACGTTTTTCAATGGCAAAAATCAATGAATATTGTAAATGCACAAACAGTAATTTCTCCGCATTGCAAGGTGCAATTCTGAAATTTTTTGCTTTTTCCTGCTCCTCTTAGCATGATAAAGAAGATTCAAAGAGAGTGAGATGCCAGCTCCTTTCATTCAGTCAGTAGCTTCAATCATTTCTGGACGTTTTTCAATGGCAAAAATCAATGAATATTGTAAATGCACAAACAGTAATTTCTCCGCATTGCAAGGTGCAATTCTGAAATTTTTTGCTTTTTCCTGCTCCTCTTAGCATGATAATGAAGATTCAAAGAGAGTGAGATGCCAGCTCCTTTCATTCAGTCAGTAGCTTCAATCATTTCTGGTATATGAATAACATGATGTTTTTCAATGGCAAAAATCAATGAATATTGTAAATGCACAAACAGTAATTTCTCCGCATTGCAAGTTGCAATTCTGAAATTTTTTGCTTTTTCCTGCTCCTCTTAGCATGATAAAGAAGATTCAAAGAGAGTGAGATGCCAGCTCCTTTCATTCAGTCAGTAGCTTCAATCATTTCTGGACGTTTTTCAATGGCAAAAATCAATGAATATTGTAAATGCACAAACAGTAATTTCTCCGCATTGCAAGGTGCAATTCTGAAATTTTTTGCTTTTTCCTGCTCCTCTTAGCATGATAAAGAAGATTCAAAGAGAGTGAGATGCCAGCTCCTTTCATTCAGTCAGTAGCTTCAATCATTTCTGGACGTTTTTCAATGGCAAAAATCAATGAATATTGTAAATGCACAAACAGTAATTTCTCCGCATTGCAAGGTGCAATTCTGAAATTTTTTGCTTTTTCCTGCTCCTCTTAGCATGATAAAGAAGATTCAAAGAGAGTGAGATGCCAGCTCCTTTCATTCAGTCAGTAGCTTCAATCATTTCTGGACGTTTTTCAATGGCAAAAATCAATGAATATTGTAAATGCACAAACAGTAATTTCTCCGCATTGCAAGGTGCAATTCTGAATTTTTTTGCTTTTTCCTGATCCTCTTAGCATGATAAAGAAGATTCAAAGAGAGTGAGATGCCAGCTCCTTTCATTCAGTCAGTAGCTTCAAACATTTCTGGTATATGAATAACATGATGTTTTTCAATGGCAAAAATCAATGAATATTGTAAATGCACAAACAGTAATATCTCCACATTGCAAGGTGCAATTCTGAATTTTTTTGCTTTTTCCTGCTAATCCTAGCATGATAAAGAAGATTCAAAGAGAGTGAGATGCCAGCTCCTTTCATTCAGTCAGTAGCTTCAAACATTTCTGGACGTTTTTCAATGGCAAAAATCAATGAATATTGTAAATGCACAAACAGTAATATCTCCACATTGCAAGGTGCAATTCTGAAATTTTTTGCTTTTTCCTGCTACTCCTAGCATGATAAAGAAGATTCAAAGAGAGTGAGATGCCAGCTCCTTTCATTCAGTCAGTAGCTTCAAACATTTCTGGACGTTTTTCAATGGCAAAAATCAATGAATATTGTAAATGCACAAACAGTAATATCTCCACATTGCAAGGTGCAATTCTGAAATTTTTTGCTTTTTCCTGCTAATCCTAGCATGATAAAGAAGATTCAAAGAGAGTGAGATGCCAGCTCCTTTCATTCAGTCAGTAGCTTCAAACATTTCTGGACGTTTTTCAATGGCAAAAATCAATGAATATTGTAAATGCACAAACAGTAATTTCTCCGCATTGCAAGGTGCAATTCTGAAATTTTTTGCTTTTTCCTGCTCCTCTTAGCATGATAAAGAAGATTCAAAGAGAGTGAGATGCCAGCTCCTTTCATTCAGTCAGTAGCTTCAATCATTTCTGGACGTTTTTCAATGGCAAAAATCAATGAATATTGTAAATGCACAAACAGTAATTTCTCCGCATTGCAAGGTGCAATTCTGAAATTTTTTGCTTTTTCCTGCTCCTCTTAGCATGATAATGAAGATTCAAAGAGAGTGAGATGCCAGCTCCTTTCATTCAGTCAGTAGCTTCAATCATTTCTGGTATATGAATAACATGATGTTTTTCAATGGCAAAAATCAATGAATATTGTAAATGCACAAACAGTAATTTCTCCGCATTGCAAGGTGCAATTCTGAAATTTTTTGCTTTTTCCTGCTCCTCTTAGCATGATAAAGAAGATTCAAAGAGAGTGAGATGCCAGCTCCTTTCATTCAGTCAGTAGCTTCAATCATTTCGGGACGTTTTTCAATGGCAAAAATCAATGAATATTGTAAATGCACAAACAGTAATTTCTCCGCATTGCAAGGTGCAATTCTGAAATTTTTTGCTTTTTCCTGCTCCTCTTAGCATGATAAAGAAGATTCAAAGAGAGTGAGATGCCAGCTCCTTTCATTCAGTCAGTAGCTTCAATCATTTCTGGACGTTTTTCAATGGCAAAAATCAATGAATATTGTAAATGCACAAACAGTAATTTCTCCGCATTGCAAGGTGCAATTCTGAAATTTTTTGCTTTTTCCTGCTCCTCTTAGCTCCTCTTAGCATGATAAAGAAGATTCAAAGAGAGTGAGATGCCAGCTCCTTTCATTCAGTCAGTAGCTTCAATCATTTCTGGTATATGAATAACATGATGTTTTTCAATGGCAAAAATCAATGAATATTGTAAATGCACAAACAGTAATTTCTCCGCATTGCAAGGTGCAATTCTGAAATTTTTTGCTTTTTCCTGCTCCTCTTAGCATGATAAAGAAGATTCAAAGAGAGTGAGATGCCAGCTCCTTTCATTCAGTCAGTAGCTTCAATCATTTCTGGATGTTTTTCAATGGCAAAAATCAATGAATATTGTAAATGCACAAACAGTAATTTCTCCGCATTGCAAGGTGCAATTCTGAAATTTTTTGCTTTTTCCTGCTCCTCTTAGCATGATAAAGAAGATTCAAAGAGAGTGAGATGCCAGCTCCTTTCATTCAGTCAGTAGCTTCAGTCATTTCTGGACGTTTTTCAATGGCAAAAATCAATGAATATTGTAAATGCACAAACAGTAATTTCTCCGCATTGCAACGTGCAATTCTGAAATTTTTTGCTTTTTCCTGCTATTCTTAGCATGATAAAGAAGATTCAAAGAGAGTGAGATGCCAGCTCCTTTCATTCAGTCAGTAGCTTCAAACATTTCTGGTATAAACATTTCTGGACGTTTTTCAATGGCAAAAATCAATGAATATTGTAAATGCACAAACAGTAATATCTCCACATTGCAAGGTGCAATTCTGAAATTTTTTGCTTTTTCCTGCTAATCCTAGCATGATAAAGAAGATTCAAATAGAGTGAGATGCCAGCTCCTTTCATTCAGTCAGTAGCTTCAAACATTTCTGGACGTTTTTCAATGGCAAAATTCAATGAATATTGTAAATGCACAAACAGTAATATCTCCACTTTGCAAGGTGCAATTCTGAAATTTTTTGCTTTTTCCTGCTAATCCTAGCATGATAAAGAAGATTCAAAGAGAGTGAGATGCCAGCTCCTTTCATTCAGTCAGTAGCTTCAATCATTTCTGGACGTTTTTCAATGGCAAAAATCAATGAATATTGTAAATGCACAAACAGTAATTTCTCCGCATTGCAAGGTGCAATTCTGAAATTTTTTGCTTTTTCCTGCTCCTCTTAGCATGATAAAGAAGATTCAAAGAGAGTGAGATGCCAGCTCCTTTCATTCAGTCAGTAGCTTCAATCATTTCTGGACGTTTTTCAATGGCAAAAATCAATGAATATTGTAAATGCACAAACAGTAATTTCTCCGCATTGCAAGGTGCAATTCTGAAATTTTTTGCTTTTTCCTGCTCCTCTTAGCATGATAAAGAAGATTCAAAGAGAGTGAGATGCCAGCTCCTTTCATTCAGTCAGTAGCTTCAATCATTTCTGGTATATGAATAACATGATGTTTTTCAATGGCAAAAATCAATGAATATTGTAAATGCACAAACAGTAATTTCTCCGCATTGCAAGGTGCAATTCTGAAATTTTTTGCTTTTTCCTGCTCCTCTTAGCATGATAAAGAAGATTCAAAGAGAGTGAGATGCCAGCTCCTTTCATTCAGTCAGTAGCTTCAATCATTTCTGGACGTTTTTCAATGGCAAAAATCAATGAATATTGTAAATGCACAAACAGTAATTTCTCCGCATTGCAAGGTGCAATTCTGAAATTTTTTGCTTTTTCCTGCTCCTCTTAGCATGATAAAGAAGATTCTAAGAGAGTGAGATGCCAGCTCCTTTCATTCAGTCAGTAGCTTCAATCATTTCTGGACGTTTTTCAATGGCAAAAATCAATGAATATTGTAAATGCACAAACAGTAATTTCTCCGCATTGCAAGGTGCAATTCTGAATTTTTTTGCTTTTTCCTGATCCTCTTAGCATGATAAAGAAGATTCAAAGAGAGTGAGATGCCAGTTCCTTTCATTCAGTCAGTAGCTTCAATCATTTCTGGTATATGAATAACATGATGTTTTTCAATGGCAAAAATCAATGAATATTGTAAATGCACAAACAGTAATTTCTCCGCATTGCAAGGTGCAATTCTGAAATTTTTTGCTTTTTCCTGCTCCTCTTAGCATGATAAAGAAGATTCAAAGAGAGTGAGATGCCAGCTCCTTTCATTCAGTCAGTAGCTTCAATCATTTCTGGATGTTTTTCAATGGCAAAAATCAATGAATATTGTAAATGCACAAACAGTAATTTCTCCGCATTGCAAGGTGCAATTCTGAAATTTTTTGCTTTTTCCTGCTCCTCTTAGCATGATAAAGAAGATTCAAAGAGAGTGAGATGCCAGCTCCTTTCATTCAGTCAGTAGCTTCAGTCATTTCTGGACGTTTTTCAATGGCAAAAATCAATGAATATTGTAAATGCACAAACAGTAATTTCTCCGCATTGCAAGGTGCAATTCTGAAATTTTTTGCTTTTTCCTGCTCCTCTTAGCATGATAAAGAAGATTCAAAGAGAGTGAGATGCCAGCTCCTTTCATTCAGTCAGTAGCTTCAAACATTTCTGGTATAAACATTTCTGGACGTTTTTCAATGGCAAAAATCAATGAATATTGTAAATGCACAAACAGTAATATCTCCACATTGCAAGGTGCAATTCTGAAATTTTTTGCTTTTTCCTGCTAATCCTAGCATGATAAAGAAGATTCAAATAGAGTGAGATGCCAGCTCCTTTCATTCAGTCAGTAGCTTCAAACATTTCTGGACGTTTTTCAATGGCAAAATTCAATGAATATTGTAAATGCACAAACAGTAATATCTCCACATTGCAAGGTGCAATTCTGAAATTTTTTGCTTTTTCCTGCTAAACCTAGCATGATAAAGAAGATTCAAAGAGAGTGAGATGCCAGCTCCTTTCATTCAGTCAGTAGCTTCAATCATTTCTGGACGTTTTTCAATGGCAAAAATCAATGAATATTGTAAATGCACAAACAGTAATTTCTCCGCATTGCAAGGTGCAATTCTGAAATTTTTTGCTTTTTCCTGCTCCTCTTAGCATGATAAAGAAGATTCAAAGAGAGTGAGATGCCAGCTCCTTTCATTCAGTCAGTAGCTTCAATCATTTCTGGACGTTTTTCAATGGCAAAAATCAATGAATATTGTAAATGCACAAACAGTAATTTCTCCGCATTGCAAGGTGCAATTCTGAAATTTTTTGCTTTTTCCTGCTCCTCTTAGCATGATAAAGAAGATTCAAAGAGAGTGAGATGCCAGCTCCTTTCATTCAGTCAGTAGCTTCAATCATTTCTGGTATATGAATAACATGATGTTTTTCAATGGCAAAAATCAATGAATATTGTAAATGCACAAACAGTAATTTCTCCGCATTGCAAGGTGCAATTCTGAAATTTTTTGCTTTTTCCTGCTCCTCTTAGCATGATAAAGAAGATTCAAAGAGAGTGAGATGCCAGCTCCTTTCATTCAGTCAGTAGCTTCAATCATTTCTGGACGTTTTTCAATGGCAAAAATCAATGAATATTGTAAATGCACAAACAGTAATTTCTCCGCATTGCAAGGTGCAATTCTGAAATTTTTTGCTTTTTCCTGCTCCTCTTAGCATGATAAAGAAGATTCAAAGAGAGTGAGATGCCAGCTCCTTTCATTCAGTCAGTAGCTTCAGTCATTTCTGGACGTTTTTCAATGGCAAAAATCAATGAATATTGTAAATGCACAAACAGTAATTTCTCCGCATTGCAAGGTGCAATTCTGAAATTTTTTGCTTTTTCCTGCTCCTCTTAGCATGATAAAGAAGATTCAAAGAGAGTGAGATGCCAGCTCCTTTCATTCAGTCAGTAGCTTCAATCATTTCTGGACGTTTTTCAATGGCAAAAATCAATGAATATTGTAAATGCACAAACAGTAATTTCTCCGCATTGCAAGGTGCAATTCTGAAATTTTTTGCTTTTTCCTGCTCCTCTTAGCATGATAAAGAAGATTCAAAGAGAGTGAGATGCCAGCTCCTTTCATTCAGTCAGTAGCTTCAATCATTTCTGGACGTTTTTCAATGGCAAAAATCAATGAATATTGTAAATGCACAAACAGTAATTTCTCCGCATTGCAAATTGCAATTCTGAAATTTTTTGCTTTTTCCTGCTCCTCTTAGCATGATAAAGAAGATTCAAAGAGAGTGAGATGCCAGCTCCTTTCATTCAGTCAGTAGCTTCAATCATTTCTGGACGTTTTTCAATGGCAAAAATCAATGAATATTGTAAATGCACAAACAGTAATTTCTCCGCATTGCAAGGTGCAATTCTGAAATTTTTTGCTTTTTCCTGCTCCTCTTAGCATGATAAAGAAGATTCAAAGAGAATGAGATGCCAGCTCCTTTCATTCAGTCAGTAGCTTCAATCATTTCTGGTATATGAATAACATGATGTTTTTCAATGGCAAAAATCAATGAATATTGTAAATGCACAAACAGTAATTTCTCCGCATTGCAAGGTGCAATTCTGAAATTTTTTGCTTTTTCCTGCTCCTCTTAGCATGATAAAGAAGATTCAAAGAGAGTGAGATGCCAGCTCCTTTCATTCAGTCAGTAGCTTCAATCATTTCTGGATGTTTTTCAATGGCAAAAATCAATGAATATTGTAAATGCACAAACAGTAATTTCTCCGCATTGCAAGGTGCAATTCTGAAATTTTTTGCTTTTTCCTGCTCCTCTTAGCATGATAAAGAAGATTCAGAGAGTGAGATGCCAGCTCCTTTCATTCAGTCAGTAGCTTCAGTCATTTCTGGACGTTTTTCAATGGCAAAAATCAATGAATATTGTAAATGCACAAACAGTAATTTCTCCGCATTGCAAGGTGCAATTCTGAAATTTTTTGCTTTTTCCTGCTCCTCTTAGCATGATAAAGAAGATTCAAAGAGAGTGAGATGCCAGCTCCTTTCATTCAGTCAGTAGCTTCAAACATTTCTGGTATAAACATTTCTGGACGTTTTTCAATGGCAAAAATCAATGAATATTGTAAATGCACAAACAGTAATATCTCCACATTGCAAGGTGCAATTCTGAAATTTTTTGCTTTTTCCTGCTCCTCTTAGCATGATAAAGAAGATTCAAAGAGAGTGAGATGCCAGCTCCTTTCATTCAGTCAGTAGCTTCAATCATTTCTGGACGTTTTTCAATGGCAAAAATCAATGAATATTGTAAATGCACAAACAGTAATTTCTCCGCATTGCAAGGTGCAATTCTGAAATTTTTTGCTTTTTCCTGCTCCTCTTAGCATGATAAAGAAGATTCAAAGAGAGTGAGATGCCAGCTCCTTTCATTCAGTCAGTAGCTTCAATCATTTCTGGTATATGAATAACATGATGTTTTTCAATGGCAAAAATCAATGAATATTGTAAATGCACAAACAGTAATTTCTCCGCATTGCAAGGTGCAATTCTGAAATTTTTTGCTTTTTCCTGCTCCTCTTAGCATGATAAAGAAGATTCAAAGAGAGTGAGATGCCAGCTCTTTTCATTCAGTCAGTAGCTTCAATCATTTCTGGACGTTTTTCAATGGCAAAAATCAATGAATATTGTAAATGCACAAACAGTAATTTCTCCGCATTGCAAGGTGCAATTCTGAAATTTTTTGCTTTTTCCTGCTCCTCTTAGCATGATAAAGAAGATTCAAAGAGAGTGAGATGCCAGCTCCTTTCATTCAGTCAGTAGCTTCAGTCATTTCTGGACGTTTTTCAATGGCAAAAATCAATGAATATTGTAAATGCACAAACAGTAATTTCTCCGCATTGCAAGGTGCAATTCTGAAATTCTTTGCTTTTTCCTGCTCCTCTTAGCATGATAAAGAAGATTCAAAGAGAGTGAGATGCCAGCTCCTTTCATTCAGTCAGTAGCTTCAAACATTTCTGGTATAAACATTTCTGGACGTTTTTCAATGGCAAAAATCAATGAATATTGTAAATGCACAAACAGTAATATCTCCACATTGCAAGGTGCAATTCTGAAATTTTTTGCTTTTTCCTGCTAATCCTAGCATGATAAAGAAGATTCAAAGAGAGTGAGATGCCAGCTCCTTTCATTCAGTCAGTAGCTTCAAGCATTTCTGGACGTTTTTCAATGGCAAAAATCAATGAATATTGTAAATGCACAAACAGTAATTTCTCCGCATTGCAAGGTGCAATTCTGAAATTTTTTGCTTTTTCCTGCTCCTCTTAGCATGATAAAGAAGATTCAAAGAGAGTGAGATGCCAGCTCCTTTCATTCAGTCAGTAGCTTCAATCATTTCTGGACGTTTTTCAATGGCAAAAATCAATGAATATTGTAAATGCACAAACAGTAATTTCTCCGCATTGCAAATTGCAATTCTGAAATTTTTTGCTTTTTCCTGCTCCTCTTAGCATGATAAAGAAGATTCAAAGAGAGTGAGATGCCAGCTCCTTTCATTCAGTCAGTAGCTTCAATCATTTCTGGACGTTTTTCAATTGCAAAAATCAATGAATATTGTAAATGCACAAACAGTAATTTCTCCGCATTGCAAGGTGCAATTCTGAAATTTTTTGCTTTTTCCTGCTCCTCTTAGCATGATAAAGAAGATTCAAAGAGAATGAGATGCCAGCTCCTTTCATTCAGTCAGTAGCTTCAATCATTTCTGGTATATGAATAACATGATGTTTTTCAATGGCAAAAATCAATGAATATTGTAAATGCACAAACAGTAATATCTCCACATTGCAAGGTGCAATTCTGAAATTTTTTGCTTTTTCCTGCTCCTCTTAGCATGATAAAGAAGATTCAAAGAGAGTGAGATGCCAGCTCCTTTCATTCAGTCAGTAGCTTCAATCATTTCTGGACGTTTTTCAATGGCAAAAATCAATGAATATTGTAAATGCACAAACAGTAATTTCTCCGCATTGCAAGGTGCAATTCTGAAATTTTTTGCTTTTTCCTGCTCCTCTTAGCATGATAAAGAAGATTCAAAGAGAGTGAGATGCCAGCTCCTTTCATTCAGTCAGTAGCTTCAATCATTTCTGGTATATGAATAACATGATGTTTTTCAATGGCAAAAATCAATGAATATTGTAAATGCACAAACAGTAATTTCTCCGCATTGCAAGGTGCAATTCTGAAATTTTTTGATTTTTCCTGCTCCTCTTAGCATGATAAAGAAGATTCAAAGAGAGTGAGATGCCAGCTCTTTTCATTCAGTCAGTAGCTTCAATCATTTCTGGACGTTTTTCAGTGGCAAAAATCAATGAATATTGTAAATGCACAAACAGTAATTTCTCCGCATTGCAAGGTGCAATTCTGAAATTTTTTGCTTTTTCCTGCTCCTCTTAGCATGATAAAGAAGATTCAAAGAGAGTGAGATGCCAGCTCCTTTCATTCAGTCAGTAGCTTCAGTCATTTCTGGACGTTTTTCAATGGCAAAAATCAATGAATATTGTAAATGCACAAACAGTAATTTCTCCGCATTGCAAGGTGCAATTCTGAAATTCTTTGCTTTTTCCTGCTAATCCTAGCATGATAAAGAAGATTCAAATAGAGTGAGATGCCAGCTCCTTTCATTCAGTCAGTAGCTTCAAACATTTCTGGACGTTTTTCAATGGCAAAAATCAATGAATATTGTAAATGCACAAACAGTAATATCTCCACATTGCAAGGTTCAATTCTGAAATTTTTTGCTTTTTCCTGCTAATCCTAGCATGATAAAGAAGATTCAAAGAGAATGAGATGCCAGCTCATTTCATTCAGTCAGTAGCTTCAAACATTTCTGGTATATGAATAACATGATGTTTTTCAATGGCAAAAATCAATGAATTTTGTAAATGCACAAACAGTAATATCTCCATATTGCAAGGTGCAATTCTGAAATTTTTTGCTTTTTCCTGCTAATCCTAGCATGATAAAGAAGATTCAAAGAGAGTGAGATGCCAGCTCCTTTCATTCAGTCAGTAGCTTCAAACATTTCTGGACGTTTTTCAATGGCAAAAATCAATGAATATTGTAAATGCACAAACAGTAATATCTCCACATTGCAAGGTGCAATTCTGAAATTTTTTGCTTTTTCCTGCTACTCCTAGCATGATAAAGAAGATTCAAAGAGAGTGAGATGCCAGCTCCTTTCATTCAGTCAGTAGCTTCAAACATTTCTGGACGTTTTTCAATGGCAAAAATCAATGAATATTGTAAATGCACAAACAGTAATATCTCCACATTGCAAGGTGCAATTCTGAAATTTTTTGCTTTTTCCTGCTAATCCTAGCATGATAAAGAAGATTCAAAGAGAGTGAGATGCCAGCTCCTTTCATTCAGTCAGTAGCTTCAAACATTTCTGGACGTTTTTCAATGGCAAAAATCTATGAATATTGTAAATGCACAAACAGTAATTTCTCCGCATTGCAAGGTGCAATTCTGAAATTTTTTGCTTTTTCCTGCTCCTCTTAGCATGATAAAGATTCAAAGAGAGTGAGATGCCAGCTCCTTTCATTCAGTCAGTAGCTTCAATCATTTCTGGACGTTTTTCAATGGCAAAAATCAATGAATATTGTAAATGCACAAACAGTAATTTCTCCGCATTGCAAGGTGCAATTCTGAAATTTTTTGCTTTTTCCTGCTCCTCTTAGCATGAAAAAGAAGATTCAAAGAGAATGAGATGCCTGCTCCTTTCATTCAGTCAGTAGCTTCAATCATTTCTGGTATATGAATAACATGATGTTTTTCAATGGCAAAAATCAATGAATATTGTAAATGCACAAACAGTAATTTCTCCGCATTGCAAGGTGCAATTCTGAATTTTTTTGCTTTTTCCTGCTCCTCTTAGCATGATAAAGAAGATTCAAAGAGAGTGAGATGCCAGCTCCTTTCATTCAGTCAGTAGCTTCAATCATTTCTGGACGTTTTTCAATGGCAAAAATCAATGAATATTGTAAATGCACAAACAGTAATTTCTCCGCATTGCAAGGTGCAATTCTGAAATTTTTTGCTTTTTCCTGCTCCTCTTAGCATGATAAAGAAGATTCAAAGAGAGTGAGATGCCAGCTCCTTTCATTCAGTCAGTAGCTTCAAACATTTCTGGTATATGAATAACATGATGTTTTTCAATGGCAAAAATCAATGAATATTGTAAATGCACAAACAGTAATTTCTCCGCATTGCAAGGTGCAATTCTGAAATTTTTTGCTTTTTCCTGCTCCTCTTAGCATGATAAAGAAGATTCAAAGAGAGTGAGATGCCAGCTCCTTTCATTCAGTCAGTAGCTTCAATCTTTTCTGGACGTTTTTCAGTGGCAAAAATCAATGAATATTGTAAATGCACAAACAGTAATTTCTCCGCATTGCAAGGTGCAATTCTGAAATTTTTTGCTTTTTCCTGCTCCTCTTAGCATGATAAAGAAGATTCAAAGAGAGTGAGATGCCAGCTCCTTTCATTCAGTCAGTAGCTTCAATCATTTCTGGTATATGAATAACATGATGTTTTTCAATGGCAAAAATCAATGAATATTGTAAATGCACAAACAGTAATTTCTCCGCATTGCAAGGTGCAATTCTGAAATTTTTTGCTTTTTCCTGCTCCTCTTAGCATGGTAAAGAAGATTCAAAGAGAGTGAGATGCCAGCTCCTTTCATTCAGTCAGTAGCTTCAATCATTTCTGGACGTTTTTCAATGGCAAAAATCAATGAATATTGTAAATGCACAAACAGTAATTTCTCCGCATTGCAAGGTGCAATTCTGAAATTTTTTGCTTTTTCCTGCTCCTCTTAGCATGATAAAGAAGATTCAAAGAGAGTGAGATGCCAGCTCCTTTCATTCAGTCAGTAGCTTCAATCATTTCTGGGTATGAATAACATGATGTTTTTCAATGGCAAAAATCAATGAATATTGTAAATGCACAAACAGTAATTTCTCCACATTGCAAGGTGCAATTCTGAAATTTTTTGCTTTTTCCTGCTCCTCTTAGCATGATATAGAAGATTCAAAGAGAGTGAGATGCCAGCTCCTTTCATTCAGTCAGTAGCTTCAATCATTTCTGGACGTTTTTCAATGGCAAAAATCAATGAATATAGTAAATGCACAAACAGTAATTTCTACGCATTGCAAGGTGCAATTCTGAAATTTTTTGCTTTTTCCTGCTCCTCTTAGCATGATAAAGAAGATTCAAAGAGAGTGAGATGCCAGCTCCTTTCATTCAGTCAGTAGCTTCAATCATTTCTGGACGTTTTTCAATGGCAAAAATCAATGAATATTGAAAATGCACAAACAGTAATTTCTCCGCATTGCAAGGTGCAATTCTGAATTTTTTTGCTTTTTCCTGCTCCTCTTAGCATGATAAAGAAGATTCAAAGAGAGTGAGATGCCAGCTCCTTTCATTCAGTCAGTAACTTCAAACATTTCTGGTATAAACATTTCTGGACGTTTTTCAATGGCAAAAATCAATGAATATTGTAAATGCACAAACAGTAATATCTCCACATTGCAAGGTGCAATTCTGAAATTTTTTGCTTTTTCCTGCTAATCCTAGCATGATAAAGAATATTCAAATAGAGTGAGATGCCAGCTCCTTTCATTCAGTCAGTAGCTTCAAACATTTCTGGACGTTTTTCAATGGCAAAAATCAATGAATATTGTAAATGCACAAACAGTAATATCTCCACATTGCAAGGTGCAATTCTGAAATTTTTTGCTTTTTCCTGCTAATCCTAGCATGATAAAGAAGATTCAAAGAGAGTGAGATGCCAGGTCCTTTCATTCAGTCAGTAGCCTCAAACATTTCTGGTATATGAATAACATGATGTTTTTTAATGGCAAAAATCAATGAATATTGTAAATGCACAAACAGTAATATCTCCACATTGCAAGGTGCAATTCTGAAATTTTTTGCTTTTTCCTGCTAATCCTAGCATGATAAAGAAGATTCAAAGAGAGTGAGATGCCAGCTCCTTTCATTCAGTCAGTAGCTTCAAACATTTCTGGACGTTTTTCAATGGCAAAAATCAATGAATATTGTAAATGCACAAACAGTAATATCTCCACATTGCAAGGTGCAATTCTGAAATTTTTTGCTTTTTCCTGCTACTCCTAGCATGATAAAGAAGATTCAAAGAGAGTGAGATGCCAGCTCCTTTCATTCAGTCAGTAGCTTCAAACATTTCTGTACGTTTTTCAATGGCAAAAATCAATGAATATTGTAAATGCACAAACAGTAATATCTCCACATTGCAAGGTGCAATTCTGAAATTTTTTGCTTTTTCCTGCTAATCCTAGCATGATAAAGAAGATTCAAAGAGAGTGAGATGCCAGCTCCTTTCATTCAGTCAGTAGCTTCAAACATTTCTGGACGTTTTTCAATGGCAAAAATCAATGAATATTGTAAATGCACAAACAGTAATATCTCCACATTGCAAGGTGCAATTCTGAAATTTTTTGCTTTTTCCTGCTAATCCTAGCATGATAAAGAAGATTCAAAGAGAGTGAGATGCCAGCTCCTTTCATTCAGTCAGTAGCTTCAATCATTTCTGGACGTTTTTCAATGGCAAAAATCAATGAATATTGTAAATGCACAAACAGTAATTTCTCCGCATTGCAACGTGCAATTCTGAAATTTTTTGCTTTTTCCTGCTCCTCTTAGCATGATAAAGAAGATTCAAAGAGAGTGAGATGCCCGCTCCTTTCATTCAGTCAGTAGCTTCAATCATTTCTGGTATATGAATAACATGATGTTTTTCAATGGCAAAAATCAATGAATATTGTAAATGCACAAACAGTAATTTCTCCGCATTGCAAGGTGCAATTCTGAATTTTTTTGCTTTTTCCTGCTCCTCTTAGCATGATAAAGAAGATTCAAAGAGAGTGAGATGCCAGCTCCTTTCATTCAGTCAGTAGCTTCAATCATTTCTGGACGTTTTTCAATGGCAAAAATCAATGAATATTGTAAATGCACAAACAGTAATTTCTCCGCATTGCAAGGTGCAATTCTGAAATTTTTTGCTTTTTCCTGCTCCTCTTAGCATGATAAAGAAGATTCAAAGAGAGTGAGATGCCAGCTCCTTTCATTCAGTCAGTAGCTTCAAACATTTCTGGTATATGAATAACATGATGTTTTTCAATGGCAAAAATCAATGAATATTGTAAATGCACAAACAGTAATTTCTCCGCATTGCAAGGTGCAATTCTGAAATTTTTTGCTTTTTCCTGCTCCTCTTAGCATGATAAAGAAGATTCAAAGAGAGTGAGATGCCAGCTCCTTTCATTCAGTCAGTAGCTTCAATCTTTTCTGGACGTTTTTCAATGGCAAAAATCAATGAATATTGTATATGCACAAACAGTAATTTCTCCGCATTGTAAGGTGGAATTCTGAAATTTTTTGCTTTTTCCTGCTCCTCTTAGCATGATAAAAAAGATTCAAAGATAGTGAGATGCCAGCTTCTTTCATTCAGTCAGTAGCTTCAAACATTTCTGGTAAATGAATAACATGATGTTTTTCAATGGCAAAAATCAATGAATATTGTAAATGCACAAAGAGTAATTTCTCCGCATTGCAAGGTGCAATTCTGAAATTTTTTGCTTTTTCCTGCTCCTCTTAGCATGATAAAGAAGACTCAAAGAGAGTTACATGCCAGCTCCTTTCATTCAGTCAGTAGCTTCAATCATTTCTGGACGTTTTTCAATGGCAAAAATCAATGAATATTGTAAATGCACAAACAGTAATTTCTCCGCATTGCAAGGTGCAATTCTGAAATTTTTTGCTTTTTCCTGCTCCTCTTAGCATGATAAAGAAGATTCAAAGAGAGTGAGATGCCAGCTCCTTTCATTCAGTCAGTAGCTTCAATCATTTCTGGATGTTTTTCAATGGCAAAAATCAATGAATATTGTAAATGCACAAACAGTAATTTCTCCGCATTGCAAGGTGCAATTCTGAAATTTTTTGCTTTTTCCTGCTCCTCTTAGCATGATAAAGAAGATTCAAAGAGAGTGAGATGCCAGCTCCTTTCATTCAGTCAGTAGCTTCAATCATTTCTGGTATATGAATAACATGATGTTTTTCAATGGCAAAAATCAATGAATATTGTAACTGCACAAACAGTAATTTCTCCGCATTGCAAGGTGCAATTCTGAAATTTTTTGCTTTTTCCTGCTCCTCTTAGCATGGTAAAGAAGATTCAAAGAGAGTGAGATGCCAGCTCCTTTCATTCAGTCAGTAGCTTCAATCATTTCTGGACGTTTTTCAATGGCAAAAATCAATGAATATTGTAAATGCACAAACAGTAATTTCTCCGCATTGCAAGGTGCAATTCTGAAATTTTTTGCTTTTTCCTGCTCCTCTTAGCATGATAAAGAAGATTCAAAGAGATTGAGATGCCAGCTCCTTTCATTCAGTCAGTAGCTTCAATCATTTCTGGACGTTTTTCAATGGCAATAATCAATGAATATTGTAAATGCACAAACAGTAATTTCTCCGCATTGCAAGGTGCAATTCTGAAATTTTTTGCTTTTTCCTGCTCCTCTTAGCATGATAAAGAAGATTCAAAGAGAGTGAGATGCCAGCTCCTTTCATTCAGTCAGTAGCTTCAATCATTTCTGGTATATGAATAACATGATGTTTTTCAATGGCAAAAATCAATGAATATTGTAAATGCACAAACAGTAATTTCTCGCATTGCAAGGGGCAATTCTGAAATTTTTTGCTTTTTCCTGCTCCTCTTAGCATGGTAAAGAAGATTCAAAGAGAGTGAGATGCCAGCTCCTTTCATTCAGTCAGTAGCTTCAATCATTTCTGGACGTTTTTCAATGGCAAAAATCAATGAATATTGTAAATGCACAAACAGTAATTTCTCCGCATTGCAAGGTGCAATTCTGAAATTTTTTGCTTTTTCCTGCTCCTCTTAGCATGATAAAGAAGATTCAAAGAGAGTGAGATGCCAGCTCCTTTCATTCAGTCAGTAGCTTCAATCATTTCTGGACGTTTTTCAATGGCAAAAATCAATGAATATTGTAAATGCACAAACAGTAATTTCTCCGCATTGCAAGGTGCAATTCTGAAATGTTTTGCTTTTTCCTGCTCCTCTTAGCATGATAAAGAAGATTCAAAGAGAGTGAGATGCCAGCTCCTTTCATTCAGTCAGTAGCTTCAATCATTTCTGGGTATGAATAACATGATGTTTTTCAATGGCAAAAATCAATGAATATTGTAAATGCACAAACAGTAATTTCTCCACATTGCAAGGTGCAATTCTGAAATTTTTTGCTTTTTCCTGCTCCTCTTAGCATGATAAAGAAGATTCAAAGAGAGTGAGATGCCAGCTCCTTTCATTCAGTCAGTAGCTTCAATCATTTCTGGACGTTTTTCAATGGCAAAAATCAATGAATATTGTAAATGCACAAACAGTAATTTCTCCGCATTGCAAGGTGCAATTCTGAATTTTTTTGCTTTTTCCTGCTCCTCTTAGCATGATAAAGAAGATTCAAAGAGAGTGAGATGCCAGCTCCTTTCATTCAGTCAGTAGCTTCAAACATTTCTGGTATAAACATTTCTGGACGTTTTTCAATGGCAAAAATCAATGAATATTGTAAATGCACAAACAGTAATATCTCCACATTGCAAGGTGCAATTCTGAAATTTTTTGCTTTTTCCTGCTAATCCTAGCATGATAAAGAAGATTCAAAGAGAGTGAGATGCCAGCTCCTTTCATTCAGTCAGTAGCTTCAATCATTTCTGGTATATGAATAACATGATGTTTTTCAATGGCAAAAATCAATGAATATTGTAAATGCACAAACAGTAATTTCTCCGCATTGCAAGGTGCAATTCTGAAATTTTTTGCTTTTTCCTGCTCCTCTTAGCATGATAAAGAAGATTCAAAGAGAGTGAGATGCCAGCTCCTTTCATTCAGTCAGTAGCTTCAATCATTTCTGGACGTTTTTCAATGGCAAAAATCAATGAATAGTGTAAATGCACAAACAGTAATTTCTCCGCATTGCAAGGTGCAATTCTGAAATGTTTTGCTTTTTCCTGCTCCTCTTAGCATGATAAAGAAGATTCAAAGAGAGTGAGATGCCAGCTCCTTTCATTCAGTCAGTAGCTTCAATCATTTCTGGGTATGAATAACATGATGTTTTTCAATGGCAAAAATCAATGAATATTGTAAATGCACAAACAGTAATTTCTCCACATTGCAAGGTGCAATTCTGAAATTTTTTGCTTTTTCCTGCTCCTCTTAGCATGATAAAGAAGATTCAAAGAGAGTGAGATGCCAGCTCCTTTCATTCAGTCAGTAGCTTCAATCATTTCTGGACGTTTTTCAATGGCAAAAATCAATGAATATTGTAAATGCACAAACAGTAATTTCTCCGCATTGCAAGGTGCAATTCTGAAATTTTTTGCTTTTTCCTGCTCCTCTTAGCATGATAAAGAAGATTCAAAGTGAGTGAGATGCCAGCTCCTTTCATTCAGTCAGTAGCTTCAATCATTTCTGGACATTTTTCAATGGCAAAAATCAATGAATATTGTAAATGCACAAACAGTAATTTCTCCGCATTGCAAGGTGCAATTCTGAATTTTTTTGCTTTTTCCTGCTCCTCTTAGCATGATAAAGAAGATTCAAAGAGAGTGAGATGCCAGCTCCTTTCATTCAGTCAGTAGCTTCAAACATTTCTGGTATAAACATTTCTGGACGTTTTTCAATGGCAAAAATCAATGAATATTGTAAATGCACAAACAGTAATATCTCCACATTGCAAGGTGCAATTCTGAAATTTTTTGCTTTTTCCTGCTAATCCTAGCATGATAAAGAATATTCAAATAGAGTGAGATGCCAGCTCCTTTCATTCAGTCAGTAGCTTCAAACATTTCTGGACGTTTTTCAATGGCAAAAATCAATGAATATTGTAAATGCACAAACAGTAATATCTCCACATTGCAAGGTGCAATTCTGAAATTTTTTGCTTTTTCCTGCTAATCCTAGCATGATAAAGAAGATTCAAAGAGAGTGAGATGCCAGGTCCTTTCATTCAGTCAGTAGCCTCAAACATTTCTGGTATATGAATAACATGATGTTTTTCAATGGCAAAAATCAATGAATATTGTAAGTGCACAAACAGTAATATCTCCACATTGCAAGGTGCAATTCTGAAATTTTTTGCTTTTTCCTGCTAATCCTAGCATGATAAAGAAGATTCAAAGAGAGTGAGATGCCAGCTCCTTTCATTCAGTCAGTAGCTTCAAACATTTCTGGACGTTTTTCAATGGCAAAAATCAATGAATATTGTAAATGCACAAACAGTAATATCTCCACATTGCAAGGTGCAATTCTGAAATTTTTTGCTTTTTCCTGCTACTCCTAGCATGATAAAGAAGATTCAAAGAGAGTGAGATGCCAGCTCCTTTCATTCAGTCAGTAGCTTCAAACATTTCTGGACGTTTTTCAATGGCAAAAATCAATGAATATTGTAAATGCACAAACAGTAATATCTCCACATTGCAAGGTGCAATTCTGAAATTTTTTGCTTTTTCCTGCTAATCCTAGCATGATAAAGAAGATTCAAATAGAGTGAGATGCCAGCTCCTTTCATTCAGTCAGTAGCTTCAAACATTTCTGGACGTTTTTCAATGGCAAAAATCAATGAATATTGTAAATGCACAAACAGTAATATCTAAACATTGCAAGGTGCAATTCTGAAATTTTTTGCTTTTTCCTGCTAATTCTAGCATGATAAAGAAGATTCAAAGATAGTGAGATGCCAGATCCTTTCATTCAGTCAGTAGCTTCAAACATTTCTGGTATATGAATAACATGATGTTTTTCAATGGCAAAAATCAATGAATATTGTAAATGCACAAACAGTAATATCTCCACATTGCAAGGTGCAATTCTGAAATTTTTTGCTTTTTCCTGCTAATCCTAGCATGATAAAGAACATTCAAAGTGAGTGAGATGCCAGCTCCCTTCATTCAGTCAGTAGCTTCAAACATTTCTGGACGTTTTTCAATGGCAAAAATCAATGAATACTGTAAATGCACAAACAGTAAGATCTCCACATTGCAAGGTGCAATTCTGAAACCTTGCAATGCGGAGAAATTACTGTTTGTGCATTTACAATATTCATTGATTTTTGCCATTGAAAAACGTCCAGAAATGATTGAAGCTACTGACTGAATGAAAGGAGCTGGCATCTCACTCTCTTTGAATCTTCTTTATCATGCTAAGAGGAGCAGGAAAAAGCAAAAAATTTCAGAATTGCACCTTGCAATGCGGAGAAATTACTGTTTGTGCATTTACAATATTCATTGATTTTTGCCATTGAAAAACATCATGTTATTCATATACCAGAAATGTTTGAAGCTACTGACTGAATGAAAGGAGCTGGCATCTCACTCTCTTTCAATCTTCTTTATCATGCTAAGAGGAGCAGGAAAAAGCAAAAAATTTCAGAATTGCACCTTGCAATGCGGAGAAATTACTGTTTGTGCATTTACAATATTCATTGATTTTTGCCATTGAAAAACGTCCAGAAATGATTGAAGCTACTGACTGAATGAAAGGAGCTGGCATCTCACTCTCTTTGAATCTTCTTTATCATGCTAAGAGGAGCAGGAAAAAGCAAAAAATTTCAGAATTGCACCTTGCAATGCGGAGAAATTACTGTTTGTGCATTTACAATATTCATTGATTTTTGCCATTGAAAAACGTCCAGAAATGATTGAAGCTACTGACTGAATGAAAGGAGCTGGCATCTCACTCTCTTTGAATCTTCTTTATCATGCTAAGAGGAGCAGGAAAAAGCAAAAAAATTCAGAATTGCACCTTGCAATGCGGAGAAATTACTGTTTGTGCATTTACAATATTCATTGATTTTTGCCATTGAAAAACATCATGTTATTCATATACCAGAAATGATTGAAGCTACTGACTGAATGAAAGGAGCTGGCATCTCACTCTCTTTGAATCTTCTTTTTCATGCTAAGAGGAGCAGGAAAAAGCAAAAAATTTCAGAATTGCATCTTGCAATGCGGAGAAATTACTGTTTGTGCATTTACAATATTCATTGATTTTTGCCATTGAAAAACATCCAGAAATGATTGAAGCCACTGACTGAATGAAAGGAGCTGGCATCTCACTCTCTTTGAATCTTCTTTATCATGCTAAGAGGAGCAGGAAAAAGCAAAAAATTTCAGAATTGCACCTTGCAATGCGGAGAAATTACTGCTTGTGCATTTACAATATTCATTGATTTTTGCCATTGAAAAACGTCCAGAAATGATTGAAGCTACTGACTGAATGAAAGGAGCTGGCATCTCACTCTCTTTGAATCTTCTTTATCATGCTAAGAGGAGCAGGAAAAAGCAAAAAATTTCAGAATTGCATCTTGCAATGCGGAGAAATTACTGTTTGTGCATTTACAATATTTATTGATTTTTGCCATTGAAACACGTCCAGAAATGTTTGAAGCTACTGACTGAATGAAAGGAGCTGGCATCTCACTCTCTTTGAATCTTCTTTATCATGATAGGATTAGCAGGAAAAAGCAAAAAATTTCAGAATTGCACCTTGCAATGTGGAGATATTACTGTTTGTGCATTTACAATATTCATTGATTTTTGCCATTGAAAAACGTCCAGAAATGTTTGAAGCTACTGACTGAATGAAAGGAGCTGGCATCTCACTCTCTTTGAATCTTCTTTATCATGCTAGGGTTAGCAGGAAAAAGCAAAAAATTTCAGAATTGCACCTTGCAATGTGGAGATATTACTGTTTGTGCATTTACAATATTCATTGATTTTTGCCATTGAAAAACGTCCAGAAATGTTTATACCAGAAATGTTTGAAGCTACTGACTGAATGAAAGGAGCTGGCATCTCACTCTCTTTGAATCTTATTTATCATGCTAAGAGGAGCAGGAAAAAGCAAAAAATTTCAGAATTGCACCTTGCAATGCGGAGAAATTACTGTTTGTGCATTTACAATATTCATTGATTTTTGCCATTGAAAAACATCATGTTATTCATATACCAGAAATGATTGAAGCTACTGACTGAATGAAAGGAGCTGGCATCTCACTCTCTTTGAATCTTCTTTATCATGCTAGGATTAGCAGGAAAAAGCAAAAAATTTCAGAATTGCACCTTGAAATGTGGAGATATTACTGTTTGTGCATTTACAATATTCATTGATTTTTGCCATTGAAAAACGTCCAGAAATGTTTGAAGCTACTGACTGAATGAAAGGAGCTGGCATCTCACTCTCTTTGAATCTTCTTTATCATGCTAGAATTAGCAGGAAAAAGCAAAAAATTTCAGAATTGCACCTTGCAATGTGGAGATATTACTGTTTGTGCATTTACAATATTCATTGATTTTTGCCATTGAAAAACGTCCAGAAATGTTTGAAGCTACTGACTGAATGAAAGGAGCTGGCATCTCACTCTCTTTGAATCTTCTTTATCATGCTAGGAGTAGCAGGAAAAAGCAAAAAATTTCAGAATTGCACCTTGCAATGTGGAGATATTACAGTTTGTGCATTTACAATATTCATTGATTTTTTCCATTGAAAAACGTCCAGAAATGTTTGAAGCTACTGACTGAATGAAAGGAGCTGGCATCTCACTCTCTTTGAATCTTCTTTATCATGCTAGGATTAGCAGGAAAAAGCAAAAAATTTCAGAATTGCACCTTGCAATGTGGAGATATTACTGTTTGTGCATTTACAATATTCATTGATTTTTGCCATTGAAAAACATCATGTTATTCATATACCAGAAATGTTTGAAGCTACTGACTGAATGAAAGGAGCTGGCATCTCACTCTCTTTGAATCTTCTTTATCATGCTAGGATTAGCAGGAAAAAGCAAAAAATTTCAGAATTGCACCTTGCAATGTGGAGATATTACTGTTTGTGCATTTACAATATTCATTGATTTTTGCCATTGAAAAACGTCCAGAAATGTTTGAAGCTACTGACTGAATGAAAGGAGCTGGCATCTCACTCTATTTGAATCTTCTTTATCATGCTAGGATTAGCAGGAAAAAGCAAAAAATTTCAGAATTGCACCTTGCAATGTGGAGATATTACTGTTTGTGCATTTACAATATTCATTGATTTTTGCCATTGAAAAACGTCCAGAAATGTTTATATCAGAAATGTTTGAAGCTACTGACTGAATGAAAGGAGCTGGCATCTCACTCTCTTTGAATCTTCTTTATTATGCTAAGAGGAGCAGGAAAAAGCAAAAAAATTCAGAATTGCACCTTGCAATGCGGAGAAATTACTGTTTGTGCATTTACAATATTCATTGATTTTTGCCATTGAAACACGTCCAGAAATGTTTGAAGCTACTGACTGAATGAAAGGAGCTGGCATCTCACTCTCTTTGAATCTTCTTTATCATGATAGGATTAGCAGGAAAAAGCAAAAAATTTCAGAATTGCACCTTGCAATGTGGAGATATTACTGTTTGTGCATTTACAATATTCATTGATTTTTGCCATTGAAAAACGTCCAGAAATGTTTATACCAGAAATGTTTGAAGCTACTGACTGAATGAAAGGAGCTGGCATCTCACTCTCTTTGAATCTTCTTTATCATGCTAAGAGGAGCAGGAAAAAGCAAAAAAATTCAGAATTGCACCTTGCAATGCGGAGAAATTACTGTTTGTGCATTTACAATATTCATTGATTTTTGCCATTGAAAAACATCATGTTATTCATATACCAGAAATGATTGAAGCTACTGACTGAATGAAAGGAGCTGGCATCTCACTCTCTTTGAATCTTCTTTATCATGCTAGGATTAGCAGGAAAAAGCAAAAAATTTCAGAATTGCACCTTGCAATGTGGAGATATTACTGTTTGTGCATTTACAATATTCATTGATTTTTGCCATTGAAAAACGTCCAGAAATGTTTGAAGCTACTGACTGAATGAAAGGAGCTGGCATATCACTCTCTTTGAATCTTCTTTATCATGCTAGGATTAGCAGGAAAAAGCAAAAAATTTCAGAATTGCACCTTGCAATGTGGAGATATTACTGTTTGTGCATTTACAATATTCATTGATTTTTGCCATTGAAAAACGTCCAGAAATGTTTGAAGCTACTGACTGAATGAAAGGAGCTGGCATATCACTCTCTTTGAATCTTCTTTATCATGATAGGAGTAGCAGGAAAAAGCAAAAAATTTCAGAATTGCACCTTGCAATGTGGAGATATTACTGTTTGTGCATTTACAATATTCATTGATTTTTTCCATTGAAAAACGTCCAGAAATATTTGAAGCTACTGACTGAATGAAATGAGCTGGCATCTCACTCTCTTTGAATCTTCTTTATCATGCTAGGATTAGCAGGAAAAAGCAAAAAATTTCAGAATTGCACCTTGCAATGTGGAGATATTACTGTTTGTGCCTTTACAATATTCATTGATTTTTGCCATTGAAAAACATCATGTTATTCATATACCAGAAATGTTTGAAGCTACTGACTGAATGAAAGGAGCTGGCATTTCACTCTCTTTGAATCTTCTTTATCATGCTAGGATTAGCAGGAAAAAGCAAAAAATTTCAGAATTGCACCTTGCAATGTGGAGATATTACTGTTTGATTTTTGCCATTGAAAAACGTCCAGAAATGTTTGAAGCTATTGACTGAATGAAAGGAGCTGGCATCTCACTCTATTTGAATCTTCTTTATCATGCTAGGATTAGCAGGAAAAAGCAAAAAATTTCAGAATTACACCTTGCAATGTGGAGATATTACTGTTTGTGCATTTACAATATTCATTGATTTTTGCCATTGAAAAACGTCCAGAAATGTTTATACCAGAAATGTTTGAAGCTACTGACTGAATGAAAGGAGCTGGCATCTCACTCTCTTTGAATCTTCTTTATCATGCTAAGAGGAGCAGGAAAAAGCAAAAAAATTCAGAATTGCACCTTGCAATGCGGAGAAATTACTGTTTGTGCATTTACAATATTCTTTGATTTTTGCCATTGAAAAACGTCCAGAAATGATTGAAACTACTGACTGAATGAAAGGAGCTGGCATCTCACTCTCTTTGAATCTTCTTTATCATGCTAAGAGGAGCAGGAAAAAGCAAAAAATTTCAGAATTGCACCTTGCAATGCGGAGAAATTACTGTTTGTGCATTTACAATATTCATTGATTTTTGCCATTGAAAAACGTCCAGAAATGATTGAAGCTACTGACTGAATGAAAGGAGCTGGCATCTCACTCTCTTTGAATCTTCTTTATCATGCTAAGAGGAGCAGGAAAAAGCAAAAAATTTCAGAATTGCACCTTGCAATGCGGAGAAATTACTGTTTGTGCATTTACAATATTCATTGATTTTTGCCATTGAAAAACGTCCAGAAATGATTGAAGCTACTGACTGAATGAAAGGAGTTGGCATCTCACTCTCTTTGAATCTTCTTTACCATGCTAAGAGGAGCAGGAAAAAGCAAAAAATTTCAGAATTGCACCTTGCAATGCGGAGAAATTACTGTTTGTGCATTTACAATATTCATTGATTTTTGACATTGAAAAACATCATGTTATTCATATACCAGAAATAATTGAAGCTACTGACTGAATGAAAGGAGCTGGCATCTCACTCTCTTTGAATCTTCTTTATCATGCTAAGAGGAGCAGGAAAAAGCAAAAAATTTCAGAATTGCACCTTGCAATGCGGAGAAATTACTGTTTGTGCATTTACAATATTCATTGATTTTTGCCATTGAAAAACGTCCAGAAATTATTGAAGCTACTGACTGAATGAAAGGAGCTGGCATCTCACTCTCTTTGAATCTTCTTTATGATGCTAAGAGGAGCAGGAAAAAGCAAAAAATTTCAGAATTGCACCTTGCAATGCGGAGAAATTACTGTTTGTGCATTTACAATATTCATTGATTTTTGCCATTGAAAAACGTCCAGAAATGATTGAAGCTACTGACTGAATGAAAGGAGCTGGCATTTCACTCTCTTTGAATCTTCTTTATCATGCTAAGAGGAGCAGGAAAAAGCAAAAAATTTCAGAATTGCACCTTGCAATGCGGAGAAATTACTGTTTGTGCATTTACAATATTCATTGATTTTTGCCATTGAAAAACATCATGTTATTCATATACCAGAAATGATTGAAGCTACTGACTGAATTAAAGGAGCTGGCATCTCACTCTCTTTGAATCTTCTTTATCATGCTAAGAGGAGCAGGAAAAAGCAAAAAATTTCAGAATTGCACCTTGCAATGCGGAGAAATTACTGTTTGTGCATTTACAATATTCATTGATTTTTGCCAATGAAAAACGTCCAGAAATGATTGAAGCTACTGACTGAATGAAAGGAGCTGGCATCTCACTCTTTTTGAATCTTCTTTATCATGCTAAGAGGAGCAGGAAAAAGCAAAAAATTTCAGAATTGCACCTTGCAATGCGGAGAAATTACTGTTTGTGCATTTACAATATTCATTGATTTTTGCCATTGAAAAACGTCCAGAAATGATTGAAGCTACTGACTGAATGAAAGGAGCTGGCATCTCACTCTCTTTGAATCTTCTTTATCATGGTAAGAGGAGCAGGAAAAAGCAAAAAATTTCAGAATTGCAACTTGCAATGCGGAGAAATTACTGTTTGTGCATTTACAATATTCATTGATTTTTGCCATTGAAAAACGTCCAGAAATGATTGAAGCTACTGACTGAATGAAAGGAGCTGGCATCTCACTCTCTTTGAATCTTCTTTATCATGCTAAGAGGAGCAGGAAAAAGCAAAAAATTTCAGAATTGCAACTTGCAATGCGGAGAAATTACTGTTTGTGCATTTACAATATTCATTGATTTTTGCCATTGAAAAACATCATGTTATTCATATACCAGAAATGTTTGAAGCTACTGACTGAATGAAAGAAGCTGGCATCTCACTATCTTTGAATCTTCTTTATCATGCTAAGAGGAGCAGGAAAAAGCAAAAAATTTCAGAATTGCACCTTACAATGCGGAGAAATTACTGTTTGTGCATTTACAATATTCATTGATTTTTGCCATTGAAAAACGTCCAGAAATGATTGAAGCTACTGACTGAATGAAAGGAGCTGGCATCTCACTCTCTTTGAATCTTCTTTATCATGCTAAGAGGAGCAGGAAAAAGCAAAAAATTTCAGAATTGCACCTTGCAATGCGGAGAAATTACTGTTTGTGCATTTACAATATTCATTGATTTTTGCCATTGAAAAACGTCCAGAAATGTTTGAAGCTACTGACTGAATGAAAGGAGCTGGCATCTTACTCTCTTTGAATCTTCTTTATCATGCTAGGATTAGCAGGAAAAAGCAAAAAATTTCAGAATTGCACCTTGCAATGTGGAGATATTACTGTTTGTGCATTTACAATATTCATTGATTTTTGCCATTGAAAAACGTCCAGAAATGTTTGAAGCTACTGACTGAATGAAAGGAGCAGGCATCTCACTCTCTTTGAATCTTCTTTATCATGCTAGGAGTAGCAGGAAAAAGCAAAAAATTTCAGAATTGCACCTTGCAATGTGGAGATATTACTGTTTGTGCATTTACAATATTCATTGATTTATGCCATTGAAAAACGTCCAGAAATGTTTGAAGCTACTGACTGAATGAAAGGAGCTGGCATCTCACTCTCTTTGAATCTTCTTTACCATGCTAGGATTAGCAGGAAAAAGAAAAAAATTTCAGAATTGCACCTTGCAATGTGGAGATATTACTGTTTGTGCATTTACAATATTCATTGATTTTTGCCATTGAAAAACGTCCAGAAATGTTTGAAGCTACTGACTGAATGAAAGGAGCTGGCATCTCACTCTATTTGAATCTTCTTTATCATGCTAGGATTAGCAGGAAAAAGCAAAAAATTTCAGAATTGCACCTTGCAATGTGGAGATATTACTGTTTGTGCATTTACAATATTCATTGATTTTTGCCATTGAAAAACGTCCAGAAATGTTTATACCAGAAATGTTTGAAGCTACTGACTGAATGAAAGGAGCTGGCATCTCACTCTCTTTGAATCTTCTTTATCATGCTAAGAGGAGCAGGAAAAAGCAAAAAATTTCAGAATTGCACCTTGCAATGCGGAGAAATTACTGTTTGTGCATTTACAATATTCATTGATTTTTGCCATTGAAAAACGCCCAGAAATGATTGAAGCTACTGACTGAATGAAAGGAGCTGGCATCTCACTCTCTTTGAATCTTCTTTATCATGCTAAGAGGAGCAGGAAAAAGCAAAAAATTTCAGAATTGCACCTTGCAATGCGGAGAAATTACAAGCATTTACAATATTCATTGATTTTTGCCATTGAAAAACATCATGTTATTCATATACCAGAATTGATTGAAGCTACTGACTGAATGAAAGGAGCTGGCATCTCACTCTCTTTGAATCTGCTTTATCATGCTAAGAGGAGCAGGAAAAAGCAAAAAATTTCAGAATTGCACCTTGCAATGCGGAGAAATTACTGTTTGTGCATTTACAATATTCATTGATTTTTGCCATTGAAAAACGTCCAGAAATGATTGAAGCTACTGACTGAATGAAAGGAGCTGGCATCTCACTCTCTTTGAATCTTCTTTATCATGCTAGGATTAGCAGGAAAAAGCAAAAAATTTCAGAATTGCACCTTGCAATGTGGAGATATTACTGTTTGATTTTTGCCATTGAAAAACGTCCAGAAATGTTTGAAGCTACTGACTGAATGAAAGGAGCTGGCATCTCACTCTATTTGAATCTTCTTTATCATGCTAGGATTAGCAGGAAAAAGCAAAAAATTTCAGAATTGCACCTTGCAATGTGGAGATATTACTGTTTGTGCATTTACAATATTCATTGATTTTTGCCATTGAAAAACGTCCAGAAATGTTTATACCAGAAATGTTTGAAGCTACTGACTGAATGAAAGGAGCTGGCATCTCACTCTCTTTGAATCTTCTTTATCATGCTAAGAGGAGCAGGAAAAAGCAAAAAAATTCAGAATTGCACCTTGCAATGCGGAGAAATTACTGTTTGTGCATTTACAATATTCATTGATTTTTGCCATTGAAAAACGTCCAGAAATGATTGAAACTACTGACTGAATGAAAGGAGCTGGCATCTAACTCTCTTTGAATCTTCTTTATCATGCTAAGAGGAGCAGGAAAAAGCAAAAAATTTCAGAATTGCACCTTGCAATGCGGAGAAATTACTGTTTGTGCATTTACAATATTCATTGATTTTTGCCATTGAAAAACGTCCAGAAATGATTGAAGCTACTGACTGAATGAAAGGAGCTGGCATCTCACTCTCTTTGAATCTTCTTTATCATGCTAAGAGGAGCAGGAAAAAGCAAAAAATTTCAGAATTGCACCTTGCAATGCGGAGAAATTACTGTTTGTGCATTTACAATATTCATTGATTTTTGCCATTGAAAAACATCATGTTATTCATACCCAGAAATGATTGAAGCTACTGACTGAATGAAAGGAGCTGGCATCTCACTCTCTTTGAATCTTCTTTATCATGCTAAGAGGAGCAGGAAAAAGCAAAAAATTTCAGAAATGCACCTTGCAATGCGGAGAAATTACTGTTTGTGCATTTACAATATTCATTGATTTTTGCCATTGAAAAACGTCCAGAAATGATTGAAGCTACTGACTGAATGAAAGGAGCTGGCATCTCACTCTCTTTGAATCTTCTTTATCATGCTAAGAGGAGCAGGAAAAAGCAAAAAATTTCAGAATTGCACCTTGCAATGCGGAGAAATTACTGTTTGTGCATTTACAATATTCATTGATTTTTGCCATTGAAAAACGTCCAGAAATGATTGAAGCTACTGACTGAATGAAAGGAGTTGGCATCTCACTCTCTTTGAATCTTCTTTACCATGCTAAGAGGAGCAGGAAAATTCAAAAAATTTCAGAATTGCACCTTGCAATGCGGAGAAATTACTGTTTGTGCATTTACAATATTCATTGATTTTTGACATTGAAAAACATCATGTTATTCATATACCAGAAATAATTGAAGCTACTGACTGAATGAAAGGAGCTGGCATCTCACTCTCTTTGAATCTTCTTTATCATGCTAAGAGGAGCAGGAAAAAGCAAAAAATTTCAGAATTGCACCTTGCAATGCGGAGAAATTACTGTTTGTGCATTTACAATATTCATTGATTTTTGCCATTGAAAAACGTCCAGAAATTATTGAAGCTACTGACTGAATGACAGGAGCTGGCATCTCACTCTCTTTGAATCTTCTTTATGATGCTAAGAGGAGCAGGAAAAAGCAAAAAATTTCAGAATTGCACCTTGCAATGCGGAGAAATTACTGTTTGTGCATTTACAATATTCATTGATTTTTGCCATTGAAAAACGTCCAGAAATGATTGAAGCTACTGACTGAATGAAAGGAGCTGGCATCTCACTCTCTTTGAATCTTCTTTATCATGCTAAGAGGAGCAGGAAAAAGCAAAAAATTTCAGAATTGCACCTTGCAATGCGGAGAAATTACTGTTTGTGCATTTACAATATTCATTGATTTTTGCCATTGAAAAACATCATGTTATTCATATACCAGAAATGATTGAAGCTACTGACTGAATGAAAGGAGCTGGCATCTCACTCTCTTTGAATCTTCTTTATCATGCTAAGAGGAGCAGGAAAAAGCAAAAAATTTCAGAATTGCACCTTGCAATGCGGAGAAATTACTGTTTGTGCATTTACAATATTCATTGATTTTTGCCAATGAAAAACGTCCAGAAATGATTGAAGCTACTGACTGAATGAAAGGAGCTGGCATCTCACTCTTTTTGAATCTTCTTTATCATGCTAAGAGGAGCAGGAAAAAGCAAAAAATTTCAGAATTGCACCTTGCAATGCGGAGAAATTACTGTTTGTGCATTTACAATATTCATTGATTTTTGCCATTGAAAAACGTCCAGAAATGATTGAAGCTACTGACTGAATGAAAGGAGCTGGCATCTCACTCTCTTTGAATCTTCTTTATCATGGTAAGAGGAGCAGGAAAAAGCAAAAAATTTCAGAATTGCAACTTGCAATGCGGAGAAATTACTGTTTGTGCATTTACAATATTCATTGATTTTTGCCATTGAAAAACGTCCAGAAATGATTGAAGCTACTGACTGAATGAAAGGAGCTGGCATCTCACTCTCTTTGAATCTTCTTTATCATGCTAAGAGGAGCAGGAAAAAGCAAAAAATTTCAGAATTGCACCTTGCAATGCGGAGAAATTACTGTTTGTGCATTTACAATATTCATTGATTTTTGCCATTGAAAAACGTCCAGAAATGATTGAAGCTACTGACTGAATGAAAGGAGCTGGCATCTCACTCTCTTTGAATCTTCTTTATCATGCTAAGAGGAGCAGGAAAAAGCAAAAAATTTCAGAATTGCAACTTGCAATGCGGAGAAATTACTGTTTGTGCATTTACAATATTCATTGATTTTTGCCATTGAAAAACATCATGTTATTCATATACCAGAAATGTTTGAAGCTACTGACTGAATGAAAGAAGCTGGCATCTCACTCTCTTTGAATCTTCTTTATCATGCTAAGAGGAGCAGGAAAAAGCAAAAAATTTCAGAATTGCATCTTGCAATGCGGAGAAATTACTGTTTGTGCATTTACAATATTTATTGATTTTTGCCATTGAAACACGTCCAGAAATGTTTGAAGCTACTGACTGAATGAAAGGAGCTGGCATCTCACTCTCTTTGAATCTTCTTTATCATGATAGGATTAGCAGGAAAAAGCAAAAAATTTCAGAATTGCACCTTGCAATGTGGAGATATTACTGTTTGTGCATTTACAATATTCATTGATTTTTGCCATTGAAAAACGTCCAGAAATGTTTGAAGCTACTGACTGAATGAAAGGAGCTGGCATCTCACTCTCTTTGAATCTTCTTTATCATGCTAGGGTTAGCAGGAAAAAGCAAAAAATTTCAGAATTGCACCTTGCAATGTGGAGATATTACTGTTTGTGCATTTACAATATTCATTGATTTTTGCCATTGAAAAACGTCCAGAAATGTTTATACCAGAAATGTTTGAAGCTACTGACTGAATGAAAGGAGCTGGCATCTCACTCTCTTTGAATCTTATTTATCATGCTAAGAGGAGCAGGAAAAAGCAAAAAATTTCAGAATTGCACCTTGCAATGCGGAGAAATTACTGTTTGTGCATTTACAATATTCATTGATTTTTGCCATTGAAAAACATCATGTTATTCATATACCAGAAATGTTTGAAGCTACTGACTGAATGAAAGGAGCTGGCATCTCACTCTCTTTGAATCTTCTTTATCATGATAGGATTAGCAGGAAAAAGCAAAAAATTTCAGAATTGCACCTTGCAATGTGGAGATATTACTGTTTGTGCATTTACAATATTCATTGATTTTTGCCATTGAAAAACGTCCAGAAATGTTTGAAGCTACTGACTGAATGAAAGGAGCTGGCATCTCACTCTCTTTGAATCTTCTTTATCATGCTAGGATTAGCAGGAAAAAGCAAAAAATTTCAGAATTGCACCTTGCAATGTGGAGATATTACTGTTTGTGCATTTACAATATTCATTGATTTTTGCCATTGAAAAACATCATGTTATTCATATACCAGAAATGTTTGAAGCTACTGACTGAATGAAAGGAGCTGGCATCTCACTCTCTTTGAATCTTCTTTATCATGCTAGGATTAGCAGGAAAAAGCAAAAAATTTCAGAATTGCACCTTGCAATGTGGAGATATTACTGTTTGTGCATTTACAATATTCATTGATTTTTGCCATTGAAAAACGTCCAGAAATGTTTGAAGCTACTGACTGAATGAAAGGAGCTGGCATCTCACTCTATTTGAATCTTCTTTATCATGCTAGGATTAGCAGGAAAAAGCAAAAAATTTCAGAATTGCACCTTGCAATGTGGAGATATTACTGTTTGTGCATTTACAATATTCATTGATTTTTGCCATTGAAAAACGTCCAGAAATGTTTATATCAGAAATGTTTGAAGCTACTGACTGAATGAAAGGAGCTGGCATCTCACTCTCTTTGAATCTTCTTTATTATGCTAAGAGGAGCAGGAAAAAGCAAAAAAATTCAGAATTGCACCTTGCAATGCGGAGAAATTACTGTTTGTGCATTTACAATATTCATTGATTTTTGCCATTGAAACACGTCCAGAAATGTTTGAAGCTACTGACTGAATGAAAGGAGCTGGCATCTCACTCTCTTTGAATCTTCTTTATCATGATAGGATTAGCAGGAAAAAGCAAAAAATTTCAGAATTGCACCTTGCAATGTGGAGATATTACTGTTTGTGCATTTACAATATTCATTGATTTTTGCCATTGAAAAACGTCCAGAAATGTTTATACCAGAAATGTTTGAAGCTACTGACTGAATGAAAGGAGCTGGCATCTCACTCTCTTTGAATCTTCTTTATCATGCTAAGAGGAGCAGGAAAAAGCAAAAAAATTCAGAATTGCACCTTGCAATGCGGAGAAATTACTGTTTGTGCATTTACAATATTCATTGATTTTTGCCATTGAAAAACATCATGTTATTCATATACCAGAAATGATTGAAGCTACTGACTGAATGAAAGGAGCTGGCATCTCACTCTCTTTGAATCTTCTTTATCATGCTAGGATTAGCAGGAAAAAGCAAAAAATTTCAGAATTGCACCTTGCAATGTGGAGATATTACTGTTTGTGCATTTACAATATTCATTGATTTTTGCCATTGAAAAACGTCCAGAAATGTTTGAAGCTACTGACTGAATGAAAGGAGCTGGCATATCACTCTCTTTGAATCTTCTTTATCATGCTAGGATTAGCAGGAAAAAGCAAAAAATTTCAGAATTGCACCTTGCAATGTGGAGATATTACTGTTTGTGCATTTACAATATTCATTGATTTTTGCCATTGAAAAACGTCCAGAAATGTTTGAAGCTACTGACTGAATGAAAGGAGCTGGCATATCACTCTCTTTGAATCTTCTTTATCATGCTAGGAGTAGCAGGAAAAAGCAAAAAAATTCAGAATTGCACCTTGCAATGTGGAGATATTACTGTTTGTGCATTTACAATATTCATTGATTTTTTCCATTGAAAAACGTCCAGAAATATTTGAAGCTACTGACTGAATGAAATGAGCTGGCATCTCACTCTCTTTGAATCTTCTTTATCATGCTAGGATTAGCAGGAAAAAGCAAAAAATTTCAGAATTGCACCTTGCAATGTGGAGATATTACTGTTTGTGCCTTTACAATATTCATTGATTTTTGCCATTGAAAAACATCATGTTATTCATATACCAGAAATGTTTGAAGCTACTGACTGAATGAAAGGAGCTGGCATTTCACTCTCTTTGAATCTTCTTTATCATGCTAGGATTAGCAGGAAAAAGCAAAAAATTTCAGAATTGCACCTTGCAATGTGGAGATATTACTGTTTGATTTTTGCCATTGAAAAACGTCCAGAAATGTTTGAAGCTATTGACTGAATGAAAGGAGCTGGCATCTCACTCTATTTGAATCTTCTTTATCATGCTAGGATTAGCAGGAAAAAGCAAAAAATTTCAGAATTACACCTTGCAATGTGGAGATATTACTGTTTGTGCATTTACAATATTCATTGATTTTTGCCATTGAAAAACGTCCAGAAATGTTTATACCAGAAATGTTTGAAGCTACTGACTGAATGAAAGGAGCTGGCATCTCACTCTCTTTGAATCTTCTTTATCATGCTAAGAGGAGCAGGAAAAAGCAAAAAAATTCAGAATTGCACCTTGCAATGCGGAGAAATTACTGTTTGTGCATTTACAATATTCTTTGATTTTTGCCATTGAAAAACGTCCAGAAATGATTGAAACTACTGACTGAATGAAAGGAGCTGGCATCTCACTCTCTTTGAATCTTCTTTATCATGCTAAGAGGAGCAGGAAAAAGCAAAAAATTTCAGAATTGCACCTTGCAATGCGGAGAAATTACTGTTTGTGCATTTACAATATTCATTGATTTTTGCCATTGAAAAACGTCCAGAAATGATTGAAGCTACTGACTGAATGAAAGGAGCTGGCATCTCACTCTCTTTGAATCTTCTTTATCATGCTAAGAGGAGCAGGAAAAAGCAAAAAATTTCAGAATTGCACCTTGCAATGCGGAGAAATTACTGTTTGTGCATTTACAATATTCATTGATTTTTGCCATTGAAAAACGTCCAGAAATGATTGAAGCTACTGACTGAATGAAAGGAGTTGGCATCTCACTCTCTTTGAATCTTCTTTACCATGCTAAGAGGAGCAGGAAAAAGCAAAAAATTTCAGAATTGCACCTTGCAATGCGGAGAAATTACTGTTTGTGCATTTACAATATTCATTGATTTTTGACATTGAAAAACATCATGTTATTCATATACCAGAAATAATTGAAGCTACTGACTGAATGAAAGGAGCTGGCATCTCACTCTCTTTGAATCTTCTTTATCATGCTAAGAGGAGCAGGAAAAAGCAAAAAATTTCAGAATTGCACCTTGCAATGCGGAGAAATTACTGTTTGTGCATTTACAATATTCATTGATTTTTGCCATTGAAAAACATCATGTTATTCATATACCAGAAATGATTGAAGCTACTGACTGAATTAAAGGAGCTGGCATCTCACTCTCTTTGAATCTTCTTTATCATGCTAAGAGGAGCAGGAAAAAGCAAAAAATTTCAGAATTGCACCTTGCAATGCGGAGAAATTACTGTTTGTGCATTTACAATATTCATTGATTTTTGCCAATGAAAAACGTCCAGAAATGATTGAAGCTACTGACTGAATGAAAGGAGCTGGCATCTCACTCTTTTTGAATCTTCTTTATCATGCTAAGAGGAGCAGGAAAAAGCAAAAAATTTCAGAATTGCACCTTGCAATGCGGAGAAATTACTGTTTGTGCATTTACAATATTCATTGATTTTTGCCATTGAAAAACGTCCAGAAATGATTGAAGCTACTGACTGAATGAAAGGAGCTGGCATCTCACTCTCTTTGAATCTTCTTTACCATGGTAAGAGGAGCAGGAAAAAGCAAAAAATTTCAGAATTGCAACTTGCAATGCGGAGAAATTACTGTTTGTGCATTTACAATATTCATTGATTTTTGCCATTGAAAAACGTCCAGAAATGATTGAAGCTACTGACTGAATGAAAGGAGCTGGCATCTCACTCTCTTTGAATCTTCTTTATCATGCTAAGAGGAGCAGGAAAAAGCAAAAAATTTCAGAATTGCACCTTGCAATGCGGAGAAATTACTGTTTGTGCATTTACAATATTCATTGATTTTTGCCATTGAAAAACGTCCAGAAATGATTGAAGCTACTGACTGAATGAAAGGAGCTGGCATCTCACTCTCTTTGAATCTTCTTTATCATGCTAAGAGGAGCAGGAAAAAGCAAAAAATTTCAGAATTGCAACTTGCAATGCGGAGAAATTACTGTTTGTGCATTTACAATATTCATTGATTTTTGCCATTGAAAAACATCATGTTATTCATATACCAGAAATGTTTGAAGCTACTGACTGAATGAAAGAAGCTGGCATCTCACTATCTTTGAATCTTCTTTATCATGCTAAGAGGAGCAGGAAAAAGCAAAAAATTTCAGAATTGCACCTTACAATGCGGAGAAATTACTGTTTGTGCATTTACAATATTCATTGATTTTTGCCATTGAAAAACGTCCAGAAATGATTGAAGCTACTGACTGAATGAAAGGAGCTGGCATCTCACTCTCTTTGAATCTTCTTTATCATGCTAAGAGGAGCAGGAAAAAGCAAAAAATTTCAGAATTGCACCTTGCAATGCGGAGAAATTACTGTTTGTGCATTTACAATATTCATTGATTTTTGCCATTGAAAAACGTCCAGAAATGTTTGAAGCTACTGACTGAATGAAAGGAGCTGGCATCTTACTCTCTTTGAATCTTCTTTATCATGCTAGGATTAGCAGGAAAAAGCAAAAAATTTCAGAATTGCACCTTGCAATGTGGAGATATTACTGTTTGTGCATTTACAATATTCATTGATTTTTGCCATTGAAAAACGTCCAGAAATGTTTGAAGCTACTGACTGAATGAAAGGAGCAGGCATCTCACTCTCTTTGAATCTTCTTTATCATGCTAGGAGTAGCAGGAAAAAGCAAAAAATTTCAGAATTGCACCTTGCAATGTGGAGATATTACTGTTTGTGCATTTACAATATTCATTGATTTATGCCATTGAAAAACGTCCAGAAATGTTTGAAGCTACTGACTGAATGAAAGGAGCTGGCATCTCACTCTCTTTGAATCTTCTTTACCATGCTAGGATTAGCAGGAAAAAGCAAAAAATTTCAGAATTGCACCTTGCAATGTGGAGATATTACTGTTTGTGCATTTACAATATTCATTGATTTTTGCCATTGAAAAACGTCCAGAAATGTTTGAAGCTACTGACTGAATGAAAGGAGCTGGCATCTCACACTATTTGAATCTTCTTTATCATGCTAGGATTAGCAGGAAAAAGCAAAAAATTTCAGAATTGCACCTTGCAATGTGGAGATATTACTGTTTGTGCATTTACAATATTCATTGATTTTTGCCATTGAAAAACGTCCAGAAATGTTTATACCAGAAATGTTTGAAGCTACTGACTGAATGAAAGGAGCTGGCATCTCACTCTCTTTGAATCTTCTTTATCATGCTAAGAGGAGCAGGAAAAAGCAAAAAATTTCAGAATTGCACCTTGCAATGCGGAGAAATTACTGTTTGTGCATTTACAATATTCATTGATTTTTGCCATTGAAAAACGCCCAGAAATGATTGAAGCTACTGACTGAATGAAAGGAGCTGGCATCTCACTCTCTTTGAATCTTCTTTATCATGCTAAGAGGAGCAGGAAAAAGCAAAAAATTTCAGAATTGCACCTTGCAATGCGGAGAAATTACAAGCATTTACAATATTCATTGATTTTTGCCATTGAAAAACATCATGTTATTCATATACCAGAATTGATTGAAGCTACTGACTGAATGAAAGGAGCTGGCATCTCACTCTCTTTGAATCTGCTTTATCATGCTAAGAGGAGCAGGAAAAAGCAAAAAATTTCAGAATTGCACCTTGCAATGCGGAGAAATTACTGTTTGTGCATTTACAATATTCATTGATTTTTGCCATTGAAAAACGTCCAGAAATGATTGAAGCTACTGACTGAATGAAAGGAGCTGGCATCTCACTCTCTTTGAATCTTCTTTATCATGCTAGGATTAGCAGGAAAAAGCAAAAAATTTCAGAATTGCACCTTGCAATGTGGAGATATTACTGTTTGATTTTTGCCATTGAAAAACGTCCAGAAATGTTTGAAGCTACTGACTGAATGAAAGGAGCTGGCATCTCACTCTATTTGAATCTTCTTTATCATGCTAGGATTAGCAGGAAAAAGCAAAAAATTTCAGAATTGCACCTTGCAATGTGGAGATATTACTGTTTGTGCATTTACAATATTCATTGATTTTTGCCATTGAAAAACGTCCAGAAATGTTTATACCAGAAATGTTTGAAGCTACTGACTGAATGAAAGGAGCTGGCATCTCACTCTCTTTGAATCTTCTTTATCATGCTAAGAGGAGCAGGAAAAAGCAAAAAAATTCAGAATTGCACCTTGCAATGCGGAGAAATTACTGTTTGTGCATTTACAATATTCATTGATTTTTGCCATTGAAAAACGTCCAGAAATGATTGAAACTACTGACTGAATGAAAGGAGCTGGCATCTAACTCTCTTTGAATCTTCTTTATCATGCTAAGAGGAGCAGGAAAAAGCAAAAAATTTCAGAATTGCACCTTGCAATGCGGAGAAATTACTGTTTGTGCATTTACAATATTCATTGATTTTTGCCATTGAAAAACGTCCAGAAATGATTGAAGCTACTGACTGAATGAAAGGAGCTGGCATCTCACTCTCTTTGAATCTTCTTTATCATGCTAAGAGGAGCAGGAAAAAGCAAAAAATTTCAGAATTGCACCTTGCAATGCGGAGAAATTACTGTTTGTGCATTTACAATATTCATTGATTTTTGCCATTGAAAAACATCATGTTATTCATACCCAGAAATGATTGAAGCTACTGACTGAATGAAAGGAGCTGGCATCTCACTCTCTTTGAATCTTCTTTATCATGCTAAGAGGAGCAGGAAAAAGCAAAAAATTTCAGAATTGCACCTTGCAATGCGGAGAAATTACTGTTTGTGCATTTACAATATTCATTGATTTTTGCCATTGAAAAACGTCCAGAAATGATTGAAGCTACTGACTGAATGAAAGGAGCTGGCATCTCACTCTCTTTGAATCTTCTTTATCATGCTAAGAGGAGCAGGAAAAAGCAAAAAATTTCAGAATTGCACCTTGCAATGCGGAGAAATTACTGTTTGTGCATTTACAATATTCATTGATTTTTGCCATTGAAAAACGTCCAGAAATGATTGAAGCTACTGACTGAATGAAAGGAGTTGGCATCTCACTCTCTTTGAATCTTCTTTACCATGCTAAGAGGAGCAGGAAAATTCAAAAAATTTCAGAATTGCACCTTGCAATGCGGAGAAATTACTGTTTGTGCATTTACAATATTCATTGATTTTTGACATTGAAAAACATCATGTTATTCATATACCAGAAATAATTGAAGCTACTGACTGAATGAAAGGAGCTGGCATCTCACTCTCTTTGAATCTTCTTTATCATGCTAAGAGGAGCAGGAAAAAGCAAAAAATTTCAGAATTGCACCTTGCAATGCGGAGAAATTACTGTTTGTGCATTTACAATATTCATTGATTTTTGCCATTGAAAAACGTCCAGAAATTATTGAAGCTACTGACTGAATGACAGGAGCTGGCATCTCACTCTCTTTGAATCTTCTTTATGATGCTAAGAGGAGCAGGAAAAAGCAAAAAATTTCAGAATTGCACCTTGCAATGCGGAGAAATTACTGTTTGTGCATTTACAATATTCATTGATTTTTGCCATTGAAAAACGTCCAGAAATGATTGAAGCTACTGACTGAATGAAAGGAGCTGGCATCTCACTCTCTTTGAATCTTCTTTATCATGCTAAGAGGAGCAGGAAAAAGCAAAAAATTTCAGAATTGCACCTTGCAATGCGGAGAAATTACTGTTTGTGCATTTACAATATTCATTGATTTTTGCCATTGAAAAACATCATGTTATTCATATACCAGAAATGATTGAAGCTACTGACTGAATGAAAGGAGCTGGCATCTCACTCTCTTTGAATCTTCTTTATCATGCTAAGAGGAGCAGGAAAAAGCAAAAAATTTCAGAATTGCACCTTGCAATGCGGAGAAATTACTGTTTGTGCATTTACAATATTCATTGATTTTTGCCAATGAAAAACGTCCAGAAATGATTGAAGCTACTGACTGAATGAAAGGAGCTGGCATCTCACTCTTTTTGAATCTTCTTTATCATGCTAAGAGGAGCAGGAAAAAGCAAAAAATTTCAGAATTGCACCTTGCAATGCGGAGAAATTACTGTTTGTGCATTTACAATATTCATTGATTTTTGCCATTGAAAAACGTCCAGAAATGATTGAAGCTACTGACTGAATGAAAGGAGCTGGCATCTCACTCTCTTTGAATCTTCTTTATCATGGTAAGAGGAGCAGGAAAAAGCAAAAAATTTCAGAATTGCAACTTGCAATGCGGAGAAATTACTGTTTGTGCATTTACAATATTCATTGATTTTTGCCATTGAAAAACGTCCAGAAATGATTGAAGCTACTGACTGAATGAAAGGAGCTGGCATCTCACTCTCTTTGAATCTTCTTTATCATGCTAAGAGGAGCAGGAAAAAGCAAAAAATTTCAGAATTGCACCTTGCAATGCGGAGAAATTACTGTTTGTGCATTTACAATATTCATTGATTTTTGCCATTGAAAAACGTCCAGAAATGATTGAAGCTACTGACTGAATGAAAGGAGCTGGCATCTCACTCTCTTTGAATCTTCTTTATCATGCTAAGAGGAGCAGGAAAAAGCAAAAAATTTCAGAATTGCAACTTGCAATGCGGAGAAATTACTGTTTGTGCATTTACAATATTCATTGATTTTTGCCATTGAAAAACATCATGTTATTCATATACCAGAAATGTTTGAAGCTACTGACTGAATGAAAGAAGCTGGCATCTCACTCTCTTTGAATCTTCTTTATCATGCTAAGAGGAGCAGGAAAAAGCAAAAAATTTCAGAATTGCACCTTGCAATGCGGAGAAATTACTGTTTGTGCATTTACAATATTCATTGATTTTTGCCATTGAAAAACGTCCAGAAATGTTTGAAGCTACTGACTGAATGAAAGGAGCTGGCATCTTACTCTCTTTGAATCTTCTTTATCATGCTAGGATTAGCAGGAAAAAGCAAAAAATTTCAGAATTGCACCTTGCAATGTGGAGATATTACTGTTTGTGCATTTACAATATTCATTGATTTTTGCCATTGAAAAACGTCCAGAAATGTTTGAAGCTACTGACTGAATGAAAGGAGCAGGCATCTCACTCTCTTTGAATCTTCTTTATCATGCTAGGAGTAGCAGGAAAAAGCAAAAAATTTCAGAATTGCACCTTGCAATGTGGAGATATTACTGTTTGTGCATTTACAATATTCATTGATTTATGCCATTGAAAAACGTCCAGAAATGTTTGAAGCTACTGACTGAATGAAAGGAGCTGGCATCTCACTCTCTTTGAATCTTCTTTATCATGCTAGGATTAGCAGGAAAAAGCAAAAAATTTCAGAATTGCACCTTGCAATGTGGAGATATTACTGTTTGTGCATTTACAATATTCATTGATTTTTGCCATTGAAAAACGTCCAGAAATGTTTGAAGCTACTGACTGAATGAAAGGAGCTGGCATCTCACTCTATTTGAATCTTCTTTATCATGCTAGGATTAGCAGGAAAAAGCAAAAAATTTCAGAATTGCACCTTGCAATGTGGAGATATTACTGTTTGTGCATTTACAATATTCATTGATTTTTGCCATTGAAAAACGTCCAGAAATGTTTATACCAGAAATGTTTGAAGCTACTGACTGAATGAAAGGAGCTGGCATCTCACTCTCTTTGAATCTTCTTTATCATGCTAAGAGGAGCAGGAAAAAGCAAAAAATTTCAGAATTGCACCTTGCAATGCGGAGAAATTACTGTTTGTGCATTTACAATATTCATTGATTTTTGCCATTGAAAAACGTCCAGAAATGATTGAAGCTACTGACTGAATGAAAGGAGCTGGCATCTCACTCTCTTTGAATCTTCTTTATCATGCTAAGAGGAGCAGGAAAAAGCAAAAAATTTCAGAATTGCACCCTGCAATGCGGAGAAATTACAAGCATTTACAATATTCATTGATTTTTGCCATTGAAAAACATCATGTTATTCATATACCAGAAATGATTGAAGCTACTGACTGAATGAAAGGAGCTGGCATCTCACTCTCTTTGAATCTGCTTTATCATGCTAAGAGGAGCAGGAAAAAGCAAAAAATTTCAGAATTGCACCTTGCAATGCGGAGAAATTACTGTTTGTGCATTTACAATATTCATTGATTTTTGCCATTGAAAAACGTCCAGAAATGATTGAAGCTACTGACTGAATGAAAGGAGCTGGCATCTCACTCTCTTTGAATCTTCTTTATCATGCTAAGAGGAGCAGGAAAAAGCAAAAAATTTCAGAATTGCACCTTGCAATGCGGAGAAATTACTGTTTGTGCATTTACAATAGTCATTGATTTTTGCCATTGAAAAACGTCCAGAAATGATTGAAGCTACTGACTGAATGAAAGGAGCTGGCATCTCACTCTCTTTGAATCTTCTTTATCATGCTAAGAGGAGCAGGAAAAAGCAAAAAATTTCAGAATTGCAACTTGCAATGCGGAGAAATTACTGTTTGTGCATTTACAATATTCATTGATTTTTGCCATTGAAAAACATCATGTTATTCATATACCAGAAATGATTGAAGCTACTGACTGAATGAAAGGAGCTGGCATCTCACTCTCTTTGAATCTTCTTTATCATGCTAAGAGGAGCAGGAAAAAGCAAAAAATTTCAGAATTGCACCTTGCAATGCGGAGAAATTACTGTTTGTGCATTTACAATATTCATTGATTTTTGCCATTGAAAAACGTCCAGAAATGATTGAAGCTACTGACTGAATGAAAGGAGCTGGCATCTCACTCTCTTTGAATCTTCTTTATCATGCTAAGAGGAGCAGGAAAAAGCAAAAAATTTCAGAATTGCACCTTGCAATGCGGAGAAATTACTGTTTGTGCATTTACAATATTCATTGATTTTTGCCATTGAAAAACGTCCAGAAATGATTGAAGCTACTGACTGAATGAAAGGAGCTGGCATCTCACTCTCTTTGAATCTTCTTTATCATGCTAAGAGGAGCAGGAAAAAGCAAAAAATTTCAGAATTGCACCTTGCAATGCGGAGAAATTACTGTTTGTGCATTTACAATATTCATTGATTTTTGCCATTGAAAAACATCATGTTATTCATATCCCAGAAATGTTTGAAGCTACTGACTGAATGAAAGAAGCTGGCAACTCACTCTCTTTGAATCTTCTTTATCATGCTAAGAGGAGCAGGAAAAAGCAAAAAATTTCAGAATTGCACCTTGCAATGCGGAGAAATTACTGTTTGTGCATTTACAATATTCATTGATTTTTGCAATTGAAAAACGTCCAGAAATGATTGAAGCTACTGACTGAATGAAAGGAGCTGGCATCTCACTCTCTTTGAATCTTCTTTATCATGTTAAGAGGAGCAGGAAAAAGCAAAAAATTTCAGAATTGCACCTTGCAATGCGGAGAAATTACTGTTTGTGCATTTACAATATTCATTGATTTTTGCCATTGAAAAACGTCCAGAAATGATTGAAGCTACTGACTGAATGAAAGGAGCTGTTATCTCACTCTCTTTGAATCTTGTTTATCATGCTAAGAGGAGCAGGAAAAAGCAAAAAATTTCAGAATTGCACCTTGCAATGCGGAGAAATTACTGTTTGTGCATTTAAAATATTCATTGATTTTTGCCATTGAAAAACATCATGTTATTCATATACCAGAAATGATTGAAGCTACTGACTGAATGAAAGGAGCTGGCATCTCACACTCTTTGAATCTTCTTTATCATGCTAAGAGGAGTAGGAAAAAGTAAAAAATTTCAGAATTGCACCTTGCAATGCGGAGAAATTACTGTTTGTGCATTTACAATATTCAATGATTTTTGCCATTGAAAAACGTCCAGAAATGATTGAAGCTACTGACTGAACGAAAGGAGCTGGCATCTCACTCTCTTTGAATCTTCTTTATCATGCTAAGAGGAGCAGGAAAAAGCAAAAAATTTCAGAATTGCACCTTGCAATGCGGAGAAATTACTGTTTGTGCATTTACAATATTCATTGATTTTTGCCATTGAAAAACATCATGTTATTCATATACCAGAAATGTTTGAAGCTACTGACTGAATGAAAGGAGCTGGCATCTCACTCTCTTTGAATCTTCTTCATAATGCTAAGAGGAGCAGGAAAAAGCAAAAAATTTCAGAATTGCACCTTGCAATGCGGAGAAATTACTGTTTGTGCATTTACAATATTCATTGATTTTTGCCATTGAAAAACGTCCAGAAATGATTGAAGCTACTGACTGAATGAAAGGAGCTGGCATCTCACTCTCTTTGAATCTTCTTTATCATGCTAAGAGGAGCAGGAAAAAGCAAAAAATTTCAGAATTGCACCTTGCAATGCGGAGAAATTACTGTTTGTGCATTTACAATATTCATTGATTTTTGCCATTGAAAAACATCATGTTATTCATATACCAGAAATGTTTGAAGCTACTGACTGAATGAAAGGAGCTGGCATCTCACTCTCTTTGAATCTTCTTTATCATGCTAAGAGGAGCAGGAAAAAGCAAAAAATTTCAGAATTGCACCTTGCAATGCGGATAAATTACTGTTTGTGCATTTACAATATTCATTGATTTTTGCCATTGAAAAATGTCCAGAAATGATTGAAGCTACTGACTGAATGAAAGGAGCTGGCATCTCACTCTCTTTGAATCTTTTTTATCATGCTAAGAGGAGCAGGAAAAAGCAAAAAATTTCAGAATTGCACCTTGCAATGCGGAGAAATTACTGTTTGTGCATTTACAATATTCATTGATTTTTGCCATTGAAAAACGTCCAGAAATTATTGAAGCTACTGACTGAATGAAAGGAGCTGGCATCTCACTCTCTTTGAAACTTCTTTATCATGCTAAGAGGAGCAGGAAAAAGCAAAAATTTTCAGAATTGCACCTTGCAATGCGGAGAAATTACTGTTTGTGCATTTACAATATTCATTGATTTTTGCCATTGAAAAACGTCCAGAAATGATTGAAGCTACTGACTGAATGAAAGGAGCTGGCATCTCACTCTCTTTGAATCTTCTTTATCATGCTAAGAGGAGCAGGAAAAAGCAAAAAATTTCAGAATTGCACCTTGCAATGCGGAGAAATTACTGTTTGTGCATTTACAATATTCATTGATTTTTGCCATTGAAAAACATCATGTTATTCATATACCAGAAATGTTTGAAGCTACTGACTGAATGAAAGGAGCTGGCATCTCACTCTCTTTGAATCTTCTTTATCATGCTAAGAGGAGCAGGAAAAAGCAAAAAATTTCAGAATTGCACCTTGCAATGCGGAGAAATTACTGTTTGTGCATTTACAATATTCATTGATTTTTGCCATTGAAAAACATCATGTTATTCATATACCAGAAATGTTTGAAGCTACTGACTGAATGAAAGGAGCTGGCATCTCACTCTCTTTGAATCTTCTTTATCATGCTAAGAGGAGCAGGAAAAAGCAAAAAATTTCAGAATTGCACCTTGCAATGCGGATAAATTACTGTTTGTGCATTTACAATATTCATTGATTTTTGCCATTGAAAAATGTCCAGAAATGATTGAAGCTACTGACTGAATGAAAGGAGCTGGCATCTCACTCTCTTTGAATCTTGTTTATCATGCTAAGAGGAGCAGGAAAAAGCAAAAAATTTCAGAATTGCACCTTGCAATGCGGAGAAATTACTGTTTGTGCATTTACAATATTCATTGATTTTTGCCATTGAAAAACGTCCAGAAATTATTGAAGCTACTGACTGAATGAAAGGAGCTGGCATCTCACTCTCTTTGAAACTTCTTTATCATGCTAAGAGGAGCAGGAAAAAGCAAAAATTTTCAGAATTGCACCTTGCAATGCGGAGAAATTACTGTTTGTGCATTTACAATATTCATTGATTTTTGCCATTGAAAAACGTCCAGAAATGATTGAAGCTACTGACTGAATGAAAGGAGCTGGCATCTCACTCTCTTTGAATCTTCTTTATCATGCTAAGAGGAGCAGGAAAAAGCAAAAAATTTCAGAATTGCACCTTGCAATGTGGAGAAATTACTGTTTGTGCATTTACAATATTCATTTATTTTTGCCATTGAAAAACATCATGTTATTCATATACCAGAAATGTTTGAAGCTACTGACTGAATGAAAGGAGCTGGCATCTCACTCTCTTTGAATCTTCTTTATCATGCTAAGAGGAGCAGGAAAAAGCAAAAAATTTCAGAATTGCACCTTGCAATGCGGAGAAATTACTCTTTGTGCATTTACAATATTCATTGATTTTTGCCATTGAAAAACATCATGTTATTCATATACCAGAAATGATTGAAGCTACTGACTGAATGAAAGGAGCTGGCATCTCACTCTCTTTGAATCTTCTTTATCATGCTAAGAGGAGCAGGATAAAGCAAAAAATTTCAGACTTGCACCTTGCAATGCGGAGAAATTACTGTTTGTGCATTTACAATATTCATTGATTTTTGCCATTGAAAAACATCATGTTATTCATATACCAGAAATGTTTGAAGCTACTGACTGAATGAAAGGAGCTGGCATCTCACTCTCTTTGAATCTTCTTTATCATGCTAAGAGGAGCAGGAAAAAGCAAAAAATTTCAGACTTGCACCTTGCAATGCGGAGAAATTACTGTTTGTGCATTTACAATATTCATTGATTTTTGCCATTGAAAAACATCATGTTATTCATATACCAGAAATGTTTGAAGCTACTGACTGAATGAAAGGAGCTGGCATCTCACTCTCTTTGAATCTTCTTTATCATGCTAAGAGGAGCAGGAAAAAGCAAAAAATTTCAGAATTGCACCTTGCAATGCGGAGAAATTACTGTTTGTGCATTTACAATATTCATTGATTTTTGCCATTGAAAAACGTCCAGAAATGATTGAAGGTACTGACTGAATGAAAGGAGCTGGCATCTCACTCTCTTTGAATCTTCTTTATCATGCTAAGAGGAGCAGGAAAAAGCAAAAAATTTCAGAATTGCACCTTGCAATGCGGAGAAATTACTGTTTGTGCATTTACAATATTCATTGATTTTTGCCATTGAAAAACGTCCAGAAATGATTGAAGCTACTGACTGAATGAAAGGAGCTGGCATCTCACTCTCTTTGAATCTTCTTTATCATGCTAAGAGGAGCAGGAAAAAGCAAAAAATTTCAGAATTGCACCTTGCAATGCGGAGAAATTACAGTTTGTGCATTTACAATATTCATTGATTTTTGCCATTGAAAAACGTCCAGAAATGATTGAAGCTACTGACTGAATGAAAGGAGCTGGCATCTCACTCTCTTTGAATCTTCTTTATCATGCTAAGAGGAGCAGGAAAAAGCAAAAAATTTCAGAATTGCACCTTGCAATGCGGAGAAATTACTGTTTGTGCATTTACAATATTCGTTGATTTTTGCCATTGAAAAACGTCCAGAAATGATTGAAGCTACTGACTGAATGAAAGGAGCTGGCATCTCACTCTCTTTGAATCTTCTTTATCATGCTAAGAGGAGCAGGAAAAAGCAAAAAATTTCAGAATTGCACCTTGCAATGCGGAGAAATTACAGTTTGTGCATTTACAATATTCATTGATTTTTGCCATTGAAAAACGTCCAGAAATGATTGAAGCTACTGACTGAATGAAAGGAGCTGGCATCTCACTCTCTTTGAATCTTCTTTATCATGCTAAGAGGAGCAGGAAAAAGCAAAAAATTTCAGAATTGCACCTTGCAATGCGGAGAAATTACTGTTTGTGCATTTACAATATTCATTGATTTTTGCCATTGAAAAACATGTTATTCATATACCAGAAATGTTTGAAGCTCCTGACTGAATGAAAGGAGCTGGCACCTCACTCTCTTTGAATCTTCTTTATCATGCTAAGAGGAGCAGGAAAAAGCAAAAAATTTCAGAATTGCACCTTGCAATGCGGAGAAATTACTGTTTGTGCATTTACAATATTCATTGATTTTTGCCATTGAAAAACGTCCAGAAATGATTGAAGCTACTGACTGAATGAAAGGAGCTGGCATCTCACTCTCTTTGAATCTTCTTTATCATGCTAAGAGGAGCAGGAAAAAGCAAAAAATTTCAGAATTGCACCTTGCAATGCGGAGAAATTACTGTTTGTGCATTTACAATATTCATTGATTTTTGCCATTGAAAAATGTCCAGAAATGATTGAAGCTACTGACTGAATGAAAGGAGCTGGCATCTCACTCTCTTTGAATCTTCTTTATCATGCTAAGAGGAGCAGGAAAAAGCAAAAAATTTCAGAATTGCGCCTTGCAATGCGGAGAAATTCCTGTTTGTGCATTTACAAAATTCATTGATTTTTGCCATTGAAAAACATCATGTTATTCATATACCAGAAATGATTGAAGCTACTGACTGAAGGAAAGGAGCTGGCATCTCACTCTCTTTGAATCTTCTTTATCATGCTAAGAGGAGCAGGAAAAAGCAAAAAATTTCAGAATTGCACCTTGCAATGCGGAGAAATTACTGTTTGTGCATTTACAATATTCATTGATTTTTGCCATTGAAAAACGTCCAGAAATGATTGAAGCTACTGACTGAATGAAAGGAGCTGGCATCTCACTCTCTTTGAATCTTCTTTATCATGCTAAGAGGAGCAGGAAAAAGTAAAAAATTTCAGAATTGCACCTTGCAATGCGGAGAAATTACTGTTTGTGCATTTACAATATTCAATGATTTTTGCCATTGAAAAACGTCCAGAAATGATTGAAGCTACTGACTGAATGAAAGGAGCTGGCATCTCACTCTCTTTGAATCTTGTTTATCATGCTAAGAGGAGCAGGAAAAAGCAAAAAATTTCAGAATTGCACCTTGCAATGTGGAGAAATTACTGTTTGTGCATTTACAATATTCATTGATTTTTGCCATTGAAAAACGTCCAGAAATGATTGAAGCTACTGACTGAATGAAAGGAGCTGGCATCTCACTCTCTTTGAATCTTCTTTATCATGCTAAGAGGAGCAGGAAAAAGCAAAAAATTTCAGAATTGCACCTTGCAATGCGGAGAAATTACTGTTTGTGCATTTACAATATTCATTGATTTTTGCTATTGAAAAACATCATGTTATTCATATACCAGAAATGATTGAAGCTACTGACTGAATGAAAGGAGCTGGCATCTCACTCTCTTTGAATCTTCTTTATCATGCTAAGAGGAGCAGGAAAAAGCAAAAAATTTCAGAATTGCACCTTGCAATGCGGAGAAATTACAGTTTGTGCATTTACAATATTCATTGATTTTTGCCATTGAAAAACGTCCAGAAATGATTGAAGCTACTGACTGAATGAAAGGAGCTGGCATCTCACTCTCTTTGAATCTTCTTTACCATGCTAGGAGGAGCAGGAAAAAGCAAAAAATTTCAGAATTGCACCTTGCAATGCGGAGAAATTACTGTTTGTGCATTTACAATATTCATTGATTTTTGCCATTGAAAAACGTCCAGAAATGATTGAAGGTACTGACTGAATGAAAGGAGCTGGCATCTCACTCTCTTTGAATCTTCTTTATCATGCTAAGAGGAGCAGGAAAAAGCAAAAAATTTCAGAATTGCACCTTGCAATGCGGAGAAATTACTGTTTGTGCATTTACAATATTCATTGATTTTTGCCATTGAAAAACGTCCAGAAATGATTGAAGCTACTGACTGAATGAAAGGAGCTGGCATCTCACTCTCTTTCAATCTTCTTTATCATGCTAAGAGGAGCAGGAAAAAGCAAAAAATTTCAGAATTGCACCTTGCAATGCGGAGAAATTACTGTTTGTGCATTTACAATATTCATTGATTTTTGCCATTGAAAAATGTCCAGAAATGATTGAAGCTACTGACTGAATGAAAGGAGCTGGCATCTCACTCTCTTTGAATCTTCTTTATCATGCTAAGAGGAGCAGGAAAAAGCAAAAAATTTCAGAATTGCGCCTTGCAATGCGGAGAAATTACTGTTTGTGCATTTACAAAATTCATTGATTTTTGCCATTGAAAAACATCATGTTATTCATATACCAGAAATGATTGAAGCTACTGACTGAAGGAAAGGAGCTGGCATCTCACTCTCTTTGAATCTTCTTTATCATGCTAAGAGGAGCAGGAAAAAGCAAAAAATTTCAGAATTGCACCTTGCAATGCGGAGAAATTACTGTTTGTGCATTTACAATATTCATTGATTTTTGCCATTGAAAAACATCCAGAAATGATTGAAGCTACTGACTGAATGAAAGGAGCTGGCATCTCACTCTCTTTGAATCTTCTTTATCATGCTAAGAGGAGCAGGAAAAAGCAAAAAATTTCAGAATTGCACCTTGCAATGCGGAGAAATTACTGTTTGTGCATTTACAATATTCATTGATTTTTGCGAATGAAAAACATCATGTTATTCATATACCAGAAATGATTGAAGCTACTGACTGAATGAAAGGAGCTGGCATCTCACTCTCTTTGAATCTTCTTTATCATGCTAAGAGGAGCAGGAAAAAGTAAAAAATTTCAGAATTGCACCTTGCAATGCGGAGAAATTACTGTTTGTGCATTTACAATATTCAATGATTTTTGCCATTGAAAAACGTCCAGAAATGATTGAAGCTACTGACTGAATGAAAGGAGCTGGCATCTCACTCTCTTTGAATCTTGTTTATCATGCTAAGAGGAGCAGGAAAAAGCAAAAAATTTCAGAATTGCACCTTGCAATGCGGAGAAATTACTGTTTGTGCATTTACAATATTCATTGATTTTTGCCATTGAAAAACGTCCAGAAATGATTGAAGCTACTGACTGAATGAAAGGAGCTGGCATCTCACTCTCTTTGAATCTTCTTTATCATGCTAAGAGGAGCAGGAAAAAGCAAAAAATTTCAGAATTGCACCTTGCAATGCGGAGAAATTACTGTTTGTGCATTTACAGTATTCATTGATTTTTGCCATTGAAAAACATGTTATTCATATACCAGAAATGATTGAAGCTCCTGACTGAATGAAAGGAGCTGGCACCTCACTCTCTTTGAATCTTCTTTATCATGCTAAGAGGAGCAGGAAAAAGCAAAAAATTTCAGAATTGCACCTTGCAATGCGGAGAAATTACTGTTTGTGCATTTACAATATTCATTGATTTTTGCCATTGAAAAACGTCCAGAAATGATTGAAGCTACTGACTGAATGAAAGGAGCTGGCATCTCACTCTCTTTGAATCTTCTTTATCATGCTAAGAGGAGCAGGAAAAAGCAAAAAATTTCAGAATTGCACCTTGCAATGCGGAGAAATTACTGTTTGTGCATTTACAATATTCATTGATTTTTGCCATTGAAAAACATCATGTTATTCATATACCAGAAATGTTTGAAGCTACTGACTGAATGAAAGGAGCTGGCATCTCACTCTCTTTGAATCTTCTTTATCATGCTAAGAGGAGCAGGAAAAAGCAAAAAATTTCAGAATTGCACCTTGCAATGCGGATAAATTACTGTTTGTGCATTTACAATATTCATTGATTTTTGCCATTGAAAAATGTCCAGAAATGATTGAAGCTACTGACTGAATGAAAGGAGCTGGCATCTCACTCTCTTTGAATCTTGTTTATCATGCTAAGAGGAGCAGGAAAAAGCAAAAAATTTCAGAATTGCACCTTGCAATGCGGAGAAATTACTGTTTGGGCATTTACAATATTCATTGATTTTTGCCATTGAAAAACGTCCAGAAATTATTGAAGCTACTGACTGAATGAAAGGAGCTGGCATCTCACTCTCTTTGAAACTTCTTTATCATGCTAAGAGGAGCAGGAAAAAGCAAAAATTTTCAGAATTGCACCTTGCAATGCGGAGAAATTACTGTTTGTGCATTTACAATATTCATTGATTTTTGCCATTGAAAAACGTCCAGAAATGATTGAAGCTACTGACTGAATGAAAGGAGCTGGCATCTCACTCTCTTTGAATCTTCTTTATCATGCTAAGAGGAGCAGGAAAAAGCAAAAAATTTCAGAATTGCACCTTGCAATGCGGAGAAATTACTGTTTGTGCATTTACAATATTCATTGATTTTTGCCATTGAAAAACATCATGTTATTCATATACCAGAAATGTTTGAAGCTACTGACTGAATGAAAGGAGCTGGCATCTCACTCTCTTTGAATCTTCTTTATCATGCTAAGAGGAGCAGGAAAAAGCAAAAAATTTCAGAATTGCACCTTGCAATGCGGAGAAATTACTGTTTGTGCATTTACAATATTCATTGATTTTTGCCATTGAAAAACATCATGTTATTCATATACCAGAAATGTTTGAAGCTACTGACTGAATGAAAGGAGCTGGCATCTCACTCTCTTTGAATCTTCTTTATCATGCTAAGAGGAGCAGGAAAAAGCAAAAAATTTCAGAATTGCACCTTGCAATGCGGATAAATTACTGTTTGTGCATTTACAATATTCATTGATTTTTGCCATTGAAAAATGTCCAGAAATGATTGAAGCTACTGACTGAATGAAAGGAGCTGGCATCTCACTCTCTTTGAATCTTGTTTATCATGCTAAGAGGAGCAGGAAAAAGCAAAAAATTTCAGAATTGCACCTTGCAATGCGGAGAAATTACTGTTTGTGCATTTACAATATTCATTGATTTTTGCCATTGAAAAACGTCCAGAAATTATTGAAGCTACTGACTGAATGAAAGGAGCTGGCATCTCACTCTCTTTGAAACTTCTTTATCATGCTAAGAGGAGCAGGAAAAAGCAAAAATTTTCAGAATTGCACCTTGCAATGCGGAGAAATTACTGTTTGTGCATTTACAATATTCATTGATTTTTGCCATTGAAAAACGTCCAGAAATGATTGAAGCTACTGACTGAATGAAAGGAGCTGGCATCTCACTCTCTTTGAATCTTCTTTATCATGCTAAGAGGAGCAGGAAAAAGCAAAAAATTTCAGAATTGCACCTTGCAATGTGGAGAAATTACTGTTTGTGCATTTACAATATTCATTTATTTTTGCCATTGAAAAACATCATGTTATTCATATACCAGAAATGTTTGAAGCTACTGACTGAATGAAAGGAGCTGGCATCTCACTCTCTTTGAATCTTCTTTATCATGCTAAGAGGAGCAGGAAAAAGCAAAAAATTTCAGAATTGCACCTTGCAATGCGGAGAAATTACTCTTTGTGCATTTACAATATTCATTGATTTTTGCCATTGAAAAACATCATGTTATTCATATACCAGAAATGATTGAAGCTACTGACTGAATGAAAGGAGCTGGCATCTCACTCTCTTTGAATCTTCTTTATCATGCTAAGAGGAGCAGGATAAAGCAAAAAATTTCAGACTTGCACCTTGCAATGCGGAGAAATTACTGTTTGTGCATTTACAATATTCATTGATTTTTGCCATTGAAAAACATCATGTTATTCATATACCAGAAATGTTTGAAGCTACTGACTGAATGAAAGGAGCTGGCATCTCACTCTCTTTGAATCTTCTTTATCATGCTAAGAGGAGCAGGAAAAAGCAAAAAATTTCAGACTTGCACCTTGCAATGCGGAGAAATTACTGTTTGTGCATTTACAATATTCATTGATTTTTGCCATTGAAAAACATCATGTTATTCATATACCAGAAATGTTTGAAGCTACTGACTGAATGAAAGGAGCTGGCATCTCACTCTCTTTGAATCTTCTTTATCATGCTAAGAGGAGCAGGAAAAAGCAAAAAATTTCAGAATTGCACCTTGCAATGCGGAGAAATTACTGTTTGTGCATTTACAATATTCATTGATTTTTGCCATTGAAAAACATCCAGAAATGATTGAAGGTACTGACTGAATGAAAGGAGCTGGCATCTCACTCTCTTTGAATCTTCTTTATCATGCTAAGAGGAGCAGGAAAAAGCAAAAAATTTCAGAATTGCACCTTGCAATGCGGAGAAATTACTGTTTGTGCATTTACAATATTCATTGATTTTTGCCATTGAAAAACGTCCAGAAATGATTGAAGCTACTGACTGAATGAAAGGAGCTGGCATCTCACTCTCTTTGAATCTTCTTTATCATGCTAAGAGGAGCAGGAAAAAGCAAAAAATTTCAGAATTGCACCTTGCAATGCGGAGAAATTACAGTTTGTGCATTTACAATATTCATTGATTTTTGCCATTGAAAAACGTCCAGAAATGATTGAAGCTACTGACTGAATGAAAGGAGCTGGCATCTCACTCTCTTTGAATCTTCTTTATCATGCTAAGAGGAGCAGGAAAAAGCAAAAAATTTCAGAATTGCACCTTGCAATGCGGAGAAATTACTGTTTGTGCATTTACAATATTCGTTGATTTTTGCCATTGAAAAACGTCCAGAAATGATTGAAGCTACTGACTGAATGAAAGGAGCTGGCATCTCACTCTCTTTGAATCTTCTTTATCATGCTAAGAGGAGCAGGAAAAAGCAAAAAATTTCAGAATTGCACCTTGCAATGCGGAGAAATTACAGTTTGTGCATTTACAATATTCATTGATTTTTGCCATTGAAAAACGTCCAGAAATGATTGAAGCTACTGACTGAATGAAAGGAGCTGGCATCTCACTCTCTTTGAATCTTCTTTATCATGCTAAGAGGAGCAGGAAAAAGCAAAAAATTTCAGAATTGCACCTTGCAATGCGGAGAAATTACTGTTTGTGCATTTACAATATTCATTGATTTTTGCCATTGAAAAACATGTTATTCATATACCAGAAATGTTTGAAGCTCCTGACTGAATGAAAGGAGCTGGCACCTCACTCTCTTTGAATCTTCTTTATCATGCTAAGAGGAGCAGGAAAAAGCAAAAAATTTCAGAATTGCACCTTGCAATGCGGAGAAATTACTGTTTGTGCATTTACAATATTCATTGATTTTTGCCATTGAAAAACGTCCAGAAATGATTGAAGCTACTGACTGAATGAAAGGAGCTGGCATCTCACTCTCTTTGAATCTTCTTTATCATGCTAAGAGGAGCAGGAAAAAGCAAAAAATTTCAGAATTGCACCTTGCAATGCGGAGAAATTACTGTTTGTGCATTTACAATATTCATTGATTTTTGCCATTGAAAAATGTCCAGAAATGATTGAAGCTACTGACTGAATGAAAGGAGCTGGCATCTCACTCTCTTTGAATCTTCTTTATCATGCTAAGAGGAGCAGGAAAAAGCAAAAAATTTCAGAATTGCGCCTTGCAATGCGGAGAAATTCCTGTTTGTGCATTTACAAAATTCATTGATTTTTGCCATTGAAAAACATCATGTTATTCATATACCAGAAATGATTGAAGCTACTGACTGAAGGAAAGGAGCTGGCATCTCACTCTCTTTGAATCTTCTTTATCATGCTAAGAGGAGCAGGAAAAAGCAAAAAATTTCAGAATTGCACCTTGCAATGCGGAGAAATTACTGTTTGTGCATTTACAATATTCATTGATTTTTGCCATTGAAAAACGTCCAGAAATGATTGAAGCTACTGACTGAATGAAAGGAGCTGGCATCTCACTCTCTTTGAATCTTCTTTATCATGCTAAGAGGAGCAGGAAAAAGTAAAAAATTTCAGAATTGCACCTTGCAATGCGGAGAAATTACTGTTTGTGCATTTACAATATTCAATGATTTTTGCCATTGAAAAACGTCCAGAAATGATTGAAGCTACTGACTGAATGAAAGGAGCTGGCATCTCACTCTCTTTGAATCTTGTTTATCATGCTAAGAGGAGCAGGAAAAAGCAAAAAATTTCAGAATTGCACCTTGCAATGTGGAGAAATTACTGTTTGTGCATTTACAATATTCATTGATTTTTGCCATTGAAAAACGTCCAGAAATGATTGAAGCTACTGACTGAATGAAAGGAGCTGGCATCTCACTCTCTTTGAATCTTCTTTATCATGCTAAGAGGAGCAGGAAAAAGCAAAAAATTTCAGAATTGCACCTTGCAATGCGGAGAAATTACTGTTTGTGCATTTACAATATTCATTGATTTTTGCTATTGAAAAACATCATGTTATTCATATACCAGAAATGATTGAAGCTACTGACTGAATGAAAGGAGCTGGCATCTCACTCTCTTTGAATCTTCTTTATCATGCTAAGAGGAGCAGGAAAAAGCAAAAAATTTCAGAATTGCACCTTGCAATGCGGAGAAATTACAGTTTGTGCATTTACAATATTCATTGATTTTTGCCATTGAAAAACGTCCAGAAATGATTGAAGCTACTGACTGAATGAAAGGAGCTGGCATCTCACTCTCTTTGAATCTTCTTTATCATGCTAGGAGGAGCAGGAAAAAGCAAAAAATTTCAGAATTGCACCTTGCAATGCGGAGAAATTACTGTTTGTGCATTTACAATATTCATTGATTTTTGCCATTGAAAAACGTCCAGAAATGATTGAAGGTACTGACTGAATGAAAGGAGCTGGCATCTCACTCTCTTTGAATCTTCTTTATCATGCTAAGAGGAGCAGGAAAAAGCAAAAAATTTCAGAATTGCACCTTGCAATGCGGAGAAATTACTGTTTGTGCATTTACAATATTCATTGATTTTTGCCATTGAAAAATGTCCAGAAATGATTGAAGCTACTGACTGAATGAAAGGAGCTGGCATCTCACTCTCTTTCAATCTTCTTTATCATGCTAAGAGGAGCAGGAAAAAGCAAAAAATTTCAGAATTGCACCTTGCAATGCGGAGAAATTACTGTTTGTGCATTTACAATATTCATTGATTTTTGCCATTGAAAAATGTCCAGAAATGATTGAAGCTACTGACTGAATGAAAGGAGCTGGCATCTCACTCTCTTTGAATCTTCTTTATCATGCTAAGAGGAGCAGGAAAAAGCAAAAAATTTCAGAATTGCGCCTTGCAATGCGGAGAAATTACTGTTTGTGCATTTACAAAATTCATTGATTTTTGCCATTGAAAAACATCATGTTATTCATATACCAGAAATGATTGAAGCTACTGACTGCAGGAAAGGAGCTGGCATCTCACTCTCTTTGAATCTTCTTTATCATGCTAAGAGGAGCAGGAAAAAGCAAAAAATTTCAGAATTGCACCTTGCAATGCGGAGAAATTACTGTTTGTGCATTTACAATATTTATTGATTTTTGCCATTGAAAAACATCCAGAAATGATTGAAGCTACTGACTGAATGAAAGGAGCTGGCATCTCACTCTCTTTGAATCTTCTTTATCATGCTAAGAGGAGCAGGAAAAAGCAAAAAATTTCAGAATTGCACCTTGCAATGCGGAGAAATTACTGTTTGTGCATTTACAATATTCATTGATTTTTGCGAATGAAAAACATCATGTTATTCATATACCAGAAATGATTGAAGCTACTGACTGAATGAAAGGAGCTGGCATCTCACTCTCTTTGAATCTTCTTTATCATGCTAAGAGGAGCAGGAAAAAGTAAAAAATTTCAGAATTGCACCTTGCAATGCGGAGAAATTACTGTTTGTGCATTTACAATATTCAATGATTTTTGCCATTGAAAAACGTCCAGAAATGATTGAAGCTACTGACTGAATGAAAGGAGCTGGCATCTCACTCTCTTTGAATCTTGTTTATCATGCTAAGAGGAGCAGGAAAAAGCAAAAAATTTCAGAATTGCACCTTGCAATGCGGAGAAATTACTGTTTGTGCATTTACAATATTCATTGATTTTTGCCATTGAAAAACGTCCAGAAATGATTGAAGCTACTGACTGAATGAAAGGAGCTGGCATCTCACTCTCTTTGAATCTTCTTTATCATGCTAAGAGGAGCAGGAAAAAGCAAAAAATTTCAGAATTGCACCTTGCAATGCGGAGAAATTACTGTTTGTGCATTTACAATATTCATTGATTTTTGCCATTGAAAAACATGTTATTCATATACCAGAAATGTTTGAAGCTCCTGACTGAATGAAAGGAGCTGGCACCTCACTCTCTTTGAATCTTCTTTATCATGCTAAGAGGAGCAGGAAAAAGCAAAAAATTTCAGAATTGCACCTTGCAATGCGGAGAAATTACTGTTTGTGCATTTACAATATTCATTGATTTTTGCCATTGAAAAACGTCCAGAAATGATTGAAGCTACTGACTGAATGAAAGGAGCTGTCATCTCACTCTCTTTGAATCTTCTTTATCATGCTAAGAGGAGCAGGAAAAAGCAAAAAATTTCAGAATTGCACCTTGCAATGCGGAGAAATTACTGTTTGTGCATTTACAATATTCATTGATTTTTGCCATTGAAAAATGTCCAGAAATGATTGAAGCTACTGACTGAATGAAAGGAGCTGGCATCTCACTCTCTTTGAATCTTCTTTATCATGCTAGGATTAGCAGGAAAAAGCAAAAAATTTCAGAATTGCACCTTGCAATGTGGAGATATTACTGTTTGTGCATTTACAATATTCATTGATTTTTGCCATTGAAAAACATGTTTTTCATATACCAGAAATGTTTGAAGCTACTGACTGAATGAAAGGAGCTGGCATCTCACTCTCTTTGAATCTTCTTTATCATGCTAGGATTAACAGGAAAAAGCAAAAAATTTCAGAATTTCACCTTGCAATGTGGAGATATTACTGTTTGTGCATTTACAATATTCATTGATTTTTGCCATTGAAAAACATGTTTTTCATATACCAGAAATGTTTGAAGCTACTGACTGAATGAAAGGAGCTGGCATCTCACTCTCTTTGAATCTTCTTTATCATGCTAGGATTAACAGGAAAAAGCAAAAAATTTCAGAATTGCACCTTGCAATGTGGAGATATTACTGTTTGTGCATTTACAATATTCATTGATTTTTGCCATTGAAAAATGTCCAGAAATGATTGAAGCTACTGACTGAATGAAAGGAGCTGGCATCTCACTCTCTTTGAATCTTCTTTATCATGCTAGGATTAGCAGGAAAAAGCAAAAAATTTCAGAATTGCACCTTGCAATGTGGAGATATTACTGTTTGTGCATTTACAATATTCATTGATTTTTGCCATTGAAAAACATGTTTTTCATATACCAGAAATGTTTGAAGCTACTGACTGAATGAAAGGAGCTGGCATCTCACTCTCTTTGAATCTTCTTTATCATGCTAGGATTAACAGGAAAAAGCAAAAAATTTCAGAATTTCACCTTGCAATGTGGAGATATTACTGTTTGTGCATTTACAATATTCATTGATTTTTGCCATTGAAAAACATGTTTTTCATATACCAGAAATGTTTGAAGCTACTGACTGAATGAAAGGAGCTGGCATCTCACTCTCTTTGAATCTTCTTTATCATGCTAGGATTAACAGGAAAAAGCAAAAAATTTCAGAATTGCACCTTGCAATGTGGAGATATTACTGTTTGTGCATTTACAATATTCATTGATTTTTGCCATTGAAAAACGTCCAGAAATGTTTGAAGCTACTGACTGAATGAAAGGAGCTGGCATCTCACTCTCTTTGAATCTTCTTTATCATGCTAGGATTAGCAGGAAAAAGCAAAAAATTTCAGAATTGCACCTTGCAATGTGGAGATATTACTGTTTGTGCATTTACAATATTCATTGATTTTTGCCATTGAAAAACATGTTTTTCATATACCAGAAATGTTTGAAGCTACTGACTGAATGAAAGGAGCTGGCATCTCACTCTCTTTGAATCTTCTTTATCATGCTAGGATTAGCAGGAAAAAGCAAAAAATTTCAGAATTGCACCTTGCAATGTGGAGATATTACTGTTTGTGCATTTACAATATTCATTGATTTTTGCCATTGAAAAACGTTTTTCATATACCAGAAATGTTTGAAGCTACTGACTGAATGAAAGGAGCTGGCATCTCACTCTCTTTGAATCTTCTTTATCATGCTAGGATTAACAGGAAAAAGCAAAAAATTTCAGAATTGCACCTTGCAATGTGGAGATATTACTGTTTGTGCATTTACAATATTCATTGATTTTTGCCATTGAAAAACGTCCAGAAATGTTTGAAGCTACTGACTGAATGAAAGGAGCTGGCATCTCACTCTCTTTGAATCTTCTTTATCATGCTAGGATTAACAGGAAAAAGCTAAAAATTTCAGAATTGCACCTTGCAATGTGGAGATATTACTGTTTGTGCATTTACAATATTCATTGATTTTTGCCATTGAAAAACATGTTTTTCATATACCAGAAATGTTTGAAGCTACTGACTGAATGAAAGGAGCTGGCATCTCACTCTCTTTGAATCTTCTTTATCATGCTAGGATTAGCAGGAAAAAGCAAAAAATTTCAGAATTGCACCTTGCAATGTGGAGATATTACTGTTTGTGCATTTACAATATTCATTGATTTTTGCCATTGAAAAACATGTGTTTTTCATATACCAGAAATGTTTGAAGCTACTGACTGAATGAAAGGAGCTGGCATCTCACTCTCTTTGAATCTTCTTTATCATGCTAGGATTAGCAGGAAAAAGCAAAAAATTTCAGAATTGCACCTTGCAATGTGGAGATATTACTGTTTGTGCATTTACAATATTCATTGATTTTTGCCATTGAAAAACATGTTTTTCATATACCAGAAATGTTTGAAGCTACTGACTGAATGAAAGGAGCTGGCATCTCACTCTCTTTGAATCTTCTTTATCATGCTAGGATTAACAGGAAAAAGCAAAAAATTTCAGAATTGCACCTTGCAATGTGGAGATATTACTGTTTGTGCATTTACAATATTCATTGATTTTTGCCATTGAAAAACGTCCAGAAATGTTTGAAGCTACTGACTGAATGAAAGGAGCTGGCATCTCACTCTCTTTGAATCTTCTTTATCATGCTAGGATTAGCAGGAAAAAGCAAAAAATTTCAGAATTGCACCTTGCAATGTGGAGATATTACTGTTTGTGCATTTACAATATTCATTGATTTTTGCCATTGAAAAACATGTTTTTCATATACCAGAAATGTTTGAAGCTACTGACTGAATGAAAGGAGCTGGCATGTCACTCTCTTTGAATCTTCTTTATCATGCTAGGATTAACAGGAAAAAGCAAAAAATTTCAGAATTGCACCTTGCAATGTGGAGATATTACTGTTTGTGCATTTACAATATTCATTGATTTTTGCCATTGAAAAACATGTTTTTCATATACCAGAAATGTTTGAAGCTACTGACTGAATGAAAGGAGCTGGCATCTCACTCTCTTTGAATCTTCTTTATCATGCTAGGATTAACAGGAAAAAGCAAAAAATTTCAGAATTGCACCTTGCAATGTGGAGATATTACTGTTTGTGCATTTACAATATTCATTGATTTTTGCCATTGAAAAACGTCCAGAAATGTTTGAAGCTACTGACTGAATGAAAGGAGCTGGCATCTCACTCTCTTTGAATCTTCTTTATCATGCTAGGATTAGCAGGAAAAAGCAAAAAATTTCAGAATTGCACCTTGCAATGTGGAGATATTACTGTTTGTGCATTTAAAATATTCATTGATTTTTGCCATTGAAAAACATGTTTTTCATATACCAGAAATGTTTGAAGCTACTGACTGAATGAAAGGAGCTGGCATCTCACTCTCTTTGAATCTTCTTTATCATGCTAGGATTAACAGGAAAAAGCAAAAAATTTCAGAATTGCACCTTGCAATGTGGAGATATTACTGTTTGTGCATTTACAATATTCATTGATTTTTGCCATTGAAAAACATGTTTTTCATATACCAGAAATGTTTGAAGCTACTGACTGAATGAAAGGAGCTGGCATCTCACTCTCTTTGAATCTTCTTTATCATGCTAGGATTAACAGGAAAAAGCAAAAAATTTCAGAATTGCACCTTGCAATGTGGAGATATTACTGTTTGTGCATTTACAATATTCATTGATTTTTGCCATTGAAAAACGTCCAGAAATGTTTGAAGCTACTGACTGAATGAAAGGAGCTGGCATCTCACTCTCTTTGAATCTTCTTTATCATGCTAGGATTAACAGGAAAAAGCAAAAAATTTCAGAATTGCACCTTGCAATGTGGAGATATTACTGTTTGTGCATTTACAATATTCATTGATTTTTGCCATTGAAAAACGTCCAGAAATGTTTGAAGCTACTGACTGAATGAAAGGAGCTGGCATCTCACTCTCTTTGAATCTTCTTTATCATGCTAGGATTAGCAGGAAAAAGCAAAAAATTTCAGAATTGCACCTTGCAATGTGGAGATATTACTGTTTGTGCATTTACAATATTCATTGATTTTTGCCATTGAAAAACATGTTTTTCATATACCAGAAATGTTTGAAGCTACTGACTGAATGAAAGGAGCTGGCATCTCACTCTCTTTGAATCTTCTTTATCATGCTAGGATTAGCAGGAAAAAGCAAAAAATTTCAGAATTGCACCTTGCAATGTGGAGATATTACTGTTTGTGCATTTACAATATTCATTGATTTTTGCCATTGAAAAACATGTTTTTCATATACCAGAAATGTTTGAAGCTACTGACTGAATGAAAGGAGCTGGCATCTCACTCTCTTTGAATCTTCTTTATCATGCTAGGATTAACAGGAAAAAGCAAAAAATTTCAGAATTGCACCTTGCAATGTGGAGATATTACTGTTTGTGCATTTACAATATTCATTGATTTTTGCCATTGAAAAACGTCCAGAAATGTTTGAAGCTACTGACTGAATGAAAGGAGCTGTCATCTCACTCTCTTTGAATCTTCTTTATCATGCTAAGAGGAGCAGGAAAAAGCAAAAAATTTCAGAATTGCACCTTGCAATGTGGAGATATTACTGTTTGTGCATTTACAATATTCATTGATTTTTGCCATTGAAAAACGTCCAGAAATGTTTGAAGCTACTGACTGAATGAAAGGAGCTGGCATCTCACTCTCTTTGAATCTTCTTTATCATGCTAGGATTAGCAGGAAAAAGCAAAAAATTTCAGAATTGCACCTTGCAATGTGGAGATATTACTGTTTGTGCATTTACAATATTCATTGATTTTTGCCATTGAAAAACATGTTTTTCATATACCAGAAATGTTTGAAGCTACTGACTAAATGAAAGGAGCTGGCATCTCACTCTCTTTGAATCTTCTTTATCATGCTAGGATTAGCAGGAAAAAGCAAAAAATTTCAGAATTGCACCTTGCAATGTGGAGATATTACTGTTTGTGCATTTACAATATTCATTGATTTTTGCCATTGAAAAACGTTTTTCATATACCAGAAATGTTTGAAGCTACTGACTGAATGAAAGGAGCTGGCATCTCACTCTCTTTGAATCTTCTTTATCATGCTAGGATTAACAGGAAAAAGCAAAAAATTTCAGAATTGCACCTTGCAATGTGGAGATATTACTGTTTGTGCATTTACAATATTCATTGATTTTTGCCATTGAAAAACGTCCAGAAATGTTTGAAGCTACTGACTGAATGAAAGGAGCTGGCATCTCACTCTCTTTGAATCTTCTTTATCATGCTAGGATTAACAGGAAAAAGCTAAAAATTTTAGAATTGCACCTTGCAATGTGGAGATATTACTGTTTGTGCATTTACAATATTCATTGATTTTTGCCATTGAAAAACATGTTTTTCATATACCAGAAATGTTTGAAGCTACTGACTGAATGAAAGGAGCTGGCATCTCACTCTCTTTGAATCTTCTTTATCATGCTAGGATTAGCAGGAAAAAGCAAAAAATTTCAGAATTGCACCTTGCAATGTGGAGATATTACTGTTTGTGCATTTACAATATTCATTGATTTTTGCCATTGAAAAACATGTGTTTTTCATATACCAGAAATGTTTGAAGCTACTGACTGAATGAAAGGAGCTGGCATCTCACTCTCTTTGAATCTTCTTTATCATGCTAGGATTAGCAGGAAAAAGCAAAAAATTTCAGAATTGCACCTTGCAATGTGGAGATATTACTGTTTGTGCATTTACAATATTCATTGATTTTTGCCATTGAAAAACATGTTTTTCATATACCAGAAATGTTTGAAGCTACTGACTGAATGAAAGGAGCTGGCATCTCACTCTCTTTGAATCTTCTTTATCATGCTAGGATTAACAGGAAAAAGCAAAAAATTTCAGAATTGCACCTTGCAATGTGGAGATATTACTGTTTGTGCATTTACAATATTCATTGATTTTTGCCATTGAAAAACGTCCAGAAATGTTTGAAGCTACTGACTGAATGAAAGGAGCTGGCATCTCACTCTCTTTGAATCTTCTTTATCATGCTAGGATTAGCAGGAAAAAGCAAAAAATTTCAGAATTGCACCTTGCAATGTGGAGATATTACTGTTTGTGCATTTACAATATTCATTGATTTTTGCCATTGAAAAACATGTTTTTCATATACCAGAAATGTTTGAAGCTACTGACTGAATGAAAGGAGCTGGCATGTCACTCTCTTTGAATCTTCTTTATCATGCTAGGATTAACAGGAAAAAGCAAAAAATTTCAGAATTGCACCTTGCAATGTGGAGATATTACTGTTTGTGCATTTACAATATTCATTGATTTTTGCCATTGAAAAACATGTTTTTCATATACCAGAAATGTTTGAAGCTACTGACTGAATGAAAGGAGCTGGCATCTCACTCTCTTTGAATCTTCTTTATCATGCTAGGATTAACAGGAAAAAGCAAAAAATTTCAGAATTGCACCTTGCAATGTGGAGATATTACTGTTTGTGCATTTACAATATTCATTGATTTTTGCCATTGAAAAACGTCCAGAAATGTTTGAAGCTACTGACTGAATGAAAGGAGCTGGCATCTCACTCTCTTTGAATCTTCTTTATCATGCTAGGATTAGCAGGAAAAAGCAAAAAATTTCAGAATTGCACCTTGCAATGTGGAGATATTACTGTTTGTGCATTTACAATATTCATTGATTTTTGCCATTGAAAAACATGTTTTTCATATACCAGAAATGTTTGAAGCTACTGACTGAATGAAAGGAGCTGGCATCTCACTCTCTTTGAATCTTCTTTATCATGCTAGGATTAGCAGGAAAAAGCAAAAAATTTCAGAATTGCACCTTGCAATGTGGAGATATTACTGTTTGTGCATTTACAATATTCATTGATTTTTGCCATTGAAAAACGTTTTTCATATACCAGAAATGTTTGAAGCTACTGACTGAATGAAAGGAGCTGGCATCTCACTCTCTTTGAATCTTCTTTATCATGCTAGGATTAACAGGAAAAAGCAAAAAATTTCAGAATTGCACCTTGCAATGTGGAGATATTACTGTTTGTGCATTTACAATATTCATTGATTTTTGCCATTGAAAAACATCCAGAAATGTTTGAAGCTACTGACTGAATGAAAGGAGCTGGCATCTCACTCTCTTTGAATCTTCTTTATCATGCTAGGATTAGCAGGAAAAAGCAAAAAATTTCAGAATTGCACCTTGCAATGTGGAGATATTACTGTTTGTGCATTTACAATATTCATTGATTTTTGCCATTGAAAAACATGTTTTTCATATACCAGAAATGTTTGAAGCTACTGACTGAATGAAAGGAGCTGGCATCTCACTCTCTTTGAATCTTCTTTATCATGCTAGGATTAGCAGGAAAAAGCAAAAAATTTCAGAATTGCACCTTGCAATGTGGAGATATTACTGTTTGTGCATTTACAATATTCATTGATTTTTGCCATTGAAAAACGTTTTTCATATACCAGAAATGTTTGAAGCTACTGACTGAATGAAAGGAGCTGGCATCTCACTCTCTTTGAATCTTCTTTATCATGCCAGGAAAAAACAAAAAATTTCAGAATTGCACCTTGCAATGTGGAGATATTACTGTTTGTGCATTTACAATATTCATTGATTTTTGCCATTGAAAAACATGTTTTTCATATACCAGAAATGTTTGAAGCTACTGACTGAATGAAAGGAGCTGGCATCTCACTCTCTTTGAATCTTCTTTATCATGCTAGGATTAGCAGGAAAAAGCAAAAAATTTCAGAATTGCACCTTGCAATGTGGAGATATTACTGTTTGTGCATTTACAATATTCATTGATTTTTGCCATTGAAAAACATGTTTTTCATATACCAGAAATGTTTGAAGCTACTGACTGAATGAAAGGAGCTGGCATGTCACTCTCTTTGAATCTTCTTTATCATGCTAGGATTAACAGGAAAAAGCAAAAAATTTCAGAATTGCACCTTGCAATGTGGAGATATTACTGTTTGTGCATTTACAATATTCATTGATTTTTGCCATTGAAAAACATGTTTTTCATATACCAGAAATGTTTGAAGCTACTGACTGAATGAAAGGAGCTGGCATCTCACTCTCTTTGAATCTTCTTTATCATGCTAGGATTAACAGGAAAAAGCAAAAAATTTCAGAATTGCACCTTGCAATGTGGAGATATTACTGTTTGTGCATTTACAATATTCATTGATTTTTGCCATTGAAAAACGTCCAGAAATGTTTGAAGCTACTGACTGAATGAAAGGAGCTGGCATCTCACTCTCTTTGAATCTTCTTTATCATGCTAGGATTAGCAGGAAAAAGCAAAAAATTTCAGAATTGCACCTTGCAATGTGGAGATATTACTGTTTGTGCATTTAAAATATTCATTGATTTTTGCCATTGAAAAACATGTTTTTCATATACCAGAAATGTTTGAAGCTACTGACTGAATGAAAGGAGCTGGCATCTCACTCTCTTTGAATCTTCTTTATCATGCTAGGATTAGCAGGAAAAAGCAAAAAATTTCAGAATTGCACCTTGCAATGTGGAGATATTACTGTTTGTGCATTTACAATATTCATTGATTTTTGCCATTGAAAAACATGTTTTTCATATACCAGAAATGTTTGAAGCTACTGACTGAATGAAAGGAGCTGGCATCTCACTGTCTTTGAATCTTCTTTATCATGCTAGGATTAGCAGGAAAAAGCAAAAAATTTCAGAATTGCACCTTGCAATGTGGAGATATTACTGTTTGTGCATTTACAATATTCATTGATTTTTGCCATTGAAAAACATGTTTTTCATATACCAGAAATGTTTGAAGCTACTGACTGAATGAAAGGAGCTGGCATCTCACTCTCTTTGAATCTTCTTTATCATGCTAGGATTAACAGGAAAAAGCAAAAAATTTCAGAATTGCACCTTGCAATGTGGAGATATTACTGTTTGTGCATTTACAATATTCATTGATTTTTGCCATTGAAAAACGTCCAGAAATGTTTGAAGCTACTGACTGAATGAAAGGAGCTGGCATCTCACTCTCTTTGAATCTTCTTTATCATGCTAGGATTAACAGGAAAAAGCTAAAAATTTCAGAACTGCACCTTGCAATGTGGAGATATTACTGTTTGTGCATTTACAATATTCATTGATTTTTGCCATTGAAAAACATGTTTTTCATATACCAGAAATGTTTGAAGCTACTGACTGAATGAAAGGAGCTGGCATCTCACTCTCTTTGAATCTTCTTTATCATGCTAGGATTAGCAGGAAAAAGCAAAGAATTTCAGAATTGCACCTTGCAATGTGGAGATATTACTGTTTGTGCATTTACAATATTCATTGATTTTTGCCATTGAAAAACATGTTTTTCATATACCAGAAATGTTTGAAGCTACTGACTGAATGAAAGGAGCTGGCATCTCACTCTCTTTGAATCTTCTTTATCATGCTAGGATTAACAGGAAAAAGCAAAAAATTTCAGAATTGCACCTTGCAATGTGGAGATATTACTGTTTGTGCATTTACAATATTCATTGATTTTTGCCATTGAAAAACATGTTTTTCATATACCAGAAATGTTTGAAGCTACTGACTGAATGAAAGGAGCTGGCATCTCACTCTCTTTGAATCTTCTTTATCATGCTAGGATTAACAGGAAAAAGCAAAAAATTTCAGAATTGCACCTTGCAATGTGGAGATATTACTGATTGTGCATTTACAATATTCATTGATTTTTGCCATTGAAAAACGTCCAGAAATGTTTGAAGCTACTGACTGAATGAAAGGAGCTGGCATCTCACTCTCTTTGAATCTTCTTTATCATGCTAGGATTAGCAGGAAAAAGCAAAAAATTTCAGAATTGCACCTTGCAATGTGGAGATATTACTGTTTGTGCATTTACAATATTCATTGATTTTTGCCATTGAAAAACATGTTTTTCATATACCAGAAATGTTTGAAGCTACTGACTGAATGAAAGGAGCTGGCATCTCACTCTCTTTGAATCTTCTTTATCATGCTAGGATTAGCAGGAAAAAGCAAAAAATTTCAGAATTGCACCTTGCAATGTGGAGATATTACTGTTTGTGCATTTACAATATTCATTGATTTTTGCCATTGAAAAACATGTTTTTCATATACCAGAAATGTTTGAAGCTACTGACTGAATGAAAGGAGCTGGCATCTCACTCTCTTTGAATCTTCTTTATCATGCTAGGATTAACAGGAAAAAGCAAAAAATTTCAGAATTGCACCTTGCAATGTGGAGATATTACTGTTTGTGCATTTACAATATTCATTGATTTTTGCCATTGAAAAACATGTTTTTCATATACCAGAAATGTTTGAAGCTACTGACTGAATGAAAGGAGCTGGCATCTCACTCTCTTTGAATCTTCTTTATCATGCTAGGATTAACAGGAAAAAGCAAAAAATTTCAGAATTGCACCTTGCAATGTGGAGATATTACTGTTTGTGCATTTACAATATTCATTGATTTTTGCCATTGAAAAACGTCCAGAAATGTTTGAAGCTACTGACTGAATGAAAGGAGCTGGCATCTCACTCTCTTTGAATCTTCTTTATCATGCTAGGATTAGCAGGAAAAAGCAAAAAATTTCAGAATTGCACCTTGCAATGTGGAGATATTACTGTTTGTGCATTTAAAATATTCATTGATTTTTGCCATTGAAAAACATGTTTTTCATATACCAGAAATGTTTGAAGCTACTGACTGAATGAAAGGAGCTGGCATCTCACTCTCTTTGAATCTTCTTTATCATGCTAGGATTAGCAGGAAAAAGCAAAAAATTTCAGAATTGCACCTTGCAATGTGGAGATATTACTGTTTGTGCATTTACAATATTCATTGATTTTTGCCATTGAAAAACATGTTTTTCATATACCAGAAATGTTTGAAGCTACTGACTGAATGAAAGGAGCTGGCATCTCACTGTCTTTGAATCTTCTTTATCATGCTAGGATTAGCAGGAAAAAGCAAAAAATTTCAGAATTGCACCTTGCAATGTGGAGATATTACTGTTTGTGCATTTACAATATTCATTGATTTTTGCCATTGAAAAACATGTTTTTCATATACCAGAAATGTTTGAAGCTACTGACTGAATGAAAGGAGCTGGCATCTCACTCTCTTTGAATCTTCTTTATCATGCTAGGATTAACAGGAAAAAGCAAAAAATTTCAGAATTGCACCTTGCAATGTGGAGATATTACTGTTTGTGCATTTACAATATTCATTGATTTTTGCCATTGAAAAACGTCCAGAAATGTTTGAAGCTACTGACTGAATGAAAGGAGCTGGCATCTCACTCTCTTTGAATCTTCTTTATCATGCTAGGATTAACAGGAAAAAGCTAAAAATTTCAGAACTGCACCTTGCAATGTGGAGATATTACTGTTTGTGCATTTACAATATTCATTGATTTTTGCCATTGAAAAACATGTTTTTCATATACCAGAAATGTTTGAAGCTACTGACTGAATGAAAGGAGCTGGCATCTCACTCTCTTTGAATCTTCTTTATCATGCTAGGATTAGCAGGAAAAAGCAAAGAATTTCAGAATTGCACCTTGCAATGTGGAGATATTACTGTTTGTGCATTTACAATATTCATTGATTTTTGCCATTGAAAAACATGTTTTTCATATACCAGAAATGTTTGAAGCTACTGACTGAATGAAAGGAGCTGGCATCTCACTCTCTTTGAATCTTCTTTATCATGCTAGGATTAACAGGAAAAAGCAAAAAATTTCAGAATTGCACCTTGCAATGTGGAGATATTACTGTTTGTGCATTTACAATATTCATTGATTTTTGCCATTGAAAAACATGTTTTTCATATACCAGAAATGTTTGAAGCTACTGACTGAATGAAAGGAGCTGGCATCTCACTCTCTTTGAATCTTCTTTATCATGCTAGGATTAACAGGAAAAAGCAAAAAATTTCAGAATTGCACCTTGCAATGTGGAGATATTACTGTTTGTGCATTTACAATATTCATTGATTTTTGCCATTGAAAAACGTCCAGAAATGTTTGAAGCTACTGACTGAATGAAAGGAGCTGGCATCTCACTCTCTTTGAATCTTCTTTATCATGCTAGGATTAGCAGGAAAAAGCAAAAAATTTCAGAATTGCACCTTGCAATGTGGAGATATTACTGTTTGTGCATTTACAATATTCATTGATTTTTGCCATTGAAAAACATGTTTTTCATATACCAGAAATGTTTGAAGCTACTGACTGAATGAAAGGAGCTGGCATCTCACTCTCTTTGAATCTTCTTTATCATGCTAGGATTAGCAGGAAAAAGCAAAAAATTTCAGAATTGCACCTTGCAATGTGGAGATATTACTGTTTGTGCATTTACAATATTCATTGATTTTTGCCATTGAAAAACATGTTTTTCATATACCAGAAATGTTTGAAGCTACTGACTGAATGAAAGGAGCTGGCATCTCACTCTCTTTGAATCTTCTTTATCATGCTAGGATTAACAGGAAAAAGCAAAAAATTTCAGAATTGCACCTTGCAATGTGGAGATATTACTGTTTGTGCATTTACAATATTCATTGATTTTTGCCATTGAAAAACGTCCAGAAATGTTTGAAGCTACTGACTGAATGAAAGGAGCTGGCATCTCACTCTCTTTGAATCTTCTTTATCATGCTAGGATTAACAGGAAAAAGCTAAAAATTTCAGAACTGCACCTTGCAATGTGGAGATATTACTGTTTGTGCATTTACAATATTCATTGATTTTTGCCATTGAAAAACATGTTTTTCATATACCAGAAATGTTTGAAGCTACTGACTGAATGAAAGGAGCTGGCATCTCACTCTCTTTGAATCTTCTTTATCATGCTAGGATTAACAGGAAAAAGCAAAAAATTTCAGAATTGCACCTTGCAATGTGGAGATATTACTGTTTGTGCATTTACAATATTCATTGATTTTTGCCATTGAAAAACGTCCAGAAATGTTTGAAGCTACTGACTGAATGAAAGGAGCTGGCATCTCACTCTCTTTGAATCTTCTTTATCATGCTAGGATTAACAGGAAAAAGCTAAAAATTTCAGAATTGCACCTTCCAATGTGGAGATATTACTGTTTGTGCATTTACAATATTCATTGATTTTTGCCATTGAAAAACATGTTTTTCCTATACCAGAAATGTTTGAAGCTACTGACTGAATGAAAGGAGCTGGCATCTCACTCTCTTTGAATCTTCTTTATCATGCTAGGATTAGCAGGAAAAAGCAAAAAATTTCAGAATTGCACCTTGCAATGTGGAGATATTACTGTTTGTGCATTTACAATATTCATTGATTTTTGCCATTGAAAAACGTCCAGAAATGTTTGAAGCTACTGACTGAATGAAAGGAGCTGTCATCTCACTCTCTTTGAATCTTCTTTATCATGCTAAGAGGAGCAGGAAAAAGCAAAAAATTTCAGAATTGCACCTTGCAATGCGGAGAAATTACTGTTTGTGCATTTACAATATTCATTGATTTTTGCCATTGAAAAATGTCCAGAAATGATTGAAGCTACTGACTGAATGAAAGGAGCTGGCATCTCACTCTCTTTGAATCTTCTTTATCATGCTAGGATTAGCAGGAAAAAGCAAAAAATTTCAGAATTGCACCTTGCAATGTGGAGATATTACTGTTTGTGCATTTACAATATTCATTGATTTTTGCCATTGAAAAACATGTTTTTCATATACCAGAAATGTTTGAAGCTACTGACTGAATGAAAGGAGCTGGCATCTCACTCTCTTTGAATCTTCTTTATCATGCTAGGATTAACAGGAAAAAGCAAAAAATTTCAGAATTTCACCTTGCAATGTGGAGATATTACTGTTTGTGCATTTACAATATTCATTGATTTTTGCCATTGAAAAACATGTTTTTCATATACCAGAAATGTTTGAAGCTACTGACTGAATGAAAGGAGCTGGCATCTCACTCTATTTGAATCTTCTTTATCATGCTAGGATTAACAGGAAAAAGCAAAAAATTTCAGAATTGCACCTTGCAATGTGGAGATATTACTGTTTGTGCATTTACAATATTCATTGATTTTTGCCATTGAAAAACGTCCAGAAATGTTTGAAGCTACTGACTGAATGAAAGGAGCTGGCATCTCACTCTCTTTGAATCTTCTTTATCATGCTAGGATTAGCAGGAAAAAGCAAAAAATTTCAGAATTGCACCTTGCAATGTGGAGATATTACTGTTTGTGCATTTACAATATTCATTGATTTTTGCCATTGAAAAACATGTTTTTCATATACCAGAAATGTTTGAAGCTACTGACTAAATGAAAGGAACTGGCATCTCACTCTCTTTGAATCTTCTTTATCATGCTAGGATTAGCAGGAAAAAGCAAAAAATTTCAGAATTGCACCTTGCAATGTGGAGATATTACTGTTTGTGCATTTACAATATTCATTGATTTTTGCCATTGAAAAACGTTTTTCATATACCAGAAATGTTTGAAGCTACTGACTGAATGAAAGGAGCTGGCATCTCACTCTCTTTGAATCTTCTTTATCATGCTAGGATTAACAGGAAAAAGCAAAAAATTTCAGAATTGCACCTTGCAATGTGGAGATATTACTGTTTGTGCATTTACAATATTCATTGATTTTTGCCATTGAAAAACGTCCAGAAATGTTTGAAGCTACTGACTGAATGAAAGGAGCTGGCATCTCACTCTCTTTGAATCTTCTTTATCATGCTAGGATTAACAGGAAAAAGCTAAAAATTTTAGAATTGCACCTTGCAATGTGGAGATATTACTGTTTGTGCATTTACAATATTCATTGATTTTTGCCATTGAAAAACATGTTTTTCATATACCAGAAATGTTTGAAGCTACTGACTGAATGAAAGGAGCTGGCATCTCACTCTCTTTGAATCTTCTTTATCATGCTAGGATTAGCAGGAAAAAGCAAAAAATTTCAGAATTGCACCTTGCAATGTGGAGATATTACTGTTTGTGCATTTACAATATTCATTGATTTTTGCCATTGAAAAACATGTGTTTTTCATATACCAGAAATGTTTGAAGCTACTGACTGAATGAAAGGAGCTGGCATCTCACTCTCTTTGAATCTTCTTTATCATGCTAGGATTAGCAGGAAAAAGCAAAAAATTTCAGAATTGCACCTTGCAATGTGGAGATATTACTGTTTGTGCATTTACAATATTCATTGATTTTTGCCATTGAAAAACATGTTTTTCATATACCAGAAATGTTTGAAGCTACTGACTGAATGAAAGGAGCTGGCATCTCACTCTCTTTGAATCTTCTTTATCATGCTAGGATTAACAGGAAAAAGCAAAAAATTTCAGAATTGCACCTTGCAATGTGGAGATATTACTGTTTGTGCATTTACAATATTCATTGATTTTTGCCATTGAAAAACGTCCAGAAATGTTTGAAGCTACTGACTGAATGAAAGGAGCTGGCATCTCACTCTCTTTGAATCTTCTTTATCATGCTAGGATTAGCAGGAAAAAGCAAAAAATTTCAGAATTGCACCTTGCAATGTGGAGATATTACTGTTTGTGCATTTACAATATTCATTGATTTTTGCCATTGAAAAACATGTTTTTCATATACCAGAAATGTTTGAAGCTACTGACTGAATGAAAGGAGCTGGCATGTCACTCTCTTTGAATCTTCTTTATCATGCTAGGATTAACAGGAAAAAGCAAAAAATTTCAGAATTGCACCTTGCAATGTGGAGATATTACTGTTTGTGCATTTACAATATTCATTGATTTTTGCCATTGAAAAACATGTTTTTCATATACCAGAAATGTTTGAAGCTACTGACTGAATGAAAGGAGCTGGCATCTCACTCTCTTTGAATCTTCTTTATCATGCTAGGATTAACAGGAAAAAGCAAAAAATTTCAGAATTGCACCTTGCAATGTGGAGATATTACTGTTTGTGCATTTACAATATTCATTGATTTTTGCCATTGAAAAACGTCCAGAAATGTTTGAAGCTACTGACTGAATGAAAGGAGCTGGCATCTCACTCTCTTTGAATCTTCTTTATCATGCTAGGATTAGCAGGAAAAAGCAAAAAATTTCAGAATTGCACCTTGCAATGTGGAGATATTACTGTTTGTGCATTTACAATATTCATTGATTTTTGCCATTGAAAAACATGTTTTTCATATACCAGAAATGTTTGAAGCTACTGACTGAATGAAAGGAGCTGGCATCTCACTCTCTTTGAATCTTCTTTATCATGCTAGGATTAGCAGGAAAAAGCAAAAAATTTCAGAATTGCACCTTGCAATGTGGAGATATTACTGTTTGTGCATTTACAATATTCATTGATTTTTGCCATTGAAAAACGTTTTTCATATACCAGAAATGTTTGAAGCTACTGACTGAATGAAAGGAGCTGGCATCTCACTCTCTTTGAATCTTCTTTATCATGCTAGGATTAACAGGAAAAAGCAAAAAATTTCAGAATTGCACCTTGCAATGTGGAGATATTACTGTTTGTGCATTTACAATATTCATTGATTTTTGCCATTGAAAAACATCCAGAAATGTTTGAAGCTACTGACTGAATGAAAGGAGCTGGCATCTCACTCTCTTTGAATCTTCTTTATCATGCTAGGATTAGCAGGAAAAAGCAAAAAATTTCAGAATTGCACCTTGCAATGTGGAGATATTACTGTTTGTGCATTTACAATATTCATTGATTTTTGCCATTGAAAAACATGTTTTTCATATACCAGAAATGTTTGAAGCTACTGACTGAATGAATGGAGCTGGCATCTCACTCTCTTTGAATCTTCTTTATCATGCTAGGATTAGCAGGAAAAAGCAAAAAATTTCAGAATTGCACCTTGCAATGTGGAGATATTACTGTTTGTGCATTTACAATATTCATTGATTTTTGCCATTGAAAAACGTTTTTCATATACCAGAAATGTTTGAAGCTACTGACTGAATGAAAGGAGCTGGCATCTCACACTCTTTGAATCTTCTTTATCATGCTAGGATTAACAGGAAAAAGCTAAAAATTTCAGAATTGCACCTTGCAATGTGGAGATATTACTGTTTGTGCATTTACAATATTCATTGATTTTTGCCATTGAAAAACATGTTTTTCATATACCAGAAATGTTTGAAGCTACTGACTGAATGAAAGGAGCTGGCATCTCACTCTCTTTGAATCTTCTTTATCATGCCAGGAAAAAACAAAAAATTTCAGAATTGCACCTTGCAATGTGGAGATATTACTGTTTGTGCATTTACAATATTCATTGATTTTTGCCATTGAAAAACATGTGTTTTTCATATACCAGAAATGTTTGAAGCTACTGACTGAATGAAAGGAGCTGGCATCTCACTCTCTTTGAATCTTCTTTATCATGCTAGGATTAGCAGGAAAAAGCAAAAAATTTCAGAATTGCACCTTGCAATGTGGAGATATTACTGTTTGTGCATTTACAATATTCATTGATTTTTGCCATTGAAAAACATGTTTTTCATATACCAGAAATGTTTGAAGCTACTGACTGAATGAAAGGAGCTGGCATCTCACTCTCTTTGAATCTTCTTTTCATGCTAGGATTAACAGGAAAAAGCAAAAAATTTCAGAATTGCACCTTGCAATGTGGAGATATTACTGTTTGTGCATTTACAATATTCATTGATTTTTGCCATTGAAAAACGTCCAGAAATGTTTGAAGCTACTGACTGAATGAAAGGAGCTGGCATCTCACTCTCTTTGAATCTTCTTTATCATGCTAGGATTAGCAGGAAAAAGCAAAACATTTCAGAATTGCACCTTGCAATGTGGAGATATTACTGTTTGTGCATTTACAATATTCATTGATTTTTGCCATTGAAAAACATGTTTTTCATATACCAGAAATGTTTGAAGCTACTGACTGAATGAAAGGAGCTGGCATGTCACTCTCTTTGAATCTTCTTTATCATGCTAGGATTAACAGGAAAAAGCAAAAAATTTCAGAATTGCACCTTGCAATGTGGAGATATTACTGTTTGTGCATTTACAATATTCATTGATTTTTGCCATTGAAAAACATGTTTTTCATATACCAGAAATGTTTGAAGCTACTGACTGAATGAAAGGAGCTGGCATCTCACTCTCTTTGAATCTTCTTTATCATGCTAGGATTAACAGGAAAAAGCAAAAAATTTCAGAATTGCACCTTGCAATGTGGAGATATTACTGTTTGTGCATTTACAATATTCATTGATTTTTGCCATTGAAAAACGTCCAGAAATGTTTGAAGCTACTGACTGAATGAAAGGAGCTGGCATCTCACTCTCTTTGAATCTTCTTTATCATGCTAGGATTAGCAGGAAAAAGCAAAAAATTTCAGAATTGCACCTTGCAATGTGGAGATATTACTGTTTGTGCATTTAAAATATTCATTGATTTTTGCCATTGAAAAACATGTTTTTCATATACCAGAAATGTTTGAAGCTACTGACTGAATGAAAGGAGCTGGCATCTCACTCTCTTTGAATCTTCTTTATCATGCTAGGATTAGCAGGAAAAAGCAAAAAATTTCAGAATTGCACCTTGCAATGTGGAGATATTACTGTTTGTGCATTTACAATATTCATTGATTTTTGCCATTGAAAAACATGTTTTTCATATACCAGAAATGTTTGAAGCTACTGACTGAATGAAAGGAGCTGGCATCTCACTGTCTTTGAATCTTCTTTATCATGCTAGGATTAGCAGGAAAAAGCAAAAAATTTCAGAATTGCACCTTGCAATGTGGAGATATTACTGTTTGTGCATTTACAATATTCATTGATTTTTGCCATTGAAAAACATGTTTTTCATATACCAGAAATGTTTGAAGCTACTGACTGAATGAAAGGAGCTGGCATCTCACTCTCTTTGAATCTTCTTTATCATGCTAGGATTAACAGGAAAAAGCAAAAAATTTCAGAATTGCACCTTGCAATGTGGAGATATTACTGTTTGAGCATTTACAATATTCATTGATTTTTGCCATTGAAAAACGTCCAGAAATGTTTGAAGCTACTGACTGAATGAAAGGAGCTGGCATCTCACTCTCTTTGAATCTTCTTTATCATGCTAGGATTAACAGGAAAAAGCTAAAAATTTCAGAACTGCACCTTGCAATGTGGAGATATTACTGTTTGTGCATTTACAATATTCATTGATTTTTGCCATTGAAAAACATGTTTTTCATATACCAGAAATGTTTGAAGCTACTGACTGAATGAAAGGAGCTGGCATCTCACTCTCTTTGAATCTTCTTTATCATGCTAGGATTAGCAGGAAAAAGCAAAGAATTTCAGAATTGCACCTTGCAATGTGGAGATATTACTGTTTGTGCATTTACAATATTCATTGATTTTTGCCATTGAAAAACATGTTTTTCATATACCAGAAATGTTTGAAGCTACTGACTGAATGAAAGGAGCTGGCATCTCACTCTCTTTGAATCTTCTTTATCATGCTAGGATTAACAGGAAAAAGCAAAAAATTTCAGAATTGCACCTTGCAATGTGGAGATATTACTGTTTGTGCATTTACAATATTCATTGATTTTTGCCATTGAAAAACATGTTTTTCATATACCAGAAATGTTTGAAGCTACTGACTGAATGAAAGGAGCTGGCATCTCACTCTCTTTGAATCTTCTTTATCATGCTAGGATTAACAGGAAAAAGCAAAATATTTCAGAATTGCACCTTGCAATGTGGAGATATTACTGTTTGTGCATTTACAATATTCATTGATTTTTGCCATTGAAAAACGTCCAGAAATGTTTGAAGCTACTGACTGAATGAAAGGAGCTGGCATCTCACTCTCTTTGAATCTTCTTTATCATGCTAGGATTAACAGGAAAAAGCAAAAAATTTCAGAATTGCACCTTGCAATGTGGAGATATTACTGTTTGTGCATTTACAATATTCATTGATTTTTGCCATTGAAAAACGTCCAGAAATGTTTGAAGCTACTGACTGAATGAAAGGAGCTGGCATCTCACTCTCTTTGAATCTTCTTTATCATGCTAGGATTAGCAGGAAAAAGCAAAAAATTTCAGAATTGCACCTTGCAATGTGGAGATATTACTGTTTGTGCATTTACAATATTCATTGATTTTTGCCATTGAAAAACATGTTTTTCATATACCAGAAATGTTTGAAGCTACTGACTGAATGAAAGGAGCTGGCATCTCACTCTCTTTGAATCTTCTTTATCATGCTAGGATTAGCAGGAAAAAGCAAAAAATTTCAGAATTGCACCTTGCAATGTGGAGATATTACTGTTTGTGCATTTACAATATTCATTGATTTTTGCCATTGAAAAACGTCCAGAAATGTTTGAAGCTACTGACTGAATGAAAGGAGCTGGCATCTCACTCTCTTTGAATCTTCTTTATCATGCTAGGATTAACAGGAAAAAGCTAAAAATTTCAGAACTGCACCTTGCAATGTGGAGATATTACTGTTTGTGCATTTACAATATTCATTGATTTTTGCCTTTGAAAAACATGTTTTTCATATACCAGAAATGTTTGAAGCTACTGACTGAATGAAAGGAGCTGGCATCTCACTCTCTTTGAATCTTCTTTATCATGCTAGGATTAGCAGGAAAAAGCAAAGAATTTCAGAATTGCACCTTGCAATGTGGAGATATTACTGTTTGTGCATTTACAATATTCATTGATTTTTGCCATTGAAAAACATGTTTTTCATATACCAGAAATGTTTGAAGCTACTGACTGAATGAAAGGAGCTGGCATCTCACTCTCTTTGAATCTTCTTTATCATGCTAGGATTAGCAGGAAAAAGCAAAAAATTTCAGAATTGCACCTTGCAATGTGGAGATATTACTGTTTGTGCATTTACAATATTCATTGATTTTTGCCATTGAAAAACATGTTTTTCATATACCAGAAATGTTTGAAGCTACTGACTGAATGAAAGGAGCTGGCATCTCACTCTCTTTGAATCTTCTTTATCATGCTAGGATTAACAGGAAAAAGCAAAACATTTCAGAATTGCACCTTGCAATGTGGAGATATTACTGTTTGTGCATTTACAATATTCATTGATTTTTGCCATTGAAAAATGTCCAGAAATGTTTGAAGCTACTGACTGAATGAAAGGAGCTTGCATCTCACTCTCTTTGAATCTTCTTTATCATGCTAGGATTAGCAGGAAAAAGCAAAAAATTTCAGAATTGCACCTTGCAATGTGGAGATATTACTGTTTGTGCATTTACAATATTCATTGATTTTTGCCATTGAAAAACATGTTTTTCATATACCAGAAATGTTTGAAGCTACTGACTGAATGAAAGGAGCTGGCATCTCACTCTCTTTGAATCTTCTTTATCATGCTAGGATTAGCAGGAAAAAGCAAAAAATTTCAGAATTGCACCTTGCAATGTGGAGATATTACTGTTTGTGCATTTACAATATTCATTGATTTTTGCCATTGAAAAACATGTTTTTCATATACCAGAAATGTTTGAAGCTACTGACTGAATGAAAGGAGCTGGCATCTCACTCTCTTTGAATCTTCTTTATCATGCTAGGATTAACAGGAAAAAGCAAAAAATTTCAGAATTGCACCTTGCAATGTGGAGATATTACTGTTTGTGCATTTACAATATTCATTGATTTTTGCCATTGAAAAACGTCCAGAAATGTTTGAAGCTACTGACTGAATGAAAGGAGCTGGCATCTCACTCTCTTTGAATCTTCTTTATCATGCTAGGATTAACAGGAAAAAGCTAAAAATTTCAGAATTGCACCTTCCAATGTGGAGATATTACTGTTTGTGCATTTACAATATTCATTGATTTTTGCCATTGAAAAACATGTTTTTCCTATACCAGAAATGTTTGAAGCTACTGACTGAATGAAAGGAGCTGGCATCTCACTCTCTTTGAATCTTCTTTATCATGCTAGGATTAGCAGGAAAAAGCAAAAAATTTCAGAATTGCACCTTGCAATGTGGAGATATTACTGTTTGTGCATTTACAATATTCATTGATTTTTGCCATTGAAAAACATGTTTTTCATATACCAGAAATGTTTGAAGCTACTGACTGAATGAAAGGAGCTGGCATCTCACTCTCTTTGAATCTTCTTTATCATGCTAGGATTAACAGGAAAAAGCAAAAAATTTCAGAATTGCACCTTGCAATGTGGAGATATTACTGTTTGTGCATTTACAATATTCATTGATTTTTGCCATTGAAAAACGTCCAGAAATGTTTGAAGCTACTGACTGAATGAAAGGAGCTGGCATCTCACTCTCTTTGAATCTTCTTTATCATGCTAGGATTAACAGGAAAAAGCTAAAAATTTCAGAATTGCACCTTGCAATGTGGAGATATTACTGTTTGTGCATTTACAATATTCATTGATTTTTGCCATTGAAAAACATGTTTTTCATATACCAGAAATGTTTGAAGCTACTGACTGAATGAAAGGAGCTGGCATCTCACTCTCTTTGAATCTTCTTTATCATGCTAGGATTAGCAGGAAAAAGCAAAGAATTTCAGAATTGCACCTTGCAATGTGGAGATATTACTGTTTGTGCATTTACAATATTCATTGATTTTTGCCATTGAAAAACATGTTTTTCATATACCAGAAATGTTTGAAGCTACTGACTGAATGAAAGGAGCTGGCATCTCACTCTCTTTGAATCTTCTTTATCATGCTAGGATTAACAGGAAAAAGCAAAAAATTTCAGAATTGCACCTTGCAATGTGGAGATATTACTGTTTGTGCATTTACAATATTCATTGATTTTTGCCATTGAAAAACATGTTTTTCATATACCAGAAATGTTTGAAGCTACTGACTGAATGAAAGGAGCCGGCATCTCACTCTCTTTGAATCTTCTTTATCATGCTAGGATTAACAGGAAAAAGCAAAAAATTTCAGAATTGCACCTTGCAATGTGGAGATATTACTGTTTGTGCATTTACAATATTCATTGATTTTTGCCATTGAAAAACGTCCAGAAATGTTTGAAGCTACTGACTGAATGAAAGGAGCTGGCATCTCACTCTCTTTGAATCTTCTTTATCATGCTAGGATTAACAGGAAAAAGCAAAAAATTTCAGAATTGCACCTTGCAATGTGGAGATATTACTGTTTGTGCATTTACAATATTCATTGATTTTTGCCATTGAAAAACGTCCAGAAATGTTTGAAGCTACTGACTGAATGAAAGGAGCTGGCATCTCACTCTCTTTGAATCTTCTTTATCATGCTAGGATTAGCAGGAAAAAGCAAAAAATTTCAGAATTGCACCTTGCAATGTGGAGATATTACTGTTTGTGCATTTACAATATTCATTGATTTTTGCCATTGAAAAACATGTTTTTCATATACCAGAAATGTTTGAAGCTACTGACTGAATGAAAGGAGCTGGCATCTCACTCTCTTTGAATCTTCTTTATCATGCTAGGATTAGCAGGAAAAAGCAAAAAATTTCAGAATTGCACCTTGCAATGTGGAGATATTACTGTTTGTGCATTTACAATATTCATTGATTTTTGCCATTGAAAAACATGTTTTTCATATACCAGAAATGTTTGAAGCTACTGAGTGAATGAAAGGAGCTGGCATCTCACTCTCTTTGAATCTTCTTTATCATGCTAGGATTAACAGGAAAAAGCAAAAAATTTCAGAATTGCACCTTGCAATGTGGAGATATTACTGTTTGTGCATTTACAATATTCATTGATTTTTGCCATTGAAAAACGTCCAGAAATGTTTGAAGCTACTGACTGAATGAAAGGAGCTGGCATCTCACTCTCTTTGAATCTTCTTTATCATGCTAGGATTAACAGGAAAAAGCTAAAAATTTCAGAACTGCACCTTGCAATGTGGAGATATTACTGTTTGTGCATTTACAATATTCATTGATTTTTGCCATTGAAAAACATGTTTTTCATATACCAGAAATGTTTGAAGCTACTGACTGAATGAAAGGAGCTGGCATCTCACTCTCTTTGAATCTTCTTTATCATGCTAGGATTAGCAGGAAAAAGCAAAGAATTTCAGAATTGCACCTTGCAATGTGGAGATATTACTGTTTGTGCATTTACAATATTCATTGATTTTTGCCATTGAAAAACATGTTTTTCATATACCAGAAATGTTTGAAGCTACTGACTGAATGAAAGGAGCTGGCATCTCACTCTCTTTGAATCTTCTTTATCATGCTAGGATTAGCAGGAAAAAGCAAAAAATTTCAGAATTGCACCTTGCAATGTGGAGATATTACTGTTTGTGCATTTACAATATTCATTGATTTTTGCCATTGAAAAACATGTTTTTCATATACCAGAAATGTTTGAAGCTACTGACTGAATGAAAGGAGCTGGCATCTCACTCTCTTTGAATCTTCTTTATCATGCTAGGATTAACAGGAAAAAGCAAAACATTTCAGAATTGCACCTTGCAATGTGGAGATATTACTGTTTGTGCATTTACAATATTCATTGATTTTTGCCATTGAAAAATGTCCAGAAATGTTTGAAGCTACTGACTGAATGAAAGGAGCTGGCATCTCACTCTCTTTGAATCTTCTTTATCATGCTAGGATTAGCAGGAAAAAGCAAAAAATTTCAGAATTGCACCTTGCAATGTGGAGATATTACTGTTTGTGCATTTACAATATTCATTGATTTTTGCCATTGAAAAACATGTTTTTCATATACCAGAAATGTTTGAAGCTACTGACTGAATGAAAGGAGCTGGCATCTCACTCTCTTTGAATCTTCTTTATCATGCTAGGATTAGCAGGAAAAAGCAAAAAATTTCAGAATTGCACCTTGCAATGTGGAGATATTACTGTTTGTGCATTTACAATATTCATTGATTTTTGCCATTGAAAAACATGTTTTTCATATACCAGAAATGTTTGAAGCTACTGACTGAATGAAAGGAGCTGGCATCTCACTCTCTTTGAATCTTCTTTATCATGCTAGGATTAACAGGAAAAAGCAAAAAATTTCAGAATTGCACCTTGCAATGTGGAGATATTACTGTTTGTGCATTTACAATATTCATTGATTTTTGCCATTGAAAAACGTCCAGAAATGTTTGAAGCTACTGACAATGAAAGGAGCTGGCATCTCACTCTCTTTGAATCTTCTTTATCATGCTAGGATTAACAGGAAAAAGCTAAAAATTTCAGAATTGCACCTTCCAATGTGGAGATATTACTGTTTGTGCATTTACAATATTCATTGATTTTTGCCATTGAAAAACATGTTTTTCCTATACCAGAAATGTTTGAAGCTACTGACTGAATGAAAGGAGCTGGCATCTCACTCTCTTTGAATCTTCTTTATCATGCTAGGATTAGCAGGAAAAAGCAAAAAATTTCAGAATTGCACCTTGCAATGTGGAGATATTACTGTTTGTGCATTTACAATATTCATTGATTTTTGCCATTGAAAAACATGTTTTTCATATACCAGAAATGTTTGAAGCTACTGACTGAATGAAAGGAGCTTGGCATCTCACTCTCTTTGAATCTTCTTTATCATGCTAGGATTAACAGGAAAAAGCAAAAAATTTCAGAATTGCACCTTGCAATGTGGAGATATTACTGTTTGTGCATTTACAATATTCATTGATTTTTGCCATTGAAAAACGTCCAGAAATGTTTGAAGCTACTGACTGAATGAAAGGAGCTGGCATCTCACTCTCTTTGAATCTTCTTTATCATGCTAGGATTAACAGGAAAAAGCTAAAAATTTCAGAATTGCACCTTGCAATGTGGAGATATTACTGTTTGTGCATTTACAATATTCATTGATTTTTGCCATTGAAAAACATGTTTTTCATATACCAGAAATGTTTGAAGCTACTGACTGAATGAAAGGAGCTGGCATCTCACTCTCTTTGAATCTTCTTTATCATGCTAGGATTAGCAGGAAAAAGCAAAAAATTTCAGAATTGCACCTTGCAATGTGGAGATATTACTGTTTGTGCATTTACAATATTCATTGATTTTTGCCATTGAAAAACATGTTTTTCATATACCAGAAATGTTTGAAGCTACTGACTGAATGAAAGGAGCTGGCATCTCACTCTCTTTGAATCTTCTTTATCATGCTAGGACTAGCAGGAAAAAGCAAAAAATTTCAGAATTGCACCTTGCAATGTGGAGATATTACTGTTTGTGCATTTACAATATTCATTGATTTTTGCCATTGAAAAACATGTTTTTCATATACCAGAAATGTTTGAAGCTACTGACTGAATGAAAGGAGCTGGCATCTCACTCTCTTTGAATCTTCTTTATCATGCTAGGATTAACAGGAAAAAGCAAAAAATTTCAGAATTGCACCTTGCAATGTGGAGATATTACTGTTTGTGCATTTACAATATTCATTGATTTTTGCCATTGAAAAACGTCCAGAAATGTTTGAAGCTACTGACTGAATGAAAGGAGCTGGCATCTCACTCTCTTTGAATCTTCTTTATCATGCTAGGATTAGCAGGAAAAAGCAAAAAATTTCCGAATTGCACCTTGCAATGTGGAGATATTACTGTTTGTGCATTTACAATATTCATTGATTTTTGCCATTGAAAAACATGTTTTTCATATACCAGAAATGTTTGAAGCTACTGACTGAATGAAAGGAGCTGGCATCTCACTCTCTTTGAATCTTCTTTATCATGCTAGGATTAGCAGGAAAAAGCAAAAAATTTCAGAATTGCACCTTGCAATGTGGAGATATTACTGTTTGTGCATTTACAATATTCATTGATTTTTGCCATTGAAAAACATGTTTTTCATATACCAGAAATGTTTGAAGCTACTGACTGAATGAAAGGAGCTGGCATCTCACTCTTTGAATCTTCTTTATCATGCTAGGATTAGCAGGAAAAAGCAAAAAATTTCAGAATTGCACCTTGCAATGTGGAGATATTACTGTTTGTGCATTTACAATATTCATTGATTTTTGCCACTGAAAAACATGTTTTTCATATACCAGAAATGTTTGAAGCTACTGACTGAATGAAAGGAGCTGGCATCTCACTCTCTTTGAATCTTCTTTATCATGCTAGGATTAACAGGAAAAAGCAAAAAATTTCAGAATTGCACCTTGCAATGTGGAGATATTACTGTTTGTGCATTTACAATATTCATTGATTTTTGCCATTGAAAAACGTCCAGAAATGTTTGAAGCTACTGACTGAATGAAAGGAGCTGGCATCTCACTCTCTTTGAATCTTCTTTATCATGCTAGGATTAGCAGGAAAAAGCAAAAAATTTCAGAATTGCACCTTGCAATGTGGAGATATTACTGTTTGTGCATTTACAATATTCATTGATTTTTGCCATTGAAAAACATCATGTTATTCATATACCAGAAATGTTTGAAGCTACTGACTGAATGAAAGGAGCTGGCATCTCACTCTCTTTGAATCTTCTTTATCATGCTAGGATTAGCAGGAAAAAGCAAAAAATTTCCGAATTGCACCTTGCAATGTGGAGATATTACTGTTTGTGCATTTACAATATTCATTGATTTTTGCCATTGAAAAACATGTTTTTCATATACCAGAAATGTTTGAAGCTACTGACTGAATGAAAGGAGCTGGCATCTCACTCTCTTTGAATCTTCTTTATCATGCTAGGATTAGCAGGAAAAAGCAAAAAATTTCAGAATTGCACCTTGCAATGTGGAGATATTACTGTTTGTGCATTTACAATATTCATTGATTTTTGCCATTGAAAAACATGTTTTTCATATACCAGAAATGTTTGAAGCTACTGACTGAATGAAAGGAGCTGGCATCTCACTCTCTTTGAATCTTCTTTATCATGCTAGGATTAACAGGAAAAAGCTAAAAATTTCAGAATTGCACCTTGCAATGTGGAGATATTACTGTTTGTGCATTTACAATACTCATTGATTTTTGCCATTGAAAAACATGTTTTTCATATACCAGAAATGTTTGAAGCTACTGACTGAATGAAAGGAGCTGGCATCTCACTCTCTTTGAATCTTCTTTATCATGCTAGGATTAGCAGGAAAAAGCAAAAAATTTCAGAATTGCACCTTGCAATGTGGAGATATTACTGTTTGTGCATTTACAATATTCATTGATTTTTGCCATTGAAAAACATGTTTTTCATATACCAGAAATGATTGAAGCTACTGACTGAATGAAAGGAGCTGGCATCTCACTCTCTTTGAATCTTCTTTATCATGCTAGGATTAACAGGAAAAAGCAAAAAATTTCAGAATTGCACCTTGCAATGTGGAGATATTACTGTTTGTGCATTTACAATATTCATTGATTTTTGCCATTGAAAAACGTCCAGAAATGTTTGAAGCTACTGACTGAATGAAAGGAGCTGGCATCTCAATCTCTTTGAATCTTCTTTATCATGCTAGGATTAGCAGGAAAAAGCAAAAAATTTCAGAATTGCACCTTGCAATGTGGAGATATTACTGTTTGTGCATTTACAATATTCATTGATTTTTGCCATTGAAAAACATCATGTTATTCATATACCAGAAATGTTTGAAGCTACTGACTGAATGAAAGGAGCTGGCATCTCACTCTCTTTGAATCTTCTTTATCATGCTAGGATTAGCAGGAAAAAGCAAAAAATTTCCGAATTGCACCTTGCAATGTGGAGATATTACTGTTTGTGCATTTACAATATTCATTGATTTTTGCCATTGAAAAACATGTTTTTCATATACCAGAAATGTTTGAAGCTACTGACTGAATGAAAGGAGCTGGCATCTCACTCTCTTTGAATCTTCTTTATCATGCTAGGATTAACAGGAAAAAGCAAAAAATTTCAGAATTGCACCTTGCAATGTGGAGATATTACTGTTTGTGCATTTACAATATTCATTGATTTTTGCCATTGAAAAACGTCCAGAAATGTTTGAAGCTACTGACTGAATGAAAGGAGCTGGCATCTCACTCTCTTTGAATCTTCTTTATCATTCTAGGATTAGCAGGAAAAAGCAAAAAATTTCAGAATTGCACCTTGCAATGTGGAGATATTACTGTTTGTGCATTTACAATATTCATTGATTTTTGCCATTGAAAAACATCATGTTATTCATATACCAGAAATGTTTGAAACTACTGACTGAATGAAAGGAGCTGGCATCTCACTCTCTTTGAATCTTCTTTATCATGCTAGGATTAGCAGGAAAAAGCAAAAAATTTCCGAATTGCACCTTGCAATGTGGAGATATTACTGTTTGTGCATTTACAATATTCATTGATTTTTGCCATTGAAAAACATGTTTTTCATATACCAGAAATGTTTGAAGCTACTGACTGAATGAAAGGAGCTGGCATCTCACTCTCTTTGAATCTTCTTTATCATGCTAGGATTAACAGGAAAAAGCAAAAAATTTCAGAATTGCACCTTGCAATGTGGAGATATTACTGTTTGTGCATTTACAATATTCATTGATTTTTGCCATTGAAAAACATGTTTTTCATATACCAGAAATGTTTGAAGCTACTGACTGAATGAAAGGAGCTGGCATCTCACTCTCTTTGAATCTTCTTTATCATGCTAGGATTAACAGGAAAAAGCAAAAAATTTCAGAATTGCACCTTGCAATGTGGAGATATTACTGTTTGTGCATTTACAATATTCATTGATTTTTGCCATTGAAAAACATGTTTTTCATATACCAGAAATGTTTGAAGCTACTGACTGAATGAAAGGAGCTGGCATCTCACTCTCTTTGAATCTTCTTTATCATGCCAGGATTAACAGGAAAAAGCAAAAAATTTCAGAATTGCACCTTCCAATGTGGAGATATTACTGTTTGTGCATTTACAATATTCATTGATTTTTGCCATTGAAAAACGTCCAGAAATGTTTGAAGCTACTGACTGAATGAAAGGAGCTGGCATCTCACTCTCTTTGAATCTTCTTTATCATGCTAGGATTAGCAGGAAAAAGCAAAAAATTTCAGAATTGCACCTTGCAATGTGGAGATATTACTGTTTGTGCATTTACAATATTCATTGATTTTTGCCATTGAAAAACATGTTTTTCATATACCAGAAATGTTTGAAGCTACTGACTGAATGAAAGGAGCTGGCATCTCACTCTCTTTGAATCTTCTTTATCATGCTAGGATTAGCAGGAAAAAGCAAAAAATTTCAGAATTGCACCTTGCAATGTGGAGATATTACTGTTTGTGCATTTACAATATTCATTGATTTTTGCCATTGAAAAACATGTTTTTCATATACCAGAAATGTTTGAAGCTACTGACTGAATGAAAGGAGCTGGCATCTCACTCTCTTTGAATCTTCTTTATCATGCTAGGATTAACGGGAAAAATCAAAAAATTTCAGAATTGCACCTTGCAATGTGGAGATATTACTGTTTGTGCATTTACAATATTCATTGATTTTTGCCATTGAAAAACATGTTTTTCATATTCCAGAAATGTTTGAAGCTACTGACTGAATGAAAGGAGCTGGCATCTCACTCTCTTTGAATCTTCTTTATCATGCTAGGATTAACAGGAAAAAGCTAAAAATTTCAGAATTGCACCTTGCAATGTGGAGATATTACTGTTTGTGCATTTACAATATTCATTGATTTTTGCCATTGAAAAACGTCCAGAAATGTTTGAAGCTACTGACTGAATGAAAGGAGCTGGCATCTCACTCTCTTTGAATCTTCTTTATCATGCTAGGATTAGCAGGAAAAAGCAAAATTCAGAATTGCACCTTGCAATGTGGAGATATTACTGTTTGTGCATTTACAATATTCATTGATTTTTGCCATTGAAAAACGTTTTTCATATACCAGAAATGTTTGAAGCTACTGACTGAATGAAAGGAGCTGGCATCTCACTCTGAATCTTCTTTATCATGCTAGGATAAACAGGAAAAAGCAAAAAAATTCAGAATTGCACCTTGCAATGTGGAGATATTACTGTTTGTGCATTTACAATATTCATTGATTTTTTCCATTGAAAAACGTCCAGAAATGTTTGAAGCTACTGACTGAATGAAAGGAGCTGGCATCTCACTCTCTTTGAATCTTCTTTATCATGCTAGGATTAGCAGGAAAAAGCAAAAAATTTCAGAATTGCACCTTGCAATGTGGAGATATTACTGTTTGTGCATTTACAATATTCATTGATTTTTGCCATTGAAAAACATGTTTTTCATATACCAGAAATGTTTGAAGCTACTGACTGAATGAAAGGAGCTGGCATCTCACTCTCTTTGAATCTTCTTTATCATGCTAGGATTAACAGGAAAAAGCAAAAAATTTCAGAATTGCACCTTGCAATGTGGAGATATTACTGTTTGTGCATTTACAATATTCATTGATTTTTGCCATTGAAAAACATGTTTTTCATATACCAGAAATGTTTGAAGCTACTGACTGAATGAAAGGAGCTGGCATCTCACTCTCTTTGAATCTTCTTTATCATGCTAGGATTAACAGGAAAAAGCAAAAAATTTCAGAATTGCACCTTGCAATGTGGAGATATTACTGTTTGTGCATTTACAATATTCATTGATTTTTGCCATTGAAAAACATGTTTTTCATATACCAGAAATGTTTGAAGCTACTGACTGAATGAAAGGAGCTGGCATCTCACTCTCTTTGAATCTTCTTTATCATGCCAGGATTAACAGGAAAAAGCAAAAAATTTCAGAATTGCACCTTGCAATGTGGAGATATTACTGTTTGTGCATTTACAATATTCATTGATTTTTGCCATTGAAAAACGTCCAGAAATGTTTGAAGCTACTGACTGAATGAAAGGAGCTGGCATCTCACTCTCTTTGAATCTTCTTTATCATGCTAGGATTAGCAGGAAAAAGCAAAAAATTTCAGAATTGCACCTTGCAATGTGGAGATATTACTGTTTGTGCATTTACAATATTCATTGATTTTTGCCATTGAAAAACATGTTTTTCATATACCAGAAATGTTTGAAGCTACTGACTGAATGAAAGGAGCTGGCATCTCACTCTCTTTGAATCTTCTTTATCATGCTAGGATTAGCAGGAAAAAGCAAAAAATTTCAGAATTGCACCTTGCAATGTGGAGATATTACTGTTTGTGCATTTACAATATTCATTGATTTTTGCCATTGAAAAACATGTTTTTCATATACCAGAAATGTTTGAAGCTACTGACTGAATGAAAGGAGCTGGCATCTCACTCTCTTTGAATCTTCTTTATCATGCTAGGATTAACGGGAAAAATCAAAAAATTTCAGAATTGCACCTTGCAATGTGGAGATATTACTGTTTGTGCATTTACAATATTCATTGATTTTTGCCATTGAAAAACATGTTTTTCATATTCCAGAAATGTTTGAAGCTACTGACTGAATGAAAGGAGCTGGCATCTCACTCTCTTTGAATCTTCTTTATCATGCTAGGATTAACAGGAAAAAGCAAAAAATTTCAGAATTGCACCTTGCAATGTGGAGATATTACTGTTTGTGCATTTACAATATTCATTGATTTTTGCCATTGAAAAACGTCCAGAAATGATTGAAGCTACTGACTGAATGAAAGGAGCTGGCATCTCACTCTCTTTGAATCTTCTTTATCATGCTAAGAGGAGCAGGAAAAAGCAAAAAATTTCAGAATTGCACCTTGCAATGCGGAGAAATTACTGTTTGTGCATTTACAATATTCATTGATTTTTGCCATTGAAAAATGTCCAGAAATGATTGAAGCTACTGACTGAATGAAAGGAGCTGGCATCTCACTCTCTTTGAATCTTCTTTATCATGCTAAGAGGAGCAGGAAAAAGCAAAAAATTTCAGAATTGCGCCTTGCAATGCGGAGAAATTACTGTTTGTGCATTTACAAAATTCATTGATTTTTGCCATTGAAAAACATCATGTTATTCATATACCAGAAATGATTGAAGCTACTGACTGAAGGAAAGGATATGGCATCTCACTCTCTTTGAATCTTCTTTATCATGCTTAGAGGAGCAGGAAAAAGCAAAAAATTTCAGAATTGCACCTTGCAATGCGGAGAAATTACTGTTTGTGCATTTACAATATTCATTGATTTTTGCCATTGAAAAACGTCCAGAAATGATTGAAGCTACTGACTGAATGAAAGGAGCTGGCATCTCACTCTCTTTGAATCTTCTTTATCATGCTAAGAGGAGCAGGAAAAAGCAAAAAATTTCAGAATTGCACCTTGCAATGCGGAGAAATTACTGTTTGTGCATTTACAATATTCATTGATTTTTGCGATTGAAAAACATCATGTTATTCATATACCAGAAATGATTGAAGCTACTGACTGAATGAAAGGAGCTGGCATCTCACTCTCTTTGAATCTTCTTTATCATGCTAAGAGGAGCAGGAAAAAGTAAAAAATTTCAGAATTGCACCTTGCAATGCGGAGAAATTACTGTTTGTGCATTTACAATATTCATTGATTTTTGCCATTGAAAAACGTCCAGAAATGATTGAAGCTACTGACTGAATGAAAGGAGCTGGCATCTCACTCTCTTTGAATCTTCATTATCATGCTAAGAGGAGCAGGAAAAAGCAAAAAATTTCAGAATTGCACCTTGCAATGCGGAGAAATTACTGTTTGTGCATTTACAATATTCATTGATTTTTGCTATTGAAAAACATCATGTTATTCATATACCAGAAATGATTGAAGCTACTGACTGAATGAAAGGAGCTGGCATCTCACTCTCTTTGAATCTTCTTTATCATGCTAAGAGGAGCAGGAAAAAGCAAAAAATTTCAGAATTGCACCTTGCAATGCGGAGAAATTACAGTTTGTGCATTTACAATATTCATTGATTTTTGCCATTGAAAAACGTCCAGAAATGATTGAAGCTACTGACTGAATGAAAGGAGCTGGCATCTCACTCTCTTTGAATCTTCTTTATCATGCTAAGAGGAGCAGGAAAAAGCAAAAAATTTCAGAATTGCACCTTGCAATGCGGAGAAATTACTGTTTGTGCATTTACAATATTCATTGATTTTTGCCATTGAAAAAGGTCCAGAAATAATTGAAGGTACTGACTGAATGAAAGGAGCTGGCATCTCACTCTCTTTGAATCTTCTTTATCATGCTAAGAGGAGCAGGAAAAAGCAAAAAATTTCAGAATTGCACCTTGCAATGCGGAGAAATTACTGTTTGTGCATTTACAATATTCATTGATTTTTGCCATTGAAAAACGTCCAGAAATGATTGAAGCTACTGACTGAATGAAAGGAGCTGGCATCTCACTCTCTTTGAATCTTCTTTATCATGCTAAGAGGAGCAGGAAAAAGCAAAAAATTTCAGAATTGCACCTTGCAATGCGGAGAAATTACTGTTTGTGCATTTACAATATTCATTGATTTTTGCCATTGAAAAATGTCCAGAAATGATTGAAGCTACTGACTGAATGAAAGGAGCTGGCATCTCACTCTCTTTGAATCTTCTTTATCATGCTAAGAGGAGCAGGAAAAAGCAAAAAATTTCAGAATTGCACCTTGCAATGCGGAGAAATTACTGTTTGTGCATTTACAATATTCATTGATTTTTGCGATTGAAAAACATCATGTTATTCATATACCAGAAATGATTGAAGCTACTGACTGAATGAAAGGAGCTGGCATCTCACTCTCTTTGAATCTTCTTTATCATGCTAAGAGGAGCAGGAAAAAGTAAACAATTTCAGAATTGCACCTTGCAATGCGGAGAAATTACTGTTTGTGCATTTACAATATTCAATGATTTTTGCCATTGAAAAACGTCCAGAAATGATTGAAGCTACTGACTGAATGAAAGGAGCTGGCATCTCACTCTCTTTGAATCTTGTTTATCATGCTAAGAGGAGCAGGAAAAAGCAAAAAATTTCAGAATTGCACCTTGCAATGCGGAGAAATTACTGTTTGTGCATTTACAATATTCATTGATTTTTGCCATTGAAAAACGTCCAGAAATGATTGAAGCTACTGACTGAATGAAAGGAGCTGGCATCTCACTCTCTTTGAATCTTCTTTATCATGCTAAGAGGAGCAGGAAAAAGCAAAAAATTTCAGAATTGCACCTTGCAATGCGGAGAAATTACTGTTTGTGCATTTACAATATTCATTGATTTTTGCCATTGAAAAACATCATGTTATTCATATACCAGAAATGATTGAAGCTACTGACTGAATGAAAGGAGCTGGCATCTCACTCTCTTTGAATCTTCTTTATCATGCTAAGAGGAGCAGGAAAAAGTAAAAAATTTCAGAATTGCACCTTGCAATGCGGAGAAATTACTGTTTGTGCATTTATAATATTCAATGATTTTTGCCATTGAAAAACGTCCAGAAATGATTGAAGCTACTGACTGAATGAAAGGAGCTGGCATCTCACTCTTTGAATCTTCTTTATCATGCTAGGATTAGCAGGAAAAAGCAAAAAATTTCAGAATTGCACCTTGCAATGTGGAGATATTACTGTTTGTGCATTTACAATATTCATTGATTTTTGCCATTGAAAAACGTCCAGAAATGATTTAAGCTACTGACTGAATGAAAGGAGCTGGCATCTCACTCTCTTTGAATCTTCTTTATCATGCTAAGAGGAGCAGGAAAAAGCAAAAAATTTCAGAATTGCACCTTGCAATGCGGAGAAATTACTGTTTGTGCATTTACAATATTCATTGATTTTTGCCATTGAAAAATGTCCAGAAATGATTGAAGCTACTGACTGAATGAAAGGAGCTGGCATCTCACTCTCTTTGAATCTTCTTTATCATGCTAAGAGGAGCAGGAAAAAGCAAAAAATTTCAGAATTGCGCCATGCAATGCGGAGAAATTACTGTTTGTGCATTTACAAAATTCATTGATTTTTGCCATTGAAAAACATCATGTTATTCATATACCAGAAATGATTGAAGCTACTGACTGAAGGAAAGGATCTGGCATCTCACTCTCTTTGAATCTTCTTTATCATGCTTAGAGGAGCAGGAAAAAGCAAAAAATTTCAGAATTGCACCTTGCAATGCGGAGAAATTACTGTTTGTGCATTTACAATATTCATTGATTTTTGCCATTGAAAAACGTCCAGAAATGATTGAAGCTACTGACTGAATGAAAGGAGCTGGCATCTCACTCTCTTTGAATCTTCTTTATCATGCTAAGAGGAGCAGGAAAAAGCAAAAAATTTCAGAATTGCACCTTGCAATGCGGAGAAATTACTGTTTGTGCATTTACAATATTCATTGATTTTTGCGATTGAAAAACATCATGTTATTCATATACCAGAAATGATTGAAGCTACTGACTGAATGAAAGGAGCTGGCATCTCACTCTCTTTGAATCTTCTTTATCATGCTAAGAGGAGCAGGAAAAAGTAAAAAATTTCACAATTGCACCTTGCAATGCGGAGAAATTACTGTTTGTGCATTTACAATATTCAATGATTTTTGCCATTGAAAAACGTCCAGAAATGATTGAAGCTACTGACTGAATGAAAGGAGCTGGCATCTCACTCTCTTTGAATCTTGTTTATCATGCTAAGAGGAGCAGGAAAAAGCAAAAAATTTCAGAATTGCACCTTGCAATGCGGAGAAATTACTGTTTGTGCATTTACAATATTCATTGATTTTTGCCATTGAAAAACGTCCAGAAATGATTGAAGCTACTGACTGAATGAAAGGAGCTGGCATCTCACTCTCTTTGAATCTTCTTTATCATGCTAAGAGGAGCAGGAAAAAGCAAAAAATTTCAGAATTGCACCTTGCAATGCGGAGAAATTACTGTTTGTGCATTTACAATATTCATTGATTTTTGCCATTGAAAAACATGTTTTTCATATACCAGAAATGTTTGAAGCTACTGACTGAATGAAAGGAGCTGGCATCTCACTCTCTTTGAATCTTCTTTATCATGCTAGGATTAGCAGGAAAAAGCAAAAAATTTCAGAATTGCACCTTGCAATGTGGAGATATTACTGTTTGTGCATTTACAATATTCATTGATTTTTGCCATTGAAAAACATGTTTTTCATATACCAGAAATGTTTGAAGCTACTGACTGAATGAAAGGAGCTGGCATCTCACTCTCTTTGAATCTTCTTTATCATGCTAGGATTAACGGGAAAAATCAAAAAATTTCAGAATTGCACCTTGCAATGTGGAGATATTACTGTTTGTGCATTTACAATATTCATTGATTTTTGCCATTGAAAAACATGTTTTTCATATTCCAGAAATGTTTGAAGCTACTGACTGAATGAAAGGAGCTGGCATCTCACTCTCTTTGAATCTTCTTTATCATGCTAGGATTAACAGGAAAAAGCAAAAAATTTCAGAATTGCACCTTGCAATGTGGAGATATTACTGTTTGTGCATTTACAATATTCATTGATTTTTGCCATTGAAAAACGTCCAGAAATGATTGAAGCTACTGACTGAATGAAAGGAGCTGGCATCTCACTCTCTTTGAATCTTCTTTATCATGCTAAGAGGAGCAGGAAAAAGCAAAAAATTTCAGAATTGCACCTTGCAATGCGGAGAAATTACTGTTTGTGCATTTACAATATTCATTGATTTTTGCCATTGAAAACTGTCCTGAAATGATTGAAGCTACTGACTGAATGAAAGGAGCTGGCATCTCACTCTCTTTGAATCTTCTTTATCATGCTAAGAGGAGCAGGAAAAAGCAAAAAATTTCAGAATTGCGCCTTGCAATGCGGAGAAATTACTGTTTGTGCATTTACAAAATTCATTGATTTTTGCCATTGAAAAACATCATGTTATTCATATACCAGAAATGATTGAAGCTACTGACTGAAGGAAAGGATATGGCATCTCATTCTCTTTGAATCTTCTTTATCATGCTTAGAGGAGCAGGAAAAAGCAAAAAATTTCAGAATTGCACCTTGCAATGCGGAGAAATTACTGTTTGTGCATTTACAATATTCATTGATTTTTGCCATTGAAAAACGTCCAGAAATGATTGAAGCTACTGACTGAATGAAAGGAGCTGGCATCTCACTCTCTTTGAATCTTCTTTATCATGCTAAGAGGAGCAGGAAAAAGCAAAAAATTTCAGAATTGCACCTTGCAATGCGGAGAAATTACTGTTTGTGCATTTACAATATTCATTGATTTTTGCGATTGAAAAACATCATGTTATTCATATACCAGAAATGATTGAAGCTACTGACTGAATGAAAGGAGCTGGCATCTCACTCTCTTTGAATCTTCTTTATCATGCTAAGAGGAGCAGGAAAAAGTAAAAAATTTCAGAATTGCACCTTGCAATGCGGAGAAATTACTGTTTGTGCATTTACAATATTCATTGATTTTTGCCATTGAAAAACGTCCAGAAATGATTGAAGCTACTGACTGAATGAAAGGAGCTGGCATCTCACTCTCTTTGAATCTTCTTTATCATGCTAAGAGGAGCAGGAAAAAGCAAAAAATTTCAGAATTGCACCTTGCAATGCGGAGAAATTACTGTTTGTGCATTTACAATATTCATTGATTTTTGCTATTGAAAAACATCATGTTATTCATATACCAGAAATGATTGAAGCTACTGACTGAATGAAAGGAGCTGGCATCTCACTCTCTTTGAATCTTCTTTATCATGCTAAGAGGAGCAGGAAAAAGCAAAAAATTTCAGAATTGCACCTTGCAATGCGGAGAAATTACAGTTTGTGCATTTACAATATTCATTGATTTTTGCCATTGAAAAACGTCCAGAAATGATTGAAGCTACTGACTGAATGAAAGGAGCTGGCATCTCACTCTCTTTGAATCTTCTTTATCATGCTAAGAGGAGCAGGAAAAAGCAAAAAATTTCAGAATTGCACCTTGCAATGCGGAGAAATTACTGTTTGTGCATTTACAATATTCATTGATTTTTGCCATTGAAAAAGGTCCAGAAATAATTGAAGGTACTGACTGAATGAAAGGAGCTGGCATCTCACTCTCTTTGAATCTTCTTTATCATGCTAAGAGGAGCAGGAAAAAGCAAAAAATTTCAGAATTGCACCTTGCAATGCGGAGAAATTACTGTTTGTGCATTTACAATATTCATTGATTTTTGCCATTGAAAAACGTCCAGAAATGATTGAAGCTACTGACTGAATGAAAGGAGCTGGCATCTCACTCTCTTTGAATCTTCTTTATCATGCTAAGAGGAGCAGGAAAAAGCAAAAAATTTCAGAATTGCACCTTGCAATGCGGAGAAATTACTGTTTGTGCATTTACAATATTCATTGATTTTTGCCATTGAAAAATGTCCAGAAATGATTGAAGCTACTGACTGAATGAAAGGAGCTGGCATCTCACTCTCTTTGAATCTTCTTTATCATGCTAAGAGGAGCAGGAAAAAGCAAAAAATTTCAGAATTGCACCTTGCAATGCGGAGAAATTACTGTTTGTGCATTTACAATATTCATTGATTTTTGCGATTGAAAAACATCATGTTATTCATATACCAGAAATGATTGAAGCTACTGACTGAATGAAAGGAGCTGGCATCTCACTCTCTTTGAATCTTCTTTATCATGCTAAGAGGAGCAGGAAAAAGTAAAAAATTTCAGAATTGCACCTTGCAATGCGGAGAAATTACTGTTTGTGCATTTACAATATTCAATGATTTTTGCCATTGAAAAACGTCCAGAAATGATTGAAGCTACTGACTGAATGAAAGGAGCTGGCATCTCACTCTCTTTGAATCTTGTTTATCATGCTAAGAGGAGCAGGAAAAAGCAAAAAATTTCAGAATTGCACCTTGCAATGCGGAGAAATTACTGTTTGTGCATTTACAATATTCATTGATTTTTGCCATTGAAAAACGTCCAGAAATGATTGAAGCTACTGACTGAATGAAAGGAGCTGGCATCTCACTCTCTTTGAATCTTCTTTATCATGCTAAGAGGAGCAGGAAAAAGCAAAAAATTTCAGAATTGCACCTTGCAATGCGGAGAAATTACTGTTTGTGCATTTACAATATTCATTGATTTTTGCCATTGAAAAACATCATGTTATTCATATACCAGAAATGATTGAAGCTACTGACTGAATGAAAGGAGCTGGCATCTCACTCTCTTTGAATCTTCTTTATCATGCTAAGAGGAGCAGGAAAAAGTAAAAAATTTCAGAATTGCACCTTGCAATGCGGAGAAATTACTGTTTGTGCATTTATAATATTCAATGATTTTTGCCATTGAAAAACGTCCAGAAATGATTGAAGCTACTGACTGAATGAAAGGAGCTGGCATCTCACTCTTTGAATCTTCTTTATCATGCTAGGATTAGCAGGAAAAAGCAAAAAATTTCAGAATTGCACCTTGCAATGTGGAGATATTACTGTTTGTGCATTTACAATATTCATTGATTTTTGCCATTGAAAAACGTCCAGAAATGATTGAAGCTACTGACTGAATGAAAGGAGCTGGCATCTCACTCTCTTTGAATCTTCTTTATCATGCTAAGAGGAGCAGGAAAAAGCAAAAAATTTCAGAATTGCACCTTGCAATGCGGAGAAATTACTGTTTGTGCATTTACAATATTCATTGATTTTTGCCATTGAAAAATGTCCAGAAATGATTGAAGCTACTGACTGAATGAAAGGAGCTGGCATCTCACTCTCTTTGAATCTTCTTTATCATGCTAAGAGGAGCAGGAAAAAGCAAAAAATTTCAGAATTGCGCCATGCAATGCGGAGAAATTACTGTTTGTGCATTTACAAAATTCATTGATTTTTGCCATTGAAAAACATCATGTTATTCATATACCAGAAATGATTGAAGCTACTGACTGAAGGAAAGGATCTGGCATCTCACTCTCTTTGAATCTTCTTTATCATGCTTAGAGGAGCAGGAAAAAGCAAAAAATTTCAGAATTGCACCTTGCAATGCGGAGAAATTACTGTTTGTGCATTTACAATATTCATTGATTTTTGCCATTGAAAAACGTCCAGAAATGATTGAAGCTACTGACTGAATGAAAGGAGCTGGCATCTCACTCTCTTTGAATCTTCTTTATCATGCTAAGAGGAGCAGGAAAAAGCAAAAAATTTCAGAATTGCACCTTGCAATGCGGAGAAATTACTGTTTGTGCATTTACAATATTCATTGATTTTTGCGATTGAAAAACATCATGTTATTCATATACCAGAAATGATTGAAGCTACTGACTGAATGAAAGGAGCTGGCATCTCACTCTCTTTGAATCTTCTTTATCATGCTAAGAGGAGCAGGAAAAAGTAAAAAATTTCAGAATTGCACCTTGCAATGCGGAGAAATTACTGTTTGTGCATTTACAATATTCAATGATTTTTGCCATTGAAAAACGTCCAGAAATGATTGAAGCTACTGACTGAATGAAAGGAGCTGGCATCTCACTCTCTTTGAATCTTGTTTATCATGCTAAGAGGAGCAGGAAAAAGCAAAAAATTTCAGAATTGCACCTTGCAATGCGGAGAAATTACTGTTTGTGCATTTACAATATTCATTGATTTTTGCCATTGAAAAACGTCCAGAAATGATTGAAGCTACTGACTGAATGAAAGGAGCTGGCATCTCACTCTCTTTGAATCTTCTTTATCATGCTAAGAGGAGCAGGAAAAAGCAAAAAATTTCAGAATTGCACCTTGCAATGCGGAGAAATTACTGTTTGTGCATTTACAATATTCATTGATTTTTGCCATTGAAAAACATCATGTTATTCATATACCAGAAATGATTGAAGCTACTGACTGAATGAAAGGAGCTGGCATCTCACTCTCTTTGAATCTTCTTTATCATGCTAAGAGGAGCAGGAAAAAGTAAAAAATTTCAGAATTGCACCTTGCAATGCGGAGAAATTACTGTTTGTGCATTTATAATATTCAATGATTTTTGCCATTGAAAAACGTCCAGAAATGATTGAAGCTACTGACTGAATGAAAGGAGCTGGCATCTCACTCTTTGAATCTTCTTTATCATGCTAGGATTAGCAGGAAAAAGCAAAAAATTTCAGAATTGCACCTTGCAATGTGGAGATATTACTGTTTGTGCATTTACAATATTCATTGATTTTTGCCATTGAAAAACATGTTTTTCATATACCAGAAATGTTTGAAGCTACTGACTGAATGAAAGGAGCTGGCATCTCACTCTCTTTGAATCTTCTTTATCATGCTAGGATTAACAGGAAAAAGCAAAAAATTTCAGAATTGCACCTTGCAATGTGGAGATATTACTGTTTGTGCATTTACAATATTCATTGATTTTTGCCATTGAAAAACGTCCAGAAATGTTTGAAGCTACTGACTGAATGAAAGGAGCTGGCATCTCACTCTCTTTGAATCTTCTTTATCATGCTAGGATTAGCAGGAAAAAGCAAAAAATTTCAGAATTGCACCTTGCAATGTGGAGATATTACTGTTTGTGCATTTACAATATTCATTGATTTTTGCCATTGAAAAACATGTTTTTCATATACCAGAAATGTTTGAAGCTACTGACTGAATGAAAGGAGCTGGCATCTCACTCTCTTTGAATCTTCTTTATCATGCTAGGATTAGCAGGAAAAAGCAAAAAATTTCAGAATTGCACCTTGCAATGTGGAGATATTACTGTTTGTGCATTTACAATATTCATTGATTTTTGCCATTGAAAAACATGTTTTTCATATACCAGAAATGTTTGAAGCTACTGACTGAATGAAAGGAGCTGGCATCTCACTCTCTTTGAATCTTCTTTATCATGCTAGGATTAACAGGAAAAAGCTAAAAATTTCAGAATTGCACCTTGCAATGTGGAGATATTACTGTTTGTGCATTTACAATATTCATTGATTTTTGCCATTGAAAAACATGTTTTTCATATACCAGAAATGTTTGAAGCTACTGACTGAATGAAAGGAGCTGGCATCTCACTCTCTTTGAATCTTCTTTATCATGCTAGGATTAGCAGGAAAAAGCAAAAAATTTCAGAAATGCACCTTGCAATGTGGAGATATTACTGTTTGTGCATTTACAATATTCATTGATTTTTGCCATTGAAAAACATGTTTTTCATATACCAGAAATGATTGAAGCTACTGACTGAATGAAAGGAGCTGGCATCTCACTCTCTTTGAATCTTCTTTATCATGCTAGGATTAACAGGAAAAAGCAAAAAATTTCAGAATTGCACCTTGCAATGTGGAGATATTACTGTTTGTGCATTTACAATATTCATTGATTTTTGCCATTGAAAAACGTCCAGAAATGTTTGAAGCTACTGACTGAATGAAAGGAGCTGGCATCTCAATCTCTTTGAATCTTCTTTATCATGCTAGGATTAGCAGGAAAAAGCAAAAAATTTCAGAATTGCACCTTGCAATGTGGAGATATTACTGTTTGTGCATTTACAATATTCATTGATTTTTGCCATTGAAAAACATCATGTTATTCATATACCAGAAATGTTTGAAGCTACTGACTGAATGAAAGGAGCTGGCATCTCACTCTCTTTGAATCTTCTTTATCATGCTAGGATTAGCAGGAAAAAGCAAAAAATTTCCGAATTGCACCTTGCAATGTGGAGATATTACTGTTTGTGCATTTACAATATTCATTGATTTTTGCCATTGAAAAACATGTTTTTCATATACCAGAAATGTTTGAAGCTACTGACTGAATGAAAGGAGCTGGCATCTCACTCTCTTTGAATCTTCTTTATCATGCTAGGATTAACAGGAAAAAGCAAAAAATTTCAGAATTGCACCTTGCAATGTGGAGATATTACTGTTTGTGCATTTACAATATTCATTGATTTTTGCCATTGAAAAACGTCCAGAAATGTTTGAAGCTACTGTCTGAATGAAAGGAGCTGGCATCTCACTCTCTTTGAATCTTCTTTATCATTCTAGGATTAGCAGGAAAAAGCAAAAAATTTCAGAATTGCACCTTGCAATGTGGAGATATTACTGTTTGTGCATTTACAATATTCATTGATTTTTGCCATTGAAAAACATCATGTTATTCATATACCAGAAATGTTTGAAACTACTGACTGAATGAAAGGAGCTGGCATCTCACTCTCTTTGAATCTTCTTTATCATGCTAGGATTAGCAGGAAAAAGCAAAAAATTTCCGAATTGCACCTTGCAATGTGGAGATATTACTGTTTGTGCATTTACAATATTCATTGATTTTTGCCATTGAAAAACATGTTTTTCATATACCAGAAATGTTTGAAGCTACTGACTGAATGAAAGGAGCTGGCATCTCACTCTCTTTGAATCTTCTTTATCATGCTAGGATTAACAGGAAAAAGCAAAAAATTTCAGAATTGCACCTTGCAATGTGGAGATATTACTGTTTGTGCATTTACAATATTCATTGATTTTTGCCATTGAAAAACATGTTTTTCATATACCAGAAATGTTTGAAGCTACTGACTGAATGAAAGGAGCTGGCATCTCACTCTTTGAATCTTCTTTATCATGCTAGGATTAGCAGGAAAAAGCAAAAAATTTCAGAATTGCACCTTGCAATGTGGAGATATTACTGTTTGTGCATTTACAATATTCATTGATTTTTGCCATTGAAAAACATGTTTTTCATATACCAGAAATGTTTGAAGCTACTGACTGAATGAAAGGAGCTGGCATCTCACTCTCTTTGAATCTTCTTTATCATGCTAGGATTAACAGGAAAAAGCAAAAAATTTCAGAATTGCACCTTGCAATGTGGAGATATTACTGTTTGTGCATTTACAATATTCATTGATTTTTGCCATTGAAAAACATGTTTTTCATATACCAGAAATGTTTGAAGCTACTGACTGAATGAAAGGAGCTGGCATCTCACTCTCTTTGAATCTTCTTTATCATGCCAGGATTAACAGGAAAAAGCAAAAAATTTCAGAATTGCACCTTCCAATGTGGAGATATTACTGTTTGTGCATTTACAATATTCATTGATTTTTGCCATTGAAAAACGTCCAGAAATGTTTGAAGCTACTGACTGAATGAAAGGAGCTGGCATCTCACTCTCTTTGAATCTTCTTTATCATGCTAGGATTAGCAGGAAAAAGCAAAAAATTTCAGAATTGCACCTTGCAATGTGGAGATATTACTGTTTGTGCATTTACAATATTCATTGATTTTTGCCATTGAAAAACATGTTTTTCATATACCAGAAATGTTTGAAGCTACTGACTGAATGAAAGGAGCTGGCATCTCACTCTCTTTGAATCTTCTTTATCATGCTAGGATTAGCAGGAAAAAGCAAAAAATTTCAGAATTGCACCTTGCAATGTGGAGATATTACTGTTTGTGCATTTACAATATTCATTGATTTTTGCCATTGAAAAACATGTTTTTCATATACCAGAAATGTTTGAAGCTACTGACTGAATGAAAGGAGCTGGCATCTCACTCTCTTTGAATCTTCTTTATCATGCTAGGATTAACGGGAAAAATCAAAAAATTTCAGAATTGCACCTTGCAATGTGGAGATATTACTGTTTGTGCATTTACAATATTCATTGATTTTTGCCATTGAAAAACATGTTTTTCATATTCCAGAAATGTTTGAAGCTACTGACTGAATGAAAGGAGCTGGCATCTCACTCTCTTTGAATCTTCTTTATCATGCTAGGATTAACAGGAAAAAGCAAAAAATTTCAGAATTGCACCTTGCAATGTGGAGATATTACTGTTTGTGCATTTACAATATTCATTGATTTTTGCCATTGAAAAACGTCCAGAAATGTTTGAAGCTACTGACTGAATGAAAGGAGCTGGCATCTCACTCTCTTTGAATCTTCTTTATCATGCTAGGATTAGCAGGAAAAAGCAAAATTCAGAATTGCACCTTGCAATGTGGAGATATTACTGTTTGTGCATTTACAATATTCATTGATTTTTGCCATTGAAAAACGTTTTTCATATACCAGAAATGTTTGAAGCTACTGACTGAATGAAAGGAGCTGGCATCTCACTCTCTTTGAATCTTCTTTATCATGCTAGGATTAACAGGAAAAAGCAAAAAAATTCAGAATTGCACCTTGCAATGTGGAGATATTACTGTTTGTGCATTTACAATATTCATTGATTTTTTCCATTGAAAAACGTCCAGAAATGTTTGAAGCTACTGACTGAATGAAAGGAGCTGGCATCTCACTCTCTTTGAATCTTCTTTATCATGCTAGGATTAGCAGGAAAAAGCAAAAAATTTCAGAATTGCACCTTGCAATGTGGAGATATTACTGTTTGTGCATTTACAATATTCATTGATTTTTGCCATTGAAAAACATGTTTTTCATATACCAGAAATGTTTGAAGCTACTGACTGAATGAAAGGAGCTGGCATCTCACTCTCTTTGAATCTTCTTTATCATGCTAGGATTAACAGGAAAAAGCAAAAAATTTCAGAATTGCACCTTGCAATGTGGAGATATTACTGTTTGTGCATTTACAATATTCATTGATTTTTGCCATTGAAAAACGTTTTTCATATACCAGAAATGTTTGAAGCTACTGACTGAATGAAAGGAGCTGGCATCTCACTCTCTTTGAATCTTCTTTATCATGCTAGGATTAACAGGAAAAAGCAAAAAATTTCAGAATTGCACCTTGCAATGTGGAGATATTACTGTTTGTGCATTTACAATATTCATTGATTTTTGCCATTGAAAAACATGTTTTTCATATACCAGAAATGTTTGAAGCTACTGACTGAATGAAAGGAGCTGGCATCTCACTCTCTTTGAATCTTCTTTATCATGCCAGGATTAACAGGAAAAAGCAAAAAATTTCAGAATTGCACCTTGCAATGTGGAGATATTACTGTTTGTGCATTTACAATATTCATTGATTTTTGCCATTGAAAAACGTCCAGAAATGTTTGAAGCTACTGACTGAATGAAAGGAGCTGGCATCTCACTCTCTTTGAATCTTCTTTATCATGCTAGGATTAGCAGGAAAAAGCAAAAAATTTCAGAATTGCACCTTGCAATGTGGAGATATTACTGTTTGTGAATTTACAATATTCATTGATTTTTGCCATTGAAAAACATGTTTTTCATATACCAGAAATGTTTGAAGCTACTGACTGAATGAAAGGAGCTGGCATCTCACTCTCTTTGAATCTTCTTTATCATGCTAGGATTAGCAGGAAAAAGCAAAAAATTTCAGAATTGCACCTTGCAATGTGGAGATATTACTGTTTGTGCATTTACAATATTCATTGATTTTTGCCATTGAAAAACATGTTTTTCATATACCAGAAATGTTTGAAGCTACTGACTGAATGAAAGGAGCTGGCATCTCACTCTCTTTGAATCTTCTTTATCATGCTAGGATTAACAGGAAAAAGCAAAAAATTTCAGAATTGCACCTTGCAATGCGGAGAAATTACTGTTTGTGCATTTACAATATTCATTGATTTTTGCCATTGAAAAATGTCCAGAAATGATTGAAGCTACTGACTGAATGAAAGGAGCTGGCATCTCACTCTCTTTGAATCTTCTTTATCATGCTAAGAGGAGCAGGAAAAAGCAAAAAATTTCAGAATTGCGCCTTGCAATGCGGAGAAATTACTGTTTGTGCATTTACAAAATTCATTGATTTTTGCCATTGAAAAACATCATGTTATTCATATACCAGAAATGATTGAAGCTACTGACTGAAGGAAAGGATATGGCATCTCACTCTCTTTAAATCTTCTTTATCATGCTTAGAGGAGCAGGAAAAAGCAAAAAATTTCAGAATTGCACCTTGCAATGCGGAGAAATTACTGTTTGTGCATTTACAATATTCATTGATTTTTGCCATTGAAAAACGTCCAGAAATGATTGAAGCTACTGACTGAACGAAAGGAGCTGGCATCTCACTCTCTTTGAATCTTCTTTATCATGCTAAGAGGAGCAGGAAAAAGCAAAAAATTTCAGAATTGCACCTTGCAATGCGGAGAAATTACTGTTTGTGCATTTACAATATTCATTGATTTTTGCGATTGAAAAACATCATGTTATTCATATACCAGAAATGATTGAAGCTACTGACTGAATGAAAGGAGCTGGCATCTCACTCTCTTTGAATCTTCTTTATCATGCTAAGAGGAGCAGGAAAAAGTAAAAAATTTCAGAATTGCACCTTGCAATGCGGAGAAATTACTGTTTGTGCATTTACAATATTCATTGATTTTTGCCATTGAAAAACGTCCAGAAATGATTGAAGCTACTGACTGAATGAAAGGAGCTGGCATCTCACTCTCTTTGAATCTTCTTTATCATGCTAAGAGGAGCAGGAAAAAGCAAAAAATTTCAGAATTGCACCTTGCAATGCGGAGAAATTACTGTTTGTGCATTTACAATATTCATTGATTTTTGCTATTGAAAAACATCATGTTATTCATATACCAGAAATGATTGAAGCTACTGACTGAATGAAAGGAGCTGGCATCTCACTCTCTTTGAATCTTCTTTATCATGCTAAGAGGAGCAGGAAAAAGCAAAAAATTTCCGAATTGCACCTTGCAATGCGGAGAAATTACAGTTTGTGCATTTACAATATTCATTGATTTTTGCCATTGAAAAACGTCCAGAAATGATTGAAGCTACTGACTGAATGAAAGGAGCTGGCATCTCACTCTCTTTGAATCTTCTTTATCATGCTAAGAGGAGCAGGAAAAAGCAAAAAATTTCAGAATTGCACCTTGCAATGCGGAGAAATTACTGTTTGTGCATTTACAATATTCATTGATTTTTGCCATTGAAAAAGGTCCAGAAATAATTGAAGGTACTGACTGAATGAAAGGAGCTGGCATCTCACTCTCTTTGAATCTTCTTTATCATGCTAAGAGGAGCAGGAAAAAGCAAAAAATTTCAGAATTGCACCTTGCAATGCGGAGAAATTACTGTTTGTGCATTTACAATATTCATTGATTTTTGCCATTGAAAAACGTCCAGAAATGATTGAAGCTACTGACTGAATGAAAGGAGCTGGCATCTCACTCTCTTTGAATCTTCTTTATCATGCTAAGAGGAGCAGGAAAAAGCAAAAAATTTCAGAATTGCACCTTGCAATGCGGAGAAATTACTGTTTGTGCATTTACAATATTCATTGATTTTTGCCATTGAAAAATGTCCAGAAATGATTGAAGCTACTGACTGAATGAAAGGAGCTGGCATCTCACTCTCTTTGAATCTTCTTTATCATGCTAAGAGGAGCAGGAAAAAGCAAAAAATTTCAGAATTGCGCCTTGCAATGCGGAGAAATTACTGTTTGTGCATTTACAAAATTCATTGATTTTTGCCATTGAAAAACATCATGTTATTCATATACCAGAAATGATTGAAGCTACTGACTGAAGGAAAGGATCTGGCATCTCACTCTCTTTGAATCTTCTTTATCATGCTTAGAGGAGCAGGAAAAAGCAAAAAATTTCAGAATTGCACCTTGCAATGCGGAGAAATTACTGTTTGTGCATTTACAATATTCATTGATTTTTGCCATTGAAAAACGTCCAGAAATGATTGAAGCTACTGACTGAATGAAAGGAGCTGGCATCTCACTCTCTTTGAATCTTCTTTATCATGCTAAGAGGAGCAGGAAAAAGCAAAAAATTTCAGAATTGCACCTTGCAATGCGGAGAAATTACTGTTTGTGCATTTACAATATTCATTGATTTTTGCGATTGAAAAACATCATGTTATTCATATACCAGAAATGATTGAAGCTACTGACTGAATGAAAGGAGCTGGCATCTCACTCTCTTTGAATCTTCTTTATCATGCTAAGAGGAGCAGGAAAAAGTAAAAAATTTCAGAATTGCACCTTGCAATGCGGAGAAATTACTGTTTGTGCATTTACAATATTCAATGATTTTTGCCATTGAAAAACGTCCAGAAATGATTGAAGCTACTGACTGAATGAAAGGAGCTGGCATCTCACTCTCTTTGAATCTTGTTTATCATGCTAAGAGGAGCAGGAAAAAGCAAAAAATTTCAGAATTGCACCTTGCAATGCGGAGAAATTACTGTTTGTGCATTTACAATATTCATTGATTTTTGCCATTGAAAAACGTCCAGAAATGATTGAAGCTACTGACTGAATGAAAGGAGCTGGCATCTCACTCTCTTTGAATCTTCTTTATCATGCTAAGAGGAGCAGGAAAAAGCAAAAAATTTCAGAATTGCACCTTGCAATGCGGAGAAATTACTGTTTGTGCATTTACAATATTCATTGATTTTTGCCATTGAAAAACATCATGTTATTCATATACCAGAAATGATTGAAGCTACTGACTGAATGAAAGGAGCTGGCATCTCACTCTCTTTGAATCTTCTTTATCATGCTAAGAGGAGCAGGAAAAAGTAAAAAATTTCAGAATTGCACCTTGCAATGCGGAGAAATTACTGTTTGTGCATTTATAATATTCAATGATTTTTGCCATTGAAAAACATCCAGAAATGATTGAAGCTACTGACTGAACGAAAGGAGCTGGCATCTCACTCTCTTTGAATCTTCTTTATCATGCTAAGAGGAGCAGGAAAAAGCAAAAAATTTCAGAATTGCACCTTGCAATGCGGAGAAATTACTGTTTGTGCATTTACAATATTCATTGATTTTTGCCATTGAAAAACATCATGTTATTCATGTACCAGAAATGTTTGAAGCTACTGACTGAATGAAAGGAGCTGGCATCTCACTCTCTTTGAATCTTCTTTATCATGCTAAGAGGAGCAGGAAAAAGCAAAAAATTTCAGAATTGCACATTGCAATGCGGAGAAATTACTGTTTGTGCATTTACAATATTCATTGATTTTTGCCATTGAAAAACGTCCAGAAATGATTGAAGCTACTGACTGAATGAAAGGAGCTGGCATCTCACTCTCTTTGAATCTTCTTTATCATGCTAAGAGGAGCAGGAAAAAGCAAAAAATTTCAGAATTGCACCTTGCAATGCGGAGAAATTACTGTTTGTGCATTTACAATATTCATTGATTTTTGCCATTGAAAAACGTCCAGAAATGATTGAAGCTACTGACTGAATGAAAGGAGCTGGCATCTCACTCTCTTTGAATCTTCTTTATCATGCTAAGAGGAGCAGGAAAAAGCAAAAAATTTCAGAATTGCACCTTGCAATGCGGAGAAATTACTGTTTGTGCATTTACAATATTCATTGATTTTTGCCATTGAAAAATGTCCAGAAATGATTGAAGCTACTGACTGAATGAAAGGAGCTGACATCTCACTCTCTTTGAATCTTCTTTATCATGCTAAGAGGAGCAGGAAAAAGCAAAAAATTTCAGAATTGCGCCTTGCAATGCGGAGAAATTACTGTTTGTGCATTTACAAAATTCATTGATTTTTGCCATTGAAAAACATCATGTTATTCATATACCAGAAATGATTGAAGCTACTGACTGAAGGAAAGGATCTGGCATCTCACTCTCTTTGAATCTTCTTTATCATGCTAAGAGGAGCAGGAAAAAGCAAAAAATTTCAGAATTGCACCTTGCAATGCGGAGAAATTACTGTTTGTGCATTTACAATATTCATTGATTTTTGCCATTGAAAAACGTCCAGAAATGATTGAAGCTACTGACTGAATGAAAGGAGCTGGCATCTCACTCTCTTTGAATCTTCTTTATCATGCTAAGAGGAGCAGGAAAAAGCAAAAAATTTCAGAATTGCACCTTGCAATGCGGAGAAATTACTGTTTGTGCATTTACAATATTCATTGATTTTTGCCATTGAAAAACGTCCAGAAATGATTGAAGCTACTGACTGAATGAAAGGAGCTGGCATCTCACTCTCTTTGAATCTTCTTTATCATGCTAAGAGGAGCAGGAAAAAGCAAAAAATTTCAGAATTGCACCTTGCAATGCGGAGAAATGACTGTGTGCATTTACAATATTCATTGATTTTTGCCATTGAAAAATGTCCAGAAATGATTGAAGCTACTGACTGAATGAAAGGAGCTGGCATCTCACTCTCTTTGAATCTTCTTTATCATGCTAAGAGGAGCAGGAAAAAGCAAAAAATTTCAGAATTGCGCCTTGCAATGCGGAGAAATAACTGTTTGTGCATTTACAAAATTCATTGATTTTTGCCATTGAAAAACATCATGTTATTCATATACCAGAAATGATTGAAGCTACTGACTGAAGGAAAGGATCTGGCATCTCACTCTCTTTGAATCTTCTTTATCATGCTAAGCGGAGCAGGAAAAAGCAAAAAGTTTCAGAATTGCACCTTGCAATGCGGAGAAATTACTGTTTGTGCATTTACAATATTCATTGGTTTTTGCCATTGAAAAACGTCCAGAAATGATTGAAGCTACTGACTGAATGAAAGTAGCTGGCATCTCACTCTCTTTGAATCTTCTTTATCATGCTAAGAGGAGCAGGAAAAAGCAAAAAATTTCAGAATTGCACCTTGCAATGCGGAGAAATTACTGTTTGTGCATTTACAATATTCATTGATTTTTGCGATTGAAAAACATCATGTTATTCATATACCAGAAATGATTGAAGCTACTGACTGAATGAAAGGAGCTGGCATCTCACTCTCTTTGAATCTTCTTTATCATGCTAAGAGGAGCAGGAAAAAGTAAAAAATTTCAGAATTGCACCTTGCAATGCGGAGAAATTACTGATTGTGCATTTACAATATTCAATGATTTTTGCCATTGAAAAACGTCCAGAAATGATTAAAGCTACTGACTGAATGAAAGGAGCTGGCATCTCACTCTCTTTGAATCTTCTTTATCATGCTAAGAGGAGCAGGAAAAAGCAAAAAATTTCAGAATTGCACCTTGCATTGCGGAGAAATTACTGTTTGTGCATTTACAATATTCATTGATTTTTGCCATTGAAAAACGTCCAGAAATGATTGAAGCTACTGACTGAATGAAAGGAGCTGGCATCTCACTCTCTTTGAATCTTCTTTATCATGCTAAGAGGAGCAGGAAAAAGCAAAAAATTTCAGAATTGCACCTTGCAATGCGGAGAAATTACTGTTTGTGCATTTACAATATTCATTGATTTTTGCCATTGAAAAACATCATGTTATTCATATACCAGAAATGATTGAAGCTACTGACTGAATGAAAGGAGCTGGCATCTCACTCTCTTTGAATCTTCTTTATCATGCTAAGAGGAGCAGGAAAAAGTAAAAAATTTCAGAATTGCGCCTTGCAATGCGGAGAAATTACTGTTTGTGCATTTACAAAATTCATTGATTTTTGCCATTGAAAAACATCATGTTATTCATATACCAGAAATGATTGAAGCTACTGACTGAAGGAAAGGATCTGGCATCTCACTCTCTTTGAATCTTCTTTATCATGCTTAGAGGAGCAGGAAAAAGCAAAGAATTTCAGAATTGCACCTTGCAATGCGGAGAAATTACTGTTTGTGCATTTACAATATTCATTGATTTTTGCCATTGAAAAACGTCCAGAAATGATTGAAGCTACTGACTGAATGAAAGGAGCTGGCATCTCACTCTCTTTGAATCTTCTTTATCATGCTAAGAGGAGCAGGAAAAAGCAAAAAATTTCAGAATTGCACCTTGCAATGCGGAGAAATTACTGTTTGTGCATTTACAATATTCATTGATTTTTGCGATTGAAAAACATCATGTTATTCATATACCAGAAATGATTGAAGCTACTGACTGAATGAAAGGAGCTGGCATCTCACTCTCTTTGAATCTTCTTTATCATGCTAAGAGGAGCAGGAAAAAGTAAAAAATTTCAGAATTGCACCTTGCAATGCGGAGAAATTACTGGTTGTGCATTTACAATATTCATTGATTTTTGCCATTGAAAAACGTCCAGAAATGATTGAAGCTACTGACTGAATGAAAGGAGCTGGCATCTCACTCTCTTTGAATCTTCTTTATCATGCTAAGAGGAGCAGGAAAAAGCAAAAAATTTCAGAATTGCACCTTGCAATGCGGAGAAATTACTGTTTGTGCATTTACAATATTCATTGATTTTTGCTATTGAAAAACATCATGTTATTCATATACCAGAAATGATTGAAGCTACTGACTGAATGAAAGGAGCTGGCATCTCACTCTCTTTGAATCTTCTTTATCATGCTAAGAGGAGCAGGAAAAAGCAAAAAATTTCAGAATTGCACCTTGCAATGCGGAGAAATTACAGTTTGTGCATTTACAATATTCATTGATTTTTGCCATTGAAAAACGTCCAGAAATGATTGAAGCTACTGACTGAATGAAAGGAGCTGGCATCTCACTCTCTTTGAATCTTCTTTATCATGCTAAGAGGAGCAGGAAAAAGCAAAAAATTTCAGAATTGCACCTTGCAATGCGGAGAAATTACTGTTTGTGCATTTACAATATTCATTGATTTTTGCCATTGAAAAACGTCCAGAAATGATTGAAGCTACTGACTGAATGAAAGGAGCTGGCATCTCACTCTCTTTGAATCTTCTTTATCATGCTAAGAGGAGCAGGAAAAAGCAAAAAATTTCAGAATTGCACCTTGCAATGCGGAGAAATGACTGTGTGCATTTACAATATTCATTGATTTTTGCCATTGAAAAATGTCCAGAAATGATTGAAGCTACTGACTGAATGAAAGGAGCTGGCATCTCACTCTCTTTGAATCTTCTTTATCATGCTAAGAGGAGCAGGAAAAAGCAAAAAATTTCAGAATTGCGCCTTGCAATGCGGAGAAATAACTGTTTGTGCATTTACAAAATTCATTGATTTTTGCCATTGAAAAACATCATGTTATTCATATACCAGAAATGATTGAAGCTACTGACTGAAGGAAAGGATCTGGCATCTCACTCTCTTTGAATCTTCTTTATCATGCTAAGAGGAGCAGGAAAAAGCAAAAAGTTTCAGAATTGCACCTTGCAATGCGGAGAAATTACTGTTTGTGCATTTACAATATTCATTGGTTTTTGCCATTGAAAAACGTCCAGAAATGATTGAAGCTACTGACTGAATGAAAGTAGCTGGCATCTCACTCTCTTTGAATCTTCTTTATCATGCTAAGAGGAGCAGGAAAAAGCAAAAAATTTCAGAATTGCACCTTGCAATGCGGAGAAATTACTGTTTGTGCATTTACAATATTCATTGATTTTTGCGATTGAAAAACATCATGTTATTCATATACCAGAAATGATTGAAGCTACTGACTGAATGAAAGGAGCTGGCATCTCACTCTCTTTGAATCTTCTTTATCATGCTAAGAGGAGCAGGAAAAAGTAAAAAATTTCAGAATTGCACCTTGCAATGCGGAGAAATTACTGATTGTGCATTTACAATATTCAATGATTTTTGCCATTGAAAAACGTCCAGAAATGATTAAAGCTACTGACTGAATGAAAGGAGCTGGCATCTCACTCTCTTTGAATCTTCTTTATCATGCTAAGAGGAGCAGGAAAAAGCAAAAAATTTCAGAATTGCACCTTGCATTGCGGAGAAATTACTGTTTGTGCATTTACAATATTCATTGATTTTTGCCATTGAAAAACGTCCAGAAATGATTGAAGCTACTGACTGAATGAAAGGAGCTGGCATCTCACTCTCTTTGAATCTTCTTTATCATGCTAAGAGGAGCAGGAAAAAGCAAAAAATTTCAGAATTGCACCTTGCAATGCGGAGAAATTACTGTTTGTGCATTTACAATATTCATTGATTTTTGCCATTGAAAAACATCATGTTATTCATATACCAGAAATGATTGAAGCTACTGACTGAATGAAAGGAGCTGGCATCTCACTCTCTTTGAATCTTCTTTATCATGCTAAGAGGAGCAGGAAAAAGTAAAAAATTTCAGAATTGCGCCTTGCAATGCGGAGAAATTACTGTTTGTGCATTTACAAAATTCATTGATTTTTGCCATTGAAAAACATCATGTTATTCATATACCAGAAATGATTGAAGCTACTGACTGAAGGAAAGGATCTGGCATCTCACTCTCTTTGAATCTTCTTTATCATGCTTAGAGGAGCAGGAAAAAGCAAAGAATTTCAGAATTGCACCTTGCAATGCGGAGAAATTACTGTTTGTGCATTTACAATATTCATTGATTTTTGCCATTGAAAAACGTCCAGAAATGATTGAAGCTACTGACTGAATGAAAGGAGCTGGCATCTCACTCTCTTTGAATCTTCTTTATCATGCTAAGAGGAGCAGGAAAAAGCAAAAAATTTCAGAATTGCACCTTGCAATGCGGAGAAATTACTGTTTGTGCATTTACAATATTCATTGATTTTTGCGATTGAAAAACATCATGTTATTCATATACCAGAAATGATTGAAGCTACTGACTGAATGAAAGGAGCTGGCATCTCACTCTCTTTGAATCTTCTTTATCATGCTAAGAGGAGCAGGAAAAAGTAAAAAATTTCAGAATTGCACCTTGCAATGCGGAGAAATTACTGTTTGTGCATTTACAATATTCATTGATTTTTGCCATTGAAAAACGTCCAGAAATGATTGAAGCTACTGACTGAATGAAAGGAGCTGGCATCTCACTCTCTTTGAATCTTCTTTATCATGCTAAGAGGAGCAGGAAAAAGCAAAAAATTTCAGAATTGCACCTTGCAATGCGGAGAAATTACTGTTTGTGCATTTACAATATTCATTGATTTTTGCCATTGAAAAACGTCCAGAAATGATTGAAGCTACTGACTGAATGAAAGGAGCTGGCATCTCACTCTCTTTGAATCTTCTTTATCATGCTAAGAGCAGCAGGAAAAAGCAAAAAATTTCAGAATTGCACCTTGCAATGCGGAGAAATGACTGTGTGCATTTACAATATTCATTGATTTTTGCCATTGAAAAATGTCCAGAAATGATTGAAGCTACTGACTGAATGAAAGGAGCTGGCATCTCACTCTCTTTGAATCTTCTTTATCATGCTAAGAGGAGCAGGAAAAAGCAAAAAATTTCAGAATTGCGCCTTGCAATGCGGAGAAATAACTGTTTGTGCATTTACAAAATTCATTGATTTTTGCCATTGAAAAACATCATGTTATTCATATACCAGAAATGATTGAAGCTACTGACTGAAGGAAAGGATCTGGCATCTCACTCTCTTTGAATCTTCTTTATCATGCTAAGAGGAGCAGGAAAAAGCAAAAAGTTTCAGAATTGCACCTTGCAATGCGGAGAAATTACTGTTTGTGCATTTACAATATTCATTGGTTTTTGCCATTGAAAAACGTCCAGAAATGATTGAAGCTACTGACTGAATGAAAGTAGCTGGCATCTCACTCTCTTTGAATCTTCTTTATCATGCTAAGAGGAGCAGGAAAAAGCAAAAAATTTCAGAATTGCACCTTGCAATGCGGAGAAATTACTGTTTGTGCATTTACAATATTCATTGATTTTTGCGATTGAAAAACATCATGTTATTCATATACCAGAAATGATTGAAGCTACTGACTGAATGAAAGGAGCTGGCATCTCACTCTCTTTGAATCTTCTTTATCATGCTAAGAGGAGCAGGAAAAAGTAAAAAATTTCAGAATTGCACCTTGCAATGCGGAGAAATTACTGATTGTGCATTTACAATATTCAATGATTTTTGCCATTGAAAAACGTCCAGAAATGATTAAAGCTACTGACTGAATGAAAGGAGCTGGCATCTCACTCTCTTTGAATCTTCTTTATCATGCTAAGAGGAGCAGGAAAAAGCAAAAAATTTCAGAATTGCACCTTGCATTGCGGAGAAATTACTGTTTGTGCATTTACAATATTCATTGATTTTTGCCATTGAAAAACGTCCAGAAATGATTGAAGCTACTGACTGAATGAAAGGAGCTGGCATCTCACTCTCTTTGAATCTTCTTTATCATGCTAAGAGGAGCAGGAAAAAGCAAAAAATTTCAGAATTGCACCTTGCAATGCGGAGAAATTACTGTTTGTGCATTTACAATATTCATTGATTTTTGCCATTGAAAAACATCATGTTATTCATATACCAGAAATGATTGAAGCTACTGACTGAATGAAAGGAGCTGGCATCTCACTCTCTTTGAATCTTCTTTATCATGCTAAGAGGAGCAGGAAAAAGTAAAAAATTTCAGAATTGCGCCTTGCAATGCGGAGAAATTACTGTTTGTGCATTTACAAAATTCATTGATTTTTGCCATTGAAAAACATCATGTTATTCATATACCAGAAATGATTGAAGCTACTGACTGAAGGAAAGGATCTGGCATCTCACTCTCTTTGAATCTTCTTTATCATGCTTAGAGGAGCAGGAAAAAGCAAAGAATTTCAGAATTGCACCTTGCAATGCGGAGAAATTACTGTTTGTGCATTTACAATATTCATTGATTTTTGCCATTGAAAAACGTCCAGAAATGATTGAAGCTACTGACTGAATGAAAGGAGCTGGCATCTCACTCTCTTTGAATCTTCTTTATCATGCTAAGAGGAGCAGGAAAAAGCAAAAAATTTCAGAATTGCACCTTGCAATGCGGAGAAATTACTGTTTGTGCATTTACAATATTCATTGATTTTTGCGATTGAAAAACATCATGTTATTCATATACCAGAAATGATTGAAGCTACTGACTGAATGAAAGGAGCTGGCATCTCACTCTCTTTGAATCTACTTTATCATGCTAAGAGGAGCAGGAAAAAGTAAAAAATTTCAGAATTGCACCTTGCAATGCGGAGAAATTACTGTTTGTGCATTTACAATATTCATTGATTTTTGCCATTGAAAAACGTCCAGAAATGATTGAAGCTACTGACTGAATGAAAGGAGCTGGCATCTCACTCTCTTTGAATCTTCTTTATCATGCTAAGAGGAGCAGGAAAAAGCAAAAAATTTCAGAATTGCACCTTGCAATGCGGAGAAATTACTGTTTGTGCATTTACAATATTCATTGATTTTTGCTATTGAAAAACATCATGTTATTCATATACCAGAAATGATTGAAGCTACTGACTGAATGAAAGGAGCTGGCATCTCACTCTCTTTGAATCTTCTTTATCATGCTAAGAGGAGCAGGAAAAAGCAAAAAATTTCAGAATTGCACCTTGCAATGCGGAGAAATTACAGTTTGTGCATTTACAATATTCATTGATTTTTGCCATTGAAAAACGTCCAGAAATGATTGAAGCTACTGACTGAATGAAAGGAGCTGGCATCTCACTCTCTTTGAATCTTCTTTATCATGCTAAGAGGAGCAGGAAAAAGCAAAAAATTTCAGAATTGCACCTTGCAATGCGGAGAAATTACTGTTTGTGCATTTACAATATTCATTGATTTTTGCCATTGAAAAACGTCCAGAAATGATTGAAGCTACTGACTGAATGAAAGGAGCTGGCATCTCACTCTCTTTGAATCTTCTTTATCATGCTAAGAGGAGCAGGAAAAAGCAAAAAATTTCAGAATTGCACCTTGCAATGCGGAGAAATGACTGTGTGCATTTACAATATTCATTGATTTTTGCCATTGAAAAATGTCCAGAAATGATTGAAGCTACTGACTGAATGAAAGGAGCTGGCATCTCACTCTCTTTGAATCTTCTTTATCATGCTAAGAGGAGCAGGAAAAAGCAAAAAATTTCAGAATTGCGCCTTGCAATGCGGAGAAATAACTGTTTGTGCATTTACAAAATTCATTGATTTTTGCCATTGAAAAACATCATGTTATTCATATACCAGAAATGATTGAAGCTACTGACTGAAGGAAAGGATCTGGCATCTCACTCTCTTTGAATCTTCTTTATCATGCTAAGAGGAGCAGGAAAAAGCAAAAAGTTTCAGAATTGTACCTTGCAATGCGGAGAAATTACTGTTTGTGCATTTACAATATTCATTGGTTTTTGCCATTGAAAAACGTCCAGAAATGATTGAAGCTACTGACTGAATGAAAGTAGCTGGCATCTCACTCTCTTTGAATCTTCTTTATCATGCTAAGAGGAGCAGGAAAAAGCAAAAAATTTCAGAATTGCACCTTGCAATGCGGAGAAATTACTGTTTGTGCATTTACAATATTCATTGATTTTTGCGATTGAAAAACATCATGTTATTCATATACCAGAAATGATTGAAGCTACTGACTGAATGAAAGGAGCTGGCATCTCACTCTCTTTGAATCTTCTTTATCATGCTAAGAGGAGCAGGAAAAAGTAAAAAATTTCAGAATTGCACCTTGCAATGCGGAGAAATTACTGATTGTGCATTTACAATATTCAATGATTTTTGCCATTGAAAAACGTCCAGAAATGATTAAAGCTACTGACTGAATGAAAGGAGCTGGCATCTCACTCTCTTTGAATCTTCTTTATCATGCTAAGAGGAGCAGGAAAAAGCAAAAAATTTCAGAATTGCACCTTGCATTGCGGAGAAATTACTGTTTGTGCATTTACAATATTCATTGATTTTTGCCATTGAAAAACGTCCAGAAATGATTGAAGCTACTGACTGAATGAAAGGAGCTGGCATCTCACTCTCTTTGAATCTTCTTTATCATGCTAAGAGGAGCAGGAAAAAGCAAAAAATTTCAGAATTGCACCTTGCAATGCGGAGAAATTACTGTTTGTGCATTTACAATATTCATTGATTTTTGCCATTGAAAAACATCATGTTATTCATATACCAGAAATGATTGAAGCTACTGACTGAATGAAAGGAGCTGGCATCTCACTCTCTTTGAATCTTCTTTATCATGCTAAGAGGAGCAGGAAAAAGTAAAAAATTTCAGAATTGCGCCTTGCAATGCGGAGAAATTACTGTTTGTGCATTTACAAAATTCATTGATTTTTGCCATTGAAAAACATCATGTTATTCATATACCAGAAATGATTGAAGCTACTGACTGAAGGAAAGGATCTGGCATCTCACTCTCTTTGAATCTTCTTTATCATGCTTAGAGGAGCAGGAAAAAGCAAAGAATTTCAGAATTGCACCTTGCAATGCGGAGAAATTACTGTTTGTGCATTTACAATATTCATTGATTTTTGCCATTGAAAAACGTCCAGAAATGATTGAAGCTACTGACTGAATGAAAGGAGCTGGCATCTCACTCTCTTTGAATCTTCTTTATCATGCTAAGAGGAGCAGGAAAAAGCAAAAAATTTCAGAATTGCACCTTGCAATGCGGAGAAATTACTGTTTGTGCATTTACAATATTCATTGATTTTTGCGATTGAAAAACATCATGTTATTCATATACCAGAAATGATTGAAGCTACTGACTGAATGAAAGGAGCTGGCATCTCACTCTCTTTGAATCTTCTTTATCATGCTAAGAGGAGCAGGAAAAAGTAAAAAATTTCAGAATTGCACCTTGCAATGCGGAGAAATTACTGTTTGTGCATTTACAATATTCATTGATTTTTGCCATTGAAAAACGTCCAGAAATGATTGAAGCTACTGACTGAATGAAAGGAGCTGGCATCTCACTCTCTTTGAATCTTCTTTATCATGCTAAGAGGAGCAGGAAAAAGCAAAAAATTTCAGAATTGCACCTTGCAATGCGGAGAAATTACTGTTTGTGCATTTACAATATTCATTGATTTTTGCTATTGAAAAACATCATGTTATTCATATACCAGAAATGATTGAAGCTACTGACTGAATGAAAGGAGCTGGCATCTCACTCTCTTTGAATCTTCTTTATCATGCTAAGAGGAGCAGGAAAAAGCAAAAAATTTCAGAATTGCACCTTGCAATGCGGAGAAATTACAGTTTGTGCATTTACAATATTCATTGATTTTTGCCATTGAAAAACGTCCAGAAATGATTGAAGCTACTGACTGAATGAAAGGAGCTGGCATCTCACTCTCTTTGAATCTTCTTTATCATGCTAATAGGAGCAGGAAAAAGCAAAAAATTTCAGAATTGCACCTTGCAATGCGGAGAAATTACTGTTTGTGCATTTACAATATTCATTGATTTTTGCCATTGAAAAACATCCAGAAATGATTGAAGGTACTGACTGAATGAAAGGAGCTGGCATCTCACTCTCTTTGAATCTTCTTTATCATGCTAAGAGGAGCAGGAAAAAGCTAAAAATTTCAGAATTGCACCTTGCAATGCGGAGAAATTACTGTTTGTGCATTTACAATATTCATTGATTTTTGCCATTGAAAAACGTCCAGAAATGATTGAAGCTACTGACTGAATGAAAGGAGCTGGCATCTCACTCTCTTTGAATCTTCTTTATCATGCTAAGAGGAGCAGGAAAAAGCAAAAAATTTCAGAATTGCACCTTGCAATGCGGAGAAATTACTGTTTGTGCATTTACAATATTCATTGATTTTTGCCATTGAAAAATGTCCAGAAATGATTGAAGCTACTGACTGAATGAAAGGAGCTGGCATCTCACTCTCTTTGAATCTACTTTATCATGCTAAGAGGTGCAGGAAAAAGCAAAAAATTTCAGAATTGCGCCTTGCAATGCGGAGAAATTACTGTTTGTGCATTTACAAAATTCATTGATTTTTGCCATTGAAAAACATCATGTTATTCATATACCAGAAATGATTGAAGCTACTGACTGAAGGAAAGGATCTGGCATCTCACTCTCTTTGAATCTTCTTTATCATGCTTAGAGGAGCAGGAAAAAGCAAAAAATTTCAGAATTGCACCTTGCAATGCGGAGAAATTACTGTTTGTGCATTTACAATATTCATTGATTTTTGCCATTGAAAAACGTCCAGAAATGATTGAAGCTACTGACTGAATGAAAGGAGCTGGCATCTCACTCTCTTTGAATCTTGTTTATCATGCTAAGAGGAGCAGGAAAAAGCAAAAAATTTCAGAATTGCACCTTGCAATGCGGAGAAATTACTGTTTGTGCATTTACAATATTCATTGATTTTTGCCATTGAAAAACGTCCAGAAATGATTGAAGCTACTGACTGAATGAAAGGAGCTGGCATCTCACTCTCTTTGAATCTTCTTTATCATGCTAAGAGGAGCAGGAAAAAGCAAAAAATTTCAGAATTGCACCTTGCAATGCGGAGAAATTACTGTTTGTGCATTTACAATATTCTTTGATTTTTGCCATTGAAAAACATCATGTTATTCATATACCAGAAATGATTGAAGCTACTGACTGAATGAAAGGAGCTGGCATCTCACTCTCTTTGAATCTTCTTTATCATGCTAAGAGGAGCAGGAAAAAGTAAAAAATTTCAGAATTGCACCTTGCAATGCGGAGAAATTACTGTTTGTGCATTTATAATATTCAATGATTTTTGCCATTGAAAAACGTCCAGAAATGATTGAAGCTACTGACTGAACGAAAGGAGCTGGCATCTCACTCTCTTTGAATCTTCTTTATCATGCTAAGAGGAGCAGGAAAAAGCAAAAAATTTCAGAATTGCACCTTGCAATGCGGAGAAATTACTGTTTGTGCATTTACAATATTCATTGATTTTTGCCATTGAAAAACATCATGTTATTCATGTACCAGAAATGTTTGAAGCTACTGACTGAATGAAAGGAGCTGGCATCTCACTCTCTTTGAATCTTCTTTATCATGCTAAGAGGAGCAGGAAAAAGCAAAAAATTTCAGAATTGCACATTGCAATGCGGAGAAATTACTGTTTGTGCATTTACAATATTCATTGATTTTTGCCATTGAAAAACGTCCAGAAATGATTGAAGCTACTGACTGAATGAAAGGAGCTGGCATCTCACTCTCTTTGAATCTTCTTTATCATGCTAAGAGGAGCAGGAAAAAGCAAAAAATTTCAGAATTGCACCTTGCAATGCGGAGAAATTACTGTTTGTGCATTTACAATATTCATTGATTTTTGCCATTGAAAAACGTGAAGAAATGATTGAAGCTACTGACTGAATGAAAGGAGCTGGCATCTCACTCTCTTTGAATCTTCTTTATCATGCTAAGAGGAGCAGGAAAAAGCAAAAAATTTCAGAATTGCACCTTGCAATGCGGAGAAATTACTGTTTGTGCATTTACAATATTCATTGATTTTTGCCATTGAAAAATGTCCAGAAATGATTGAAGCTACTGACTGAATGAAAGGAGCTGGCATCTCACTCTCTTTGAATCTTCTTTATCATGCTAAGAGGAGCAGGAAAAAGCAAAAAATTTCAGAATTGCGCCTTGCAATGCGGAGAAATTACTGTTTGTGCATTTACAAAATTCATTGATTTTTGCCATTGAAAAACATCATGTTATTCATATACCAGAAATGATTGAAGCTACTGACTGAAGGAAAGGATCTGGCATCTCACTCTCTTTGAATCTTCTTTATCATGCTAAGAGGAGCAGGAAAAAGCAAAAAATTTCAGAATTGCACCTTGCAATGCGGAGAAATTACTGTTTGTGCATTTACAATCTTCATTGATTTTTGCCATTGAAAAACGTCCAGAAATGATTGAAGCTACTGACTGAATGAAAGGAGCTGGCATCTCACTCTCTTTGAATCTTCTTTATCATGCTAAGAGGAGCAGGAAAAAGCAAAAAATTTCAGAATTGCACCTTGCAATGCGGAGAAATTACTGTTTGTGCATTTACAATATTCATTGATTTTTGCCATTGAAAAACGTCCAGAAATGATTGAAGCTACTGACTGAATGAAAGGAGCTGGCATCTCACTCTCTTTGAATCTTCTTTATCATGCTAAGAGGAGCAGGAAAAAGCAAAAAATTTCAGAATTGCACCTTGCAATGCGGAGAAATTACTGTTTGTGCATTTACAATATTCATTGATTTTTGCCATTGAAAAATGTCCAGAAATGATTGAAGCTACTGACTGAATGAAAGGAGCTGGCATCTCACTCTCTTCGAATCTTCTTTATCATGCTAAGAGGAGCAGGAAAAAGCAAAAAATTTCAGAATTGCGCCTTGCAATGCGGAGAAATTACTGTTTGTGCATTTACAAAATTCATTGATTTTTGCCATTGAAAAACATCATGTTATTCATATACCAGAAATGATTGAAGCTACTGACTGAAGGAAAGGATCTGGCATCTCACTCTCTTTGAATCTTCTTTATCATGCTAAGAGGAGCAGGAAAAAGCAAAAAATTTCAGAATTGCACCTTGCAATGCGGAGAAATTACTGTTTGTGCATTTACAATATTCATTGATTTTTGCTATTGAAAAACATCATGTTATTCATATACCAGAAATGATTGAAGCTACTGACTGAATGAAAGGAGCTGGCATCTCACTCTGAATCTTCTTTATCATGCTAAGAGGAGCAGGAAAAAGTAAAAAATTTCAGAATTGCACCTTGCAATGCGGAGAAATTACTGATTGTGCATTTACAATATTCAATGATTTTTGCCATTGAAAAACGTCCAGAAATGATTAAAGCTACTGACTGAATGAAAGGAGCTGGCATCTCACTCTCTTTGAATCTTCTTTATCATGCTAAGAGGAGCAGGAAAAAGCAAAAAATTTCAGAATTGCACCTTGCAATGCGGAGAAATTACTGTTTGTGCATTTACAATATTCATTGATTTTTGCCATTGAAAAACGTCCAGAAATGATTGAAGCTACTGACTGAATGAAAGGAGCTGGCATCTCACTCTCTTTGAATCTTCTTTATCATGCTAAGAGGAGCAGGAAAAAGCAAAAAATTTCAGAATTGCACCTTGCAATGCGGAGAAATTACTGTTTGTGCATTTACAATATTCATTGATTTTTGCCATTGAAAAACATCATGTTATTCATATACCAGAAATGATTGAAGCTACTGACTGAATGAAAGGAGCTGGCATCTCACTCTCTTTGAATCTTCTTTATCATGCTAAGAGGAGCAGGAAAAAGTAAAAAATTTCAGAATTGCACCTTGCAATGCGGAGAAATTACTGTTTGTGCATTTATAATATTCAATGATTTTTGCCATTGAAAAACGTCCAGAAATGATTGAAGCTACTGACTGAACGAAAGGAGCTGGCATCTCACTCTCTTTGAATCTTCTTTATCATGCTAAGAGGAGCAGAAAAAAGCAAAAAATTTCAGAATTGCACCTTGCAATGCGGAGAAATTACTGTTTGTGCATTTACAATATTCATTGATTTTTGCCATTGAAAAACATCATGTTATTCATATACCAGAAATGTTTGAAGCTACTGACTGAATGAAAGGAGCTGGCATCTCACTCTCTTTGAATCTTCTTTATCATGCTAAGAGGAGCAGGAAAAAGCAATAAATTTCAGAATTGCACATTGCAATGCAGAGAAATTACTGATTGTGCATTTACAATATTCATTGATTTTTGCCATTGAAAAACGTCCAGAAATGATTGAAGCTACTGACTGAATGAAAGGAGCTGGCATCTCACTCTCTTTGAATCTTCTTTATCATGCTAAGAGGAGCAGGAAAAAGCAAAAAATTTCAGAATTGCGCCTTGCAATGCGGAGAAATTACTGTTTGTGCATTTACAAAATTCATTGATTTTTGCCATTGAAAAACATCATGTTATTCATATACCAGAAATGATTGAAGCTACTGACTGAAGGAAAGGATCTGGCATCTCACTCTCTTTGAATCTTCTTTATCATGCTAAGAGGAGCAGGAAAAAGCAAAAAATTTCAGAATTGCACCTTGCAATGCGGAGAAATTACTGTTTGTGCATTTACAATATTCATTGGTTTTTGCCATTGAAAAACGTCCAGAAATGATTGAAGCTACTGACTGAATGAAAGGAGCTGGCATCTCACTCTCTTTGAATCTTCTTTATCATGCTAAGAGGAGCAGGAAAAAGCAAAAAATTTCAGAATTGCACCTTGCAATGCGGAGAAATTACTGTTTGTGCATTTACAATATTCATTGATTTTTGCTATTGAAAAACATCATGTTATTCATATACCAGAAATGATTGAAGCTACTGACTGAATGAAAGGAGCTGGCATCTCACTCTCTTTGAATCTTCTTTATCATGCTAAGAGGAGCAGGAAAAAGTAAAAAATTTCAGAATTGCACCTTGCAATGCGGAGAAATTACTGATTGTGCATTTACAATATTCAATGATTTTTGCCATTGAAAAACGTCCAGAAATGATTAAAGCTACTGACTGAATGAAAGGAGCTGGCATCTCACTCTCTTTGAATCTTCTTTATCATGCTAAGAGGAGCAGGAAAAAGCAAAAAATTTCAGAATTGCACCTTGCAATGCGGAGAAATTACTGTTTGTGCATTTACAATATTCATTGATTTTTGCCATTGAAAAACGTCCAGAAATGATTGAAGCTACTGACTGAATGAAAGGAGCTGGCATCTCACTCTCTTTGAATCTTCTTTATCATGCTAAGAGGAGCAGGAAAAAGCAAAAAATTTCAGAATTGCACCTTGCAATGCGGAGAAATTACTGTTTGTGCATTTACAATATTCATTGATTTTTGCCATTGAAAAACATCATGTTATTCATATACCAGAAATGATTGAAGCTACTGACTGAATGAAAGGAGCTGGCATCTCACTCTCTTTGAATCTTCTTTATCATGCTAAGAGGAGCAGGAAAAAGTAAAAAATTTCAGAATTGCACCTTGCAATGCGGAGAAATTACTGTTTGTGCATTTATAATATTCAATGATTTTTGCCATTGAAAAACGTCCAGAAATGATTGAAGCTACTGACTGAACGAAAGGAGCTGGCATCTCACTCTCTTTGAATCTTCTTTATCATGCTAAGAGGAGCAGAAAAAAGCAAAAAATTTCAGAATTGCACCTTGCAATGCGGAGAAATTACTGTTTGTGCATTTACAATATTCATTGATTTTTGCCATTGAAAAACATCATGTTATTCATATACCAGAAATGTTTGAAGCTACTGACTGAATGAAAGGAGCTGGCATCTCACTCTCTTTGAATCTTCTTTATCATGCTAAGAGGAGCAGGAAAAAGCAATAAATTTCAGAATTGCACATTGCAATGCAGAGAAATTACTGATTGTGCATTTACAATATTCATTGATTTTTGCCATTGAAAAACGTCCAGAAATGATTGAAGCTACTGACTGAATGAAAGGAGCTGGCATCTCACTCTCTTTGAATCTTCTTTATCATGCTAAGAGGAGCAGGAAAAAGCAAAAAATTTCAGAATTGCACCTTGCAATGCGGAGAAATTACTGTTTGTGCATTTACAATATTCATTGATTTTTGCCATTGAAAAACGTCCAGAAATGATTGAAGCTACTGACTGAATGAAAGGAGCTGGCATCTCACTCTCTTTGAATCTTCTTTATCATGCTAAGAGGAGCAGGAAAAAGCAAAAAATTTCAGAATTGCACCTTGCAATGCGGAGAAATTACTGTTTGTGCATTTACAATATTCATTGATTTTTGCCATTGAAAAACATGTTATTCATATACCAGAAATGTTTGAAGCTCCTGACTGAATGAAAGGAGCTGGCACCTCACTCTCTTTGAATCTTCTTTATCATGCTAAGAGGAGCAGGAAAAAGCAAAAAAATTCAGAATTGCACCTTGCAATGCGGAGAAATTACTGTTTGTGCATTTACAATATTCATTGATTTTTGCCATTGAAAAACGTCCAGAAATGATTGAAGCTACTGACTGAATGAAAGGAGCTGTCATCTCACTCTCTTTGAATCTTCTTTATCATGCTAAGAGGAGCAGGAAAAAGCAAAAAATTTCAGAATTGCACCTTGCAATGCGGAGAAATTACTGTTTGTGCATTTACAATATTCATTGATTTTTGCCATTGAAAAATGTCCAGAAATGATTGAAGCTACTGACTGAATGAAAGGAGCTGGCATCTCACTCTCTTTGAATCTTCTTTATCATGCTAAGAGGAGCAGGAAAAAGCAAAAAATTTCAGAACTGCGCCTTGCAATGCGGAGAAATTACTGTTTGTGCATTTACAAAATTCATTGATTTTTGCCATTGAAAAACATCATGTTATTCATATGCCAGAAATGATTGAAGCTACTGACTGAAGGAAAGGAGCTGGCATCTCACTCTCTTTGAATCTTCTTTATCATGCTAAGAGGAGCAGGAAAAAGCAAAAAATTTCAGAATTGCACCTTGCAATGCGGAGAAATTACTGTTTGTGCATTTACAATATTCATTGATTTTTGCCATTGAAAAACGTCCAGAAATGATTGAAGCTACTGACTGAATGAAAGGAGCTGGCATCTCACTCTCTTTGAATCTTCTTTATCATGCTAAGAGGAGCAGGAAAAAGCAAAAAATTTCAGAATTGCACCTTGCAATGCGGAGAAATTACTGTTTGTGCATTTACAATATTCATTGATTTTTGCCATTGAAAAACGTCCAGAAATGATTGAAGCTACTGACTGAATGAAAGGAGCTGGCATCTCACTCTCTTTGAATCTTCTTTATCATGCTAAGAGGAGCAGGAAAAAGCAAAAAATTTCAGAATTGCACCTTGCAATGCGGAGAAATTACTGTTTGTGCATTTACAATATTCATTGATTTTTGCCATTGAAAAACATGTTATTCATATACCAGAAATGATTGAAGCTACTGACTGAATGAAAGGAGCTGGCATCTCACTCTCTTTGAATCTTCTTTATCATGCTAAGAGGAGCAGGAAAAAGTAAAAAATTTCAGAATTGCACCTTGCAATGCGGAGAAATTACTGTTTGTGAATTTACAATATTCACTGATTTTTGCCATTGAAAAACGTCCAGAAATGTTTGAAGCTACTGACTGAACTAAAGGAGCTGGCATCTCACTCTCTTTGAATCTTCTTTATCATGCTAAGAGGAGCAGGAAAAAGCAAAAAATTTCAGAATTGCACCTTGCAATGCGGAGAAATTACTGTTTGTGCATTTACAATATTCATTGATTTTTGCCATTGAAAAACGTCCAGAAATGATTGAAGCTACTGACTGAATGAAAGGAGCTGGCATCTCACTCTCTTTGAATCTTCTTTATCATGCTAAGAGGAGCAGGAAAAAGCAAAAAATTTCAGAATTGCACCTTGCAATGCGGAGAAATTACTGTTTGTGCATTTACAATATTCATTGATTTTTGCCATTGAAAAACATGTTATTCATATACCAGAAATGTTTGAAGCTCCTGACTGAATGAAAGGAGCTGGCACCTCACTCTCTTTGAATCTTCTTTATCATGCTGAGAGGAGCAGGAAAAAGCAAAAAATTTCAGAATTGCACCTTGCAATGCGGAGAAATTACTGTTTGTGCATTTACAATATTCATTGATTTTTGCCATTGAAAAACGTCCAGAAATGATTGAAGCTACTGACTGAATGAAAGGAGCTGTCATCTCACTCTCTTTGAATCTTCTTTATCATGCTAAGAGGAGCAGGAAAAAGCAAAAAATTTCAGAATTGCACCTTGCAATGCGGAGAAATTACTGTTTGTGCATTTACAATATTCATTGATTTTTGCCATTGAAAAACGTCCAGAAATGATTGAAGCTACTGACTGAATGAAAGGAGCTGGCATCTCACTCTCTTTGAATCTTCTTTATCATGCTAAGAGGAGCAGGAAAAAGCAAAAAATTTCAGAATTGCACCTTGCAATGCGGAGAAATTACTGTTTGTGCATTTACAATATTCATTGATTTTTGCGATTGAAAAACATCATGTTATTCATATACCAGAAATGATTGAAGCTACTGACTGAATGAAAGGAGCTGGCATCTCACTCTCTTTGAATCTTCTTTATCATGCTAAGAGGAGCAGGAAAAAGTAAAAAATTTCAGAATTGCACCTTGCAATGCGGAGAAATTACTGTTTGTGAATTTACAATATTCACTGATTTTTGCCATTGAAAAACGTCCAGAAATGATTGAAGCTACTGACTGAACTAAAGGAGCTGGCATCTCACTCTCTTTGAATCTTCTTTATCATGCTAAGAGGAGCAGGAAAAAGCAAAAAATTTCAGAATTGCACCTTGCAATGCGGAGAAATTACTGTTTGTGCATTTACAATATTCATTGATTTTTGCCATTGAAAAACGTCCAGAAATGATTGAAGCTACTGACTGAATGAAAGGAGCTGGCATCTCACTCTCTTTGAATCTACTTTATCATGCTAAGAGGAGCAGGAAAAAGCAAAAAATTTCAGAATTGCACCTTGCAATGCGGAGAAATTACTGTTTGTGCATTTACAATATTCATTGATTTTTGCCATTGAAAAACATGTTATTCATATACCAGAAATGTTTGAAGCTCCTGACTGAATGAAAGGAGCTGGCACCTCACTCTCTTTGAATCTTCTTTATCATGCTGAGAGGAGCAGGAAAAAGCAAAAAATTTCAGAATTGCACCTTGCAATGCGGAGAAATTACTGTTTGTGCATTTACAATATTCATTGATTTTTGCCATTGAAAAACGTCCAGAAATGATTGAAGCTACTGACTGAATGAAAGGAGCTGTCATCTCACTCTCTTTGAATCTTCTTTATCATGCTAAGAGGAGCAGGAAAAAGCAAAAAATTTCAGAATTGCACCTTGCAATGCGGAGAAATTACTGTTTGTGCATTTACAATATTCATTGATTTTTGCCATTGAAAAATGTTCAGAAATGATTGAAGCTACTGACTGAATGAAAGGAGCTGGCATCTCACTCTCTTTGAATCTTCTTTATCATGCTAAGAGGAGCAGGAAAAAGCAAAAAATTTCAGAATTGCGCCTTGCAATGCGGAGAAATTACTGTTTGTGCATTTACAAAATTCATTGATTTTTGCCATTGAAAAACATCATGTTATTCATATGCCAGAAATGATTGAAGCTACTGACTGAAGGAAAGGAGCTGGCATCTCACTCTCTTTGAATCTTCTTTATCATGCTAAGAGGAGCAGGAAAAAGCAAAAAATTTCAGAATTGCACCTTGCAATGCGGAGAAATTACTGTTTGTGCATTTACAATATTCATTGATTTTTGCCATTGAAAAACGTCCAGAAATGATTGAAGCTACTGACTGAATGAAAGGAGCTGGCATCTCACTCTCTTTGAATCTTCTTTATCATGCTAAGAGGAGCAGGAAAAAGCAAAAAATTTCAGAATTGCACCTTGCAATGCGGAGAAATTACTGTTTGTGCATTTACAATATTCATTGATTTTTGCGATTGAAAAACATCATGTTATTCATATACCAGAAATGATTGAAGCTACTGACTGAATGAAAGGAGCTGGCATCTCACTCTCTTTGAATCTTCTTTATCATGCTAAGAGGAGCAGGAAAAAGTAAAAAATTTCAGAATTGCACCTTGCAATGCGGAGAAATTACTGTTTGTGAATTTACAATATTCACTGATTTTTGCCATTGAAAAACGTCCAGAAATGATTGAAGCTACTGACTGAACTAAAGGAGCTGGCATCTCACTCTCTTTGAATCTTCTTTATCATGCTAAGAGGAGCAGGAAAAAGCAAAAAATTTCAGAATTGCACCTTGCAATGCGGAGAAATTACTGTTTGTGCATTTACAATATTCATTGATTTTTGCCATTGAAAAACATCATGTTATTCATATACCAGAAATGTTTGAAGCTACTGACTGAATGAAAGGAGCTGGTATCTCACTCTCTTTGAATCTTCTTCATAATGCTAAGAGGAGCAGGAAAAAGCAAAAAATTTCAGAATTGCACCTTGCAATGCGGAGAAATTACTGTTTGTGCATTTACAATATTCATTGATTTTTGCCATTGAAAAACGTCCAGAAATGATTGAAGCTACTGACAATGAAAGGAGCTGGCATCTCACTCTCTTTGAATCTTCTTTATCATGCTAAGAGGAGCAGGAAAAAGCAAAAAATTTCAGAATTGCACCTTGCAATGCTGAGAAATTACTGTTTGTGCATTTACAAAATTCATTGATTTTTGCCATTGAAAAACATCATGTTATTCATATACCAGAAATGATTGAAACTACTGACTGAATGAAAGGAGCTGGCATCTCACTCTCTTTGAATCTTCTTTATCATGCTAAGAGGAGCAGGAAAAAGCAAAAAATTTCAGAATTGCACCTTGCAATGCGGAGAAATTACTGTTTGTGCATTTACAATATTCATTGATTTTTGCCATTGAAAAACGTCCAGAAATGATTGAAGCTACTGACTGAATGAAAGGAGCTGGCATCTCACTCTCTTTGAATCTTCTTTATCATGCTAAGAGGAGCAGGAAAAAGCAAAAAATTTCAGAATTGCACCTTGCAATGCGGAGAAATTACTGTTTGTGCATTTACAATATTCATTGATTTTTGCCATTGAAAAACGTCCAGAAATGATTGAAGCTACTGACTGAATGAAAGGAGCTGGCATCTCACTCTCTTTGAATCTTCTTTATCATGCTAAGAGGAGCAGGAAAAAGCAAAAAATTTCAGAATTGCACCTTGCAATGCGGAGAAATTACAGTTTGTGCATTTACAATATTCATTGATTTTTGCCATTGAAAAACGTCCAGAAATGATTGAAGCTACTGACTGAATGAAAGGAGCTGGCATCTCACTCTCTTTGAATCTTCTTTATCATGCTAAGAGGAGCAGGAAAAAGCAAAACATTTCAGCATTGCACCTTGCAATGCGGAGAAATTACTGTTTGTGCATTTACAATATTCATTGATTTTTGCCATTGAAAAATGTCCAGAAATGATTGAAGCTACTGACTGAATGAAAGGAGCTGGCATCTCACTCTCTTTGAATCTTCTTTATCATGCTAAGAGGAGCAGGAAAAAGCAAAAAATTTCAGAATTGCACCTTGCAATGCGGAGAAATTACTGTTTGTGCATTTACAATATTCATTGATTTTTGCCATTGAAAAACATGTTATTCATATACCAGAAATGTTTGAAGCTCCTGACTGAATGAAAGGAGCTGGCACCTCACTCTCTTTGAATCTTGTTTATCATGCTAAGAGGAGCAGGAAAAAGCAAAAAATTTCAGAATTGCACCTTGCAATGCGGAGAAATTACTGTTTGTGCATTTACAATATTCATTGATTTTTGCCATTGAAAAACGTCCAGAAATGATTGAAGCTACTGACTGAATGAAAGGAGCTAGCATCTCACTCTCTTTGAATCTTCTTTATCATGCTAAGAGGAGCAGGAAAAAGCAAAAAATTTCAGAATTGCGCCTTGCAATGCGGAGAAATTACTGTTTGTGCATTTACAAAATTCATTGATTTTTGCCATTGAAAAACATCATGTTATTCATATACCAGAAATGATTGAAGCTACTGACTGAAGGAAAGGAGCTGGCATCTCACTCTCTTTGAATCTTCTTTATCATGCTAAGAGGAGCAGGAAAAAGCAAAAAATTTCAGAATTACACCTTGCAATGCGGAGAAATTACTGTTTGTGCATTTACAATATTCATTGATTTTTGCCATTGAAAAACGTCCGGAAATGATTGAAGCTACTGACTGAATGAAAGGAGCTGGCATCTCACTCTCTTTGAATCTTCTTTATCATGCTAAGAGGAGCAGGAAAAAGCAAAAAATTTCAGAATTGCACCTTGCAATGCGGAGAAATTACTGTTTGTGCATTTACAATATTCATTGATTTTTGCGATTGAAAAACATCATGTTATTCATATACCAGAAATGATTGAAGCTACTGACTGAATGAAAGGAGCTGGCATCTCACTCTCTTTGAATCTTCTTTATCATGCTAAGAGGAGCAGGAAAAAGTCAAAAATTTCAGAATTGCACCTTGCAATGCGGAGAAATTACTGTTTGTGCATTTACAATATTCAATGATTTTTGCAATTGAAAAACGTCCATAAATGATTGAAGCTACTGACTGAATGAAAGGAGCTGGCATCTCACTCTCTTTGAATCTTGTTTATCATGCTAAAAGGAGCAGGAAAAAGCAAAAAATTTCAGAATTGCACCTTGCAATGCGGAGAAATTACTGTTTGTGCATTTACAATATTCATTGATTTTTGCCATTGAAAAACGTCCAGAAATGATTGAAGCTACTGACTGAATGAAAGGAGCTGGCATCTCACTCTCTTTGAATCTTCTTTATCATGCTAAGAGGAGCAGGAAAAAGCAAAAAATTTCAGAATTGCACCTTGCAATGCGGAGAAATTACTGTTTGTGCATTTACAATATTCATTGATTTTTGCAATTGAAAAACGTCCAGAAATGATTGAAGCTACTGACTGAATGAAAGGAGATGGCATCTCACTCTCTTTGAATCTTCTTTATCATGCTAAGAGGAGCAGGAAAAAGTAAAAAATTTCAGAATTGCACCTTGCAATGCGGAGAAATTACTGTTTGTGCATTTACAATATTCAATGATTTTTGCCATTGAAAAACGTCCAGAAATGATTGAAGCTACTGACTGAACGAAAGGAGCTGGCATCTCACTCTCTTTGAATCTTCTTTATCATGCTAAGAGGAGCAGGAAAAAGCAAAAAATTTCAGAATTGCACCTTGCAATGCGGAGAAATTACTGTTTGTGCATTTACAATATTCATTGATTTTTGCCATTGAAAAACATCATGTTATTCATATACCAGAAATGTTTGAAGCTACTGACTGAATGAAAGGAGCTGGTATCTCACTCTCTTTGAATCTTCTTCATAATGCTAAGAGGAGCAGGAAAAAGCAAAAAATTTCAGAATTGCACCTTGCAATGCGGAGAAATTACTGTTTGTGCATTTACAATATTCATTGATTTTTGCCATTGAAAAACGTCCAGAAATGATTGAAGCTACTGACAATGAAAGGAGCTGGCATCTCACTCTCTTTGAATCTTCTTTATCATGCTAAGAGGAGCAGGAAAAAGCAAAAAATTTCAGAATTGCACCTTGCAATGCTGAGAAATTACTGTTTGTGCATTTACAAAATTCATTGATTTTTGCCATTGAAAAACATCATGTTATTCATATACCAGAAATGATTGAAGCTACTGACTGAATGAAAGGAGCTGGCATCTCACTCTCTTTGAATCTTCTTTATCATGCTAAGAGGAGCAGGAAAAAGCAAAAAATTTCAGAATTGCACCTTGCAATGCGAAGAAATTACTGTTTGTGCATTTACAATATTCATTGATTTTTGCCATTGAAAAACATCATGTTATTCATATACCAGAAATGTTTGAAGCTACTGACTGAATGAAAGGAGCTGACATCTCACTCTCTTTGAATCTTCTTTATCATGCTAAGAGGAGCAGGAAAAAGCAAAAAATTTCAGAATTGCACCTTGCAATGCGGAGAAATTACTGTTTGTGCATTTACAATATTCATTGATTTTTGCCATTGAAAAACATCCAGAAATGATTGAAGCTACTGACTGAATGAAAGGAGCTGGCATCTCACTCTCTTTGAATCTTCTTTATCATGCTAAGAGGAGCAGGAAAAAGCAAAAAATTTCAGAATTGCACCTTGCAATGCGGAGAAATTACTGTTTGTGCATTTACAATATTCATTGATTTTTGCCATTGAAAAACGTCCAGAAATGATTGAAGCTACTGACTGAATGAAAGGAGCTGGCATCTCACTCTCTTTGAATCTTCTTTATCATGCTAAGAGGAGCAGGAAAAAGCAAAAAATTTCAGAATTGCACCTTGCAATGCGGAGAAATTACTGTTTGTGCATTTAAAATATTCATTGATTTTTGCCATTGAAAAACGTCCAGAAATGATTGAAGCTACTGACAATGAAAGGAGCTGGCATCTCACTCTCTTTGAATCTTCTTTATCATGCTAAGAGGAGCAGGAAAAAGCAAAAAATTTCAGAATTGCACCTTGCAATGCGGAGAAATTACTGTTTGTGCATTTACAATATTCATTGATTTTTGCCATTGAAAAACATCATGTTATTCATATACCAGAAATGTTTGAAGCTACTGACTGAATGAAAGGAGCTGACATCTCACTCTCTTTGAATCTTCTTTATCATGCTAAGAGGAGCAGGAAAAAGCAAAAAATTTCAGAATTGCACCTTGCAATGCGGAGAAATTACTGTTTGTGCATTTACAATATTCATTGATTTTTGCCATTGAAAAATGTCCAGAAATGATTGAAGCTACTGACTGAATGAAAGGAGCTGGCATCTCACTCTCTTTGAATCTTCTTTATCATGCTAAGAGGAGCACAAACAGTAATTTCTCCGCATTGCAAGGTGCAATTCTGAAATTTTTTGCTTTTTCCTGCTCCTCTTAGCATGATAAAGAAGATTCAAAGAGAGTGAGATGCCAGCTCCTTTCATTCAGTCAGTAGCTTCAATCATTTCTGGATGTTTTTCAATGGCAAAAATCAATGAATATTGTAAATGCACAAACAGTAATTTCTCCGCATTGCAAGGTGCAATTCTGAAATTTTTTGCTTTTTCCTGCTCCTCTTAGCATGATAAAGAAGATTCAAAGAGAGTGAGATGCCAGCTCCTTTCCTTCAGTCAGTAGCTTCAATCATTTCTGGTATATGAATAACATGATGTTTTTCAATGGCAAAAATCAATGAATTTTGTAAATGCACAAACAGTAATTTCTCCGCATTGCAAGGCGCAATTCTGAAATTTTTTGCTTTTTCCTGCTCCTCTTAGCATGATAAAGAAGATTCAAAGAGAGTGAGATGCCAGCTCCTTTCATTCAGTCAGTAGCTTCAATCATTTCTGGACATTTTTCAATGGCAAAAATCAATGAATATTGTAAATGCACAAACAGTAATTTCTCCGCATTGCAAGGTGCAATTCTGAAATTTTTTGCTTTTTCCTGCTCCTCTTAGCATGATAAAGAAGATTCAAAGAGAGTGAGATGCCAGCTCCTTTCATTCAGTCAGTAGCTTCAATCATTTTTGGACGTTTTTCAATGGCAAAAATCAATGAATATTGTAAATGCACAAACAGTAATTTCTCCGCATTGCAAGGTGCAATTCTGAAATTTTTTGCTTTTTCCTGCTCCTCTTAGGATGATAAAGAAGATTCAAAGAGAGTGATATGCCAGCTCCTTTCATTCAGTCAGTACCTTCAATCATTTCTGGACGTTTTTCAATGGCAAAAATCAATGAATATTGTAAATGCACAAACAGTAATTTCTCCGCATTGCAAGGTGCAATTCTGAAATTTTTTGCTTTTTCCTGCTCCTCTTAGCATGATAAAGAAGATTCAAAGAGAGTGAGATGCCAGCTCCTTTCATTCAGTCAGTAGCTTCAATCATTTCTGGACGTTTTTCAATGGCAAAAATCAATGAATATTGTAAATGCACAAACTGTAATTTCTCCGCATTGCAAGGTGCAATTCTGAAATTTTTTGCTTTTTCCTGCTCCTCTTAGCATGATAAAGAAGATTCAAAGAGAGTGAGATGCCAGCTCCTTTCGTTCAGTCAGTAGCTTCAATCATTTCTGGTATATGAATAACATGATGTTTTTCAATCGCAAAAATCAATGAATATTGTAAATGCACAAACAGTAATTTCTCCGCATTGCAAGGTGCAATTCTGAAATTTTTTGCTTTTTCCTGCTCCTCTTAGCATGATAAAGAAGATTCAAAGAGAGTGAGATGCCAGCTCCTTTCATTCAGTCAGTAGCTTCAATCATTTCTGGACGTTTTTCAATGGCAAAAATCAATGAATATTGTAAATGCACAAACTGTAATTTCTCCGCATTGCAAGGTGCAATTCTGAAATTTTTTGATTTTTCCTGCTCCTCTTAGCATGATAAAGAAGATTCAAAGAGAGTGAGATGCCAGCTCCTTTCATTCAGTCAGTAGCTTCAATCATTTCTGGACGTTTTTCAATGGCAAAAATCAACGAATATTGTAAATGCACAAACAGTAATTTCTCCGCATTGCAAGGTGCAATTCTGAAATTTTTTGCTTTTTCCTGCTCCTCTTAGCATGATAAAGAAGATTCAAAGAGAGTGAGATGCCAGCTCCTTTCATTCAGTCAGTAGCTTCAATCATTTCTGGACGTTTTTCAATGGCAAAAATCAATGAATATTGTAAATGCACAAACTGTAATTTCTCCGCATTGCAAGGTGCAATTCTGAAATTTTTTGCTTTTTCCTGCTCCTCTTAGCATGATAAAGAAGATTCAAAGAGAGTGAGATGCCAGCTCCTTTCATTCAGTCAGTAGCTTCAATCATTTCTGGACGTTTTTCAATGGCAAAAATCAATGAATATTGTAAATGCACAAACAGTAATTTCTCCGCATTGCAAGGTGCAATTCTGAAATTTTTTGCTTTTTCCTGCTCCTCTTAGCATGATAAAGAAGATTCAAAGAGAGTGAGATGCCAGCTCCTTTCATTCAGTCAGTAGCTTCAAACATTTCTGGTATATGAATAACATGATGTTTTTCAATGGCAAAAATCAATGAATATTGTAAATGCACAAACAGTAATTTCTCCGCATTGCAAGGTGCAAGTCTGAAATTTTTTGCTTTTTCCTGCTCCTCTTAGCATGATAAAGAAGATTCAAAGAGAGTGAGATGCCAGCTCCTTTCATTCAGTCAGTAGCTTCAAACATTTCTGGTATATGAATAACATGATGTTTTTCAATGGCAAAAATCAATGAATATTGTAAATGCACAAACAGTAATTTCTCCGCATTGCAAGGTGCAAGTCTGAAATTTTTTGCTTTTTCCTGCTCCTCTTAGCATGATAAAGAAGATTCAAAGAGAGTGAGATGCCAGCTACTTTCATTCAGTCAGTAGCTTCAATCATTTCTGGACGTTTTTCAATGGTAAAAATCAATGAATATTGTAAATGCACAAACAGTAATTTCTCCACATTGCAAGGTGCAATTCTGAAATTTTTTGCTTTTTCCTGCTCCTCTTAGCATGATAAAGAAGATTCAAAGAGAGTGAGATGCCAGCTCCTTTCATTCAGTCAGTAGCTTCAAACATTTCTGGTATATGAATAACATGATGTTTTTCAATGGCAAAAATCAATGAATATTGTAAATGCACAAACAGTAATTTCTCCGCATTGCAAGGTGCAATTCTGAAATTTTTTGCTTTTTCCTGCTCCTCTTAGCATGATAAAGAAGATTCAAAGAGAGTGAGATGCCAGCTTCTTTCATTCAGTCAGTAGCTTCAATCATTTCTGGATGTTTTTCAATGGCAAAAATCAATGAATATTGTAAATGCACAAACTGTAATTTCTCCGCATTGCAAGGTGCAATTCTGAAATTTTTTGCTTTTTCCTGCTCCTCTTAGCATGATAAAGAAGATTCAAAGAGAGTGAGATGCCAGCTCCTTTCATTCAGTCAGTAGCTTCAATCATTTCTGGACGTTTTTCAATGGCAAAAATCAATGAATATTGTAAATGCACAAACAGTAATTTCTCCGCATTGCAAGGTGCAATTCTGAAATTTTTTGCGTTTTCCTGCTCCTCTTAGCATGATAAAGATTCAAAGAGAGTGAGATGCCAGCTCCTTTCATTCAGTCAGTAGCTTCAATCATTTCTGGACGTTTTTCAATGGCAAAAATCAATGAATATTGTAAATGCACAAACAGTAATTTCTCCGCATTGCAAGGTGCAATTCTGAAATTTTTTGCTTTTTCCTGCTCCTCTTAGCATGATAAAGAAGATTCAAAGAGAGTGAGGTGCCAGCTCCTTTCATTCAGTCAGTAGCTTCAAACATTTCTGGTATATGAATAACATGTTTTTCAATGGCAAAAATCAATGAATATTGTAAATGCACAAACAGTAATTTCTCCGCATTGCAAGGTGCAATTCTGAAATTTTTTGCTTTTTCCTGCTCCTCTTAGCATGATAAAGAAGAATCAAAGAGAGTGAGATGCCAGCTCCTTTCATTCAGTCAGTAGCTTCAATCATTTCTGGACGTTTTTCAATGGCAAAAATCAATGAATATTGTAAATGCACAAACAGTAATTTCTCCGCATTGCAAGGTGCAATTCTGAAATTTTTTGCTTTTTCCTGCTCCTCTTAGCATGATAAAGAAGATTCAAAGAGAGTGAGATGCCAGCTCCTTTCATTCAGTCAGTAGCTTCAATCATTTCTGGACGTTTTTCAATGGCAAAAATCAATGAATATTGTAAATGCACAAACAGTAATTTCTCCGCATTGCAAGGTGCAATTCTGAAATTTTTTGCTTTTTCCTGCTCCTCTTAGCATGATAAAGAAGATTCAAAGAGAGTGAGATGCCAGCTCCTTTCATTCAGTCAGTAGCTTCAAACATTTCTGGTATATGAATAACATGATGTTTTTCAATGGCAAAAATCAATGAATATTGTAAATGCACAAACAGTAATTTCTCCGCATTGCAAGGTGCAAGTCTGAAATTTTTTGCTTTTTCCTGCTCCTCTTAGCATGATAAAGAAGATTCAAAGAGAGTGAGATGCCAGCTACTTTCATTCAGTCAGTAGCTTCAATCATTTCTGGACGTTTTTCAATGGTAAAAATCAATGAATATTGTAAATGCACAAACAGTAATTTCTCCACATTGCAATGTGCAATTCTAAATTTTTTTGCTTTTTCCTGCTCCTCTTAGCATGATAAAGAAGATTCAAAGAGAGTGAGATGCCAGCTCCTTTCATTCAGTCAGTACCTTCAATCATTTCTGGACGTTTTTCAATGGCAAAAATCAATGAATATTGTAAATGCACAAACAGTAATTTCTCCGCATTGCAAGGTGCAATTCTGAAATTTTTTGCTTTTTCCTGCTCCTCTTACCATGATAAAGAAGATTCAAAGAGAGTGAGATGCCAGCTCCTTTCATTCAGTCAGTAGCTTCAAACATTTCTGGTATATGAATAACATGATGTTTTTCAATGGCAAAAATCAATGAATATTGTAAATGCACAAACAGTAATTTCTCCGCATTGCAAGGTGCAAGTCTGAAATTTTTTGCTTTTTCCTGCTCCTCTTAGCATGATAAAGAAGATTCAAAGAGAGTGAGATGCCAGCTCCTTTCATTCAGTCAGTAGCTTCAAACATTTCTGGTATATGAATAACATGATGTTTTTCAATGGCAAAAATCAATGAATATTGTAAATGCACAAACAGTAATTTCTCCGCATTGCAAGGTGCAAGTCTGAAATTTTTTGCTTTTTCCTGCTCCTCTTAGCATGATAAAGAAGATTCAAAGAGAGTGAGATGCCAGCTACTTTCATTCAGTCAGTAGCTTCAATCATTTCTGGACGTTTTTCAATGGTAAAAATCAATGAATATTGTAAATGCACAAACAGTAATTTCTCCACATTGCAAGGTGCAATTCTGAAATTTTTTGCTTTTTCCTGCTCCTCTTAGCATGATAAAGAAGATTCAAAGAGAGTGAGATGCCAGCTCCTTTCATTCAGTCAGTAGCTTCAAACATTTCTGGTATATGAATAACATGATGTTTTTCAATGGCAAAAATCAATGAATATTGTAAATGCACAAACAGTAATTTCTCCGCATTGCAAGGTGCAATTCTGAAATTTTTTGCTTTTTCCTGCTCCTCTTAGCATGATAAAGAAGATTCAAAGAGAGTGAGATGCCAGCTCCTTTCATTCAGTCAGTAGCTTCAATCATTTCTGGACGTTTTTCAATGGCAAAAATCAATGAATATTGTAAATGCACAAACAGTAATTTCTCCGCATTGCAAGGTGCAATTCTGAAATTTTTTGCTTTTTCCTGCTCCTCTTAGCATGATAAAGAAGATTCAAAGAGAATGAGATGCCAGCTCCTTTCATTCAGTCAGTACCTTCAATCATTTCTGGACGTTTTTCAATGGCAAAAATCAATGAATATTGTAAATGCACAAACAGTAATTTCTCCGCATTGCAAGGTGCAATTCTGAAATTTTTTGCTTTTTCCCGCTCCTCTTAGCATGATAAAGAAGATTCAAAGAGAGTGAGGTGCCAGCTCCTTTCATTCAGTCAGTAGCTTCAAACATTTCTGGTATATGAATAACATGTTTTTCAATGGCAAAAATCAATGAATATTGTAAATGCACAAACAGTAATTTCTCCGCATTGCAAGGTGCAATTCTGAAATTTTTTGCTTTTTCCTGCTCCTCTTAGCATGATAAAGAAGATTCAAAGAGAGTGAGATGCCAGCTCCTTTCATTCAGTCAGTAGCTTCAATCATTTCTGGACGTTTTTCAATGGCAAAAATCAATGAATATTGTAAATGCACAAACAGTAATTTCTCCGCATTGCAAGGTGCAATTCTGAAATTTTTTGCTTTTTCCTGCTCCTCTTAGCATGATAAAGAAGATTCAAAGAGAGTGAGATGCCAGCTCCTTTCATTCAGTCAGTAGCTTCAATCATTTCTGGACGTTTTTCAATGGCAAAAATCAATGAATATTGTAAATGCACAAACAGTAATTTCTCCGCATTGCAAGGTGCAATTCTGAAATTTTTTGCTTTTTCCTGCTCCTCTTAGCATGATAAAGAAGATTCAAAGAGAGTGAGATGCCAGCTCCTTTCATTCAGTCAGTAGCTTCAAACATTTCTGGTATATGAATAACATGATGTTTTTCAATGGCAAAGATCAATGAATATTGTAAATGCACAAACAGTAATTTCTCCGCATTGCAAGGTGCAAGTCTGAAATTTTTTGCTTTTTCCTGCTCCTCTTAGCATGATAAAGAAGATTCAAAGAGAGTGAGATGCCAGCTACTTTCATTCAGTCAGTAGCTTCAATCATTTCTGGACGTTTTTCAATGGTAAAAATCAATGAATATTGTAAATGCACAAACAGTAATTTCTCCACATTGCAATGTGCAATTCTAAAATTTTTTGCTTTTTCCTGCTCCTCTTAGCATGATAAAGAAGATTCAAAGAGAGTGAGATGCCAGCTCCTTTCATTCAGTCTGTAGCTTCAAACATTTCTGGTATATGAATAACATGATGTTTTTCAATGGCAAAAATCAATGAATATTGTAAATGCACAAACAGTAATTTCTCCGCATTGCAAGGTGCAATTCTGAAATTTTTTGCTTTTTCCTGCTCCTCTTAGCATGATAAAGAAGATTCAAAGAGAGTGAGATGCCAACTCCTTTCATTCAGTCAGTAGCTTCAAACATTTCTGGTATATGAATAACATGATGTTTTTCAATGGCAAAAATCAATGAATATTGTAAATGCACAAACAGTAATTTCTCCGCATTGCAAGGTGCAATTCTGAAATTTTTTGCTTTTTCCTGCTCCTCTTAGCATGATAAAGAAGATTCAAAGAGAGTGAGGTGCCAGCTCCTTTCATTCAGTCAGTAGCTTCAAACATTTCTGGACGTTTTTCAATGGCAAAAATCAATGAATATTGTAAATGCACAAACAGTAATTTCTCCGCATTGCAAGGTGCAATTCTGAAATTTTTTGCTTTTTCCTGCTCCTCTTAGCATGATAAAGAAGATTCAAAGAGAGTGAGATGCCAGCTCCTTTCATTCAGTCAGTACCTTCAATCATTTCTGGACGTTTTTCAATGGCAAAAATCAATGAATATTGTAAATGCACAAACAGTAATTTCTCCGCATTGCAAGGTGCAATTCTGAAATTTTTTGCTTTTTCCCGCTCCTCTTAGCATGATAAAGAAGATTCAAAGAGAGTGAGGTGCCAGCTCCTTTCATTCAGTCAGTAGCTTCAAACATTTCTGGTATATGAATAACATGTTTTTCAATGGCAAAAATCAATGAATATTGTAAATGCACAAACAGTAATTTCTCCGCATTGCAAGGTGCAATTCTGAAATTTTTTGCTTTTTCCTGCTCCTCTTAGCATGATAAAGAAGATTCAAAGAGAGTGAGATGCCAGCTCCTTTCATTCAGTCAGTAGCTTCAATCATTTCTGGACGTTTTTCAATGGCAAAAATCAATGAATATTGTAAATGCACAAACAGTAATTTCTCCGCATTGCAAGGTGCAATTCTGAAATTTTTTGCTTTTTCCTGCTCCTCTTAGCATGATAAAGAAGATTCAAAGAGAGTGAGATGCCAGCTCCTTTCATTCAGTCAGTAGCTTCAATCATTTCTGGACGTTTTTCAATGGCAAAAATCAATGAATATTGTAAATGCACAAACAGTAATTTCTCCGCATTGCAAGGTGCAATTCTAAAATTTTTTGCTTTTTCCTGCTCCTCTTAGCATGATAAAGAAGATTCAAAGAGAGTGAGATGCCAGCTCCTTTGATTCAGTCAGTAGCTTCAAACATTTCTGGTATATGAATAACATGATGTTTTTCAATGGCAAAAATCAATGAATATTGTAAATGCACAAACAGTAATTTCTCCGCATTGCAAGGTGCAAGTCTGAAATTTTTTGCTTTTTCCTGCTCCTCTTAGCATGATAAAGAAGATTCAAAGAGAGTGAGATGCCAGCTACTTTCATTCAGTCAGTAGCTTCCATCATTTCTGGACGTTTTTCAATGGTAAAAATCAATGAATATTGTAAATGCACAAACAGTAATTTCTCCACATTGCAATGTGCAATTCTAAAATTTTTTGCTTTTTCCTGCTCCTCTTAGCATGATAAAGAAGATTCAAAGAGAGTGAGATGCCAGCTCCTTTCATTCAGTCAGTAGCTTCAAACATTTCTGGTATATGAATAACATGATGTTTTTCAATGGCAAAAATCAATGAATATTGTAAATGCACAAACAGTAATTTCTCCGCATTGCAAGGTGCAATTCTGAAATTTTTTGCTTTTTCCTGCTCCTCTTAGCATGATAAAGAAGATTCAAAGAGAGTGAGATGCCAAATCCTTTCATTCAGTCAGTAGCTTCAAACATTTCTGGTATATGAATAACATGTTTTTCAATGGCAAAAATCAATGAATATTGTAAATGCACAAACAGTAATTTCTCCGCATTGCAAGGTGCAATTCTGAAATTTTTTGCTTTTTCCTGCTCCTCTTAGCATGATAAAGAAGATTCAAAGAGAGTGAGATGCCAGCTCCTTTCATTCAGTCAGTAGCTTCAATCATTTCTGGACGTTTTTCCATGGCAAAAATCAATGAATATTGTAAATGCACAAACAGTAATTTCTCCGCATTGCAAGGTGCAATTCTGAAATTTTTTGCTTTTTCCTGCTCCTCTTAGCATGATAAAGAAGATTCAAAGAGAGTGAGATGCCAGCTCCTTTCATTCAGTCAGTAGCTTCAATCATTTCTGGACGTTTTTCAATGGTAAAAATCAATGAATATTGTAAATGCACAAACAGTAATTTCTCCACATTGCAAGGTGCAATTCTGAAATTTTTTGCTTTTTCCTGCTCCTCTTAGCATGATAAAGAAGATTCAAAGAGAGTGAGATGCCAGCTCCTTTCATTCAGTCAGTAGCTTCAAACATTTCTGGTATATGAATAACATGATGTTTTTCAATGGCAAAAATCAATGAATATTGTAAATGCACAAACAGTAATTTCTCCGCATTGCAAGGTGCAAGTCTGAAATTTTTTGCTTTTTCCTGCTCCTCTTAGCATGATAAAGAAGATTCAAAGAGAGTGAGATGCCAGCTACTTTCATTCAGTCAGTAGCTTCAATCATTTCTGGACGTTTTTCAATGGTAAAAATCAATGAATATTGTAAATGCACAAACAGTAATTTCTCCACATTGCAAGGTGCAATTCTGAAATTTTTTGCTTTTTCCTGCTCCTCTTAGCATGATAAAGAAGATTCAAAGAGAGTGAGATGCCAACTCCTTTCATTCAGTCAGTAGCTTCAAACATTTCTGGTATATGAATAACATGATGTTTTTCAATGGCAAAAATCAATGAATATTGTAAATGCACAAACAGTAATTTCTCCGCATTGCAAGGTGCAATTCTGAAATTTTTTGCTTTTTCCTGCTCCTCTTAGCATGATAAAGAAGATTCAAAGAGAGTGAGATGCCAGCTCCTTTCATTCAGTCAGTAGCTTCAATCATTTCTGGACGTTTTTCAATGGCAAAAATCAATGAATATTGTAAATGCACAAACAGTAATTTCTCCGCATTGCAAGGTGCAATTCTGAAATTTTTTGCTTTTTCCTGCTCCTCTTAGCATGATAAAGAAGATTCAAAGAGAGTGAGATGCCAGCTCCTTTCATTCAGTCAGTACCTTCAATCATTTCTGGACGTTTTTCAATGGCAAAAATCAATGAATATTGTAAATGCACAAACAGTAATTTCTCCGCATTGCAAGGTGCAATTCTGAAATTTTTTGCTTTTTCCCGCTCCTCTTAGCATGATAAAGAAGATTCAAAGAGAGTGAGGTGCCAGCTCCTTTCATTCAGTCAGTAGCTTCAAACATTTCTGGTATATGAATAACATGTTTTTCAATGGCAAAAATCAATGAATATTGTAAATGCACAAACAGTAATTTCTCCGCATTGCAAGGTGCAATTCTGAAATTTTTTGCTTTTTCCTGCTCCTCTTAGCATGATAAAGAAGATTCAAAGAGAGTGAGATGCCAGCTCCTTTCATTCAGTCAGTAGCTTCAAACATTTCTGGTATATGAATAACATGATGTTTTTCAATGGCAAAAATCAATGAATATTGTAAATGCACAAACAGTAATTTCTCCGCATTGCAAGGTGCAATTCTGAAATTTTTTGCTTTTTCCTGCTCCTCTTAGCATGATAAAGAAGATTCAAAGAGAGTGAGATGCCAGCTACTTTCATTCAGTCAGTAGCTTCAATCATTTCTGGACGTTTTTCAATGGTAAAAATCAATGAATATTGTAAATGCACAAACAGTAATTTCTCCACATTGCAAGGTGCAATTCTGAAATTTTTTGCTTTTTCCTGCTCCTCTTAGCATGATAAAGAAGATTCAAAGAGAGTGAGATGCCAGCTCCTTTCATTCAGTCAGTAGCTTCAAACATTTCTGGTATATGAATAACATGATGTTTTTCAATGGCAAAAATCAATGAATATTGTAAATGCACAAACAGTAATTTCTCCACATTGCAAGGTGCAATTCTGAAATTTTTTGCTTTTTCCTGCTCCTCTTAGCATGATAAAGAAGATTCAAAGAGAGTGAGATGCCAGCTCCTTTCATTCAGTCAGTAGCTTCAAACATTTCTGGTATATGAATAACATGATGTTTTTCAATGGCAAAAATCAATGAATATTGTAAATGCACAAACAGTAATTTCTCCGCATTGCAAGGTGCAATTCTGAAATTTTTTGCTTTTTCCTGCTCCTCTTAGCATGATAAAGAAGATTCAAAGAGAGTGAGATGCCAGCTCCTTTCATTCAGTCAGTAGCTTCAATCATTTCTGGACGTTTTTCAATGGCAAAAATCAGTGAATATTGTAAATGCACAAACAGTAATTTCTCCGCATTGCAAGGTGCAATTCTGAAATTTTTTGCTTTTTCCTGCTCCTCTTAGCATGATAAAGAAGATTCAAAGAGAGTGAGATGCCAGCTCCTTTCATTCAGTCAGTAGCTTCAATCATTTCTGGACGTTTTTCAATGGCAAAAATCAATGAATATTGTAAATGCACAAACAGTAATTTCTCCGCATTGCAAGGTGCAATTCTGAAATTTTTTGCTTTTTCCTGCTCCTCTTAGCATGATAAAGAAGATTCAAAGAGAGTGAGATGCCAGCTCCTTTCATTCAGTCAGTAGCTTCAAACATTTCTGGAATATGAATAACATGATGTTTTTCAATGGCAAAAATCAATGAATATTGTAAATGCACAAACAGTAATTTCTCCGCATTGCAAGGTGCAAGTCTGAAATTTTTTGCTTTTTCCTGCTCCTCTTAGCATGATAAAGAAGATTCAAAGAGAGTGAGATGCCAGCTACTTTCATTCAGTCAGTAGCTTCAATCATTTCTGGACGTTTTTCAATGGTAAAAATCAATGAATATTGTAAATGCACAAACAGTAATTTCTCCACATTGCAATGTGCAATTCTAAAATTTTTTGCTTTTTCCTGCTCCTCTTAGCATGATAAAGAAGATTCAAAGAGAGTGAGATGCCAGCTCCTTTCATTCAGTCAGTAGCTTCAAACATTTCTGGTATATGAATAACATGATGTTTTTCAATGGCAAAAATCAATGAATATTGTAAATGCACAAACAGTAATTTCTCCGCATTGCAAGGTGCAATTCTGAAATTTTTTGCTTTTTCCTGCTCCTCTTAGCATGATAAAGAAGATTCAAAGAGAGTGAGATGCCAACTCCTTTCATTCAGTCAGTAGCTTCAAACATTTCTGGTATATGAATAACATGATGTTTTTCAATGGCAAAAATCAATGAATATTGTAAATGCACAAACAGTAATTTCTCCGCATTGCAAGGTGCAATTCTGAAATTTTTTGCTTTTTCCTGCTCCTCTTAGCATGATAAAGAAGATTCAAAGAGAGTGAGGTGCCAGCTCCTTTCATTCAGTCAGTAGCTTCAAACATTTCTGGTATATGAATAACATGTTTTTCAATGGCAAAAATCAATGAATATTGTAAATGCACAAACAGTAATTTCTCCGCATTGCAAGGTGCAATTCTGAAATTTTTTGCTTTTTCCTGCTCCTCTTAGCATGATAAAGAAGATTCAAAGAGAGTGAGATGCCAGCTCCTTTCATTCAATCAGTAGCTTCAATCATTTCTGGACGTTTTTCAATGGCAAAAATCAATGAATATTGTAAATGCACAAACAGTAATTTCTCCGCATTGCAAGGTGCAATTCTGAAATTTTTTGCTTTTTCCTGCTCCTCTTAGCATGATAAAGAAGATTCAAAGAGAGTGAGATGCCAGATCCTTTCATTCAGTCAGTAGCTTCAATCATTTCTGGACGTTTTTCAATGGCAAAAATCAATGAATATTGTAAATGCACAAACAGTAATTTCTCCGCATTGCAAGGTGCAATTCTGAAATTTTTTGCTTTTTCCTGCTCCTCTTAGCATGATAAAGAAGATTCAAAGAGAGTGAGATGCCAGCTCCTTTGATTCAGTCAGTAGCTTCAAACATTTCTGGTATATGAATAACATGATGTTTTTCAATGGCAAAAATCAATGAATATTGTAAATGCACAAACAGTAATTTCTCCGCATTGCAAGGTGCAATTCTGAAATTTTTTGCTTTTTCCTGCTCCTCTTAGCATGATAAAGAAGATTCAAAGAGAGTGAGATGCCAGCTCCTTTCATTCAGTCAGTACCTTCAATCATTTCTGGACGTTTTTCAATGGCAAAAATCAATGAATATTGTAAATGCACAAACAGTAATTTCTCCGCATTGCAAGGTGCAATTCTGAAATTTTTTGCTTTTTCCCGCTCCTCTTAGCATGATAAAGAAGATTCAAAGAGAGTGAGGTGCCAGCTCCTTTCATTCAGTCAGTAGCTTCAAACATTTCTGGTATATGAATAACATGTTTTTCAATGGCAAAAATCAATGAATATTGTAAATGCACAAACAGTAATTTCTCCGCATTGCAAGGTGCAATTCTGAAATTTTTTGCTTTTTCCTGCTCCTCTTAGCATGATAAAGAAGATTCAAAGAGAGTGAGATGCCAGCTACTTTCATTCAGTCAGTAGCTTCAATCATTTCTGGACGTTTTTCAATGGTAAAAATCAATGAATATTGTAAATGCACAAACAGTAATTTCTCCACATTGCAAGGTGCAATTCTGAAATTTTTTGCTTTTTCCTGCTCCTCTTAGCATGATAAAGAAGATTCAAAGAGAGTGAGATGCCAGCTCCTTTCATTCAGTCAGTAGCTTCAAACATTTCTGGTATATGAATAACATGATGTTTTTCAATGGCAAAAATCAATGAATATTGTAAATGCACAAACAGTAATTTCTCCACATTGCAAGGTGCAATTCTGAAATTTTTTGCTTTTTCCTGCTCCTCTTAGCATGATAAAGAAGATTCAAAGAGAGTGAGATGCCAGCTCCTTTCATTCAGTCAGTAGCTTCAAACATTTCTGGTATATGAATAACATGATGTTTTTCAATGGCAAAAATCAATGAATATTGTAAATGCACAAACAGTAATTTCTCCGCATTGCAAGGTGCAATTCTGAAATTTTTTGCTTTTTCCTGCTCCTCTTAGCATGATAAAGAAGATTCAAAGAAAGTGAGATGCCAGCTCCTTTCATTCAGTCAGTAGCTTCAATCATTTCTGGACGTTTTTCAATGGCAAAAATCAATGAATATTGTAAATGCACAAACAGTAATTTCTCCGCATTGCAAGGTGCAATTCTGAAATTTTTTGCTTTTTCCTGCTCCTCTTAGCATGATAAAGAAGATTCAAAGAGAGTGAGATGCCAGCTCCTTTCATTCAGTCAGTAGCTTCAAACATTTCTGGAATATGAATAACATGATGTTTTTCAATGGCAAAAATCAATGAATATTGTAAATGCACAAACAGTAATTTCTCCGCATTGCAAGGTGCAAGTCTGAAATTTTTTGCTTTTTCCTGCTCCTCTTAGCATGATAAAGAAGATTCAAAGAGAGTGAGATGCCAGCTACTTTCATTCAGTCAGTAGCTTCAATCATTTCTGGACGTTTTTCAATGGTAAAAATCAATGAATATTGTAAATGCACAAACAGTAATTTCTCCACATTGCAATGTGCAATTCTAAAATTTTTTGCTTTTTCCTGCTCCTCTTAGCATGATAAAGAAGATTCAAAGAGAGTGAGATGCCAGCTCCTTTCATTCAGTCAGTAGCTTCAAACATTTCTGGTATATGAATAACATGATGTTTTTCAATGGCAAAAATCAATGAATATTGTAAATGCACAAACAGTAATTTCTCCGCATTGCAAGGTGCAATTCTGAAATTTTTTGCTTTTTCCTGCTCCTCTTAGCATGATAAAGAAGATTCAAAGAGAGTGAGGTGCCAGCTCCTTTCATTCAGTCAGTAGCTTCAAACATTTCTGGTATATGAATAACATGTTTTTCAATGGCAAAAATCAATGAATATTGTAAATGCACAAACAGTAATTTCTCCGCATTGCAAGGTGCAATTCTGAAATTTTTTGCTTTTTCCTGCTCCTCTTAGCATGATAAAGAAGATTCAAAGAGAGTGAGATGCCAGCTCCTTTCATTCAATCAGTAGCTTCAATCATTTCTGGACGTTTTTCAATGGCAAAAATCAATGAATATTGTAAATGCACAAACAGTAATTTCTCCGCATTGCAAGGTGCAATTCTGAAATTTTTTGCTTTTTCCTGCTCCTCTTAGCATGATAAAGAAGATTCAAAGAGAGTGAGATGCCAGATCCTTTCATTCAGTCAGTAGCTTCAATCATTTCTGGACGTTTTTCAATGGCAAAAATCAATGAATATTGTAAATGCACAAACAGTAATTTCTCCGCATTGCAAGGTGCAATTCTGAAATTTTTTGCTTTTTCCTGCTCCTCTTAGCATGATAAAGAAGATTCAAAGAGAGTGAGATGCCAGCTCCTTTGATTCAGTCAGTAGCTTCAAACATTTCTGGTATATGAATAACATGATGTTTTTCAATGTCAAAAATCAATGAATATTGTAAATGCACAAACAGTAATTTCTCCGCATTGCAAGGTGCAAGTCTGAAATTTTTTGCTTTTTCCTGCTCCTCTTAGCATGATAAAGAAGATTCAAAGAGAGTGAGATGCCAGCTACTTTCATTCAGTCAGTAGCTTCAATCATTTCTGGACGTTTTTCAATGGTAAAAATCAATGAATATTGTAAATGCACAAACAGTAATTTCTCCACATTGCAAGGTGCAATTCTGAAATTTTTTGCTTTTTCCTGCTCCTCTTAGCATGATAAAGAAGATTCAAAGAGAGTGAGATGCCAGCTCCTTTCATTCAGTCAGTAGCTTCAAACATTTCTGGTATATGAATAACATGATGTTTTTCAATGGCAAAAATCAATGAATATTGTAAATGCACAAACAGTAATTTCTCCGCATTGCAAGGTGCAAGTCTGAAATTTTTTGCTTTTTCCTGCTCCTCTTAGCATGATAAAGAAGATTCAAAGAGAGTGAGATGCCAGCTACTTTCATTCAGTCAGTAGCTTCAATCATTTCTGGACGTTTTTCAATGGTAAAAATCAATGAATATTGTAAATGCACAAACAGTAATTTCTCCACATTGCAAGGTGCAATTCTGAAATTTTTTGCTTTTTCCTGCTCCTCTTAGCATGATAAAGAAGATTCAAAGAGAGTGAGATGCCAGCTCCTTTCATTCAGTCAGTAGCTTCAAACATTTCTGGTATATGAATAACATGATGTTTTTCAATGGCAAAAATCAATGAATATTGTAAATGCACAAACAGTAATTTCTCCACATTGCAAGGTGCAATTCTGAAATTTTTTGCTTTTTCCTGCTCCTCTTAGCATGATAAAGAAGATTCAAAGAGAGTGAGATGCCAGCTCCTTTCATTCAGTCAGTAGCTTCAAACATTTCTGGTATATGAATAACATGATGTTTTTCAATGGCAAAAATCAATGAATATTGTAAATGCACAAACAGTAATTTCTCCGCATTGCAAGGTGCAATTCTGAAATTTTTTGCTTTTTCCTGCTCCTCTTAGCATGATAAAGAAGATTCAAAGAGAGTGAGATGCCAGCTCCTTTCATTCAGTCAGTAGCTTCAATCATTTCTGGACGTTTTTCAATGGCAAAAATCAATGAATATTGTAAATGCACAAACAGTAATTTCTCCGCATTGCAAGGTGCAATTCTGAAATTTTTTGCTTTTTCCTGCTCCTCTTAGCATGATAAAGAAGATTCAAAGAGAGTGAGATGTCAGCTCCTTTCATTCAGTCAGTAGCTTCAAACATTTCTGGTATATGAATAACATGATGTTTTTCAATGGCAAAAATCAATGAATATTGTAAATGCACAAACAGTAATTTCTCCGCATTGCAAGGTGCAATTCTGAAATTTTTTGCTTTTTCCTGCTCCTCTTAGCATGATAAAGAAGATTCAAAGAGAGTGAGATGCCAGCTCCTTTCATTCAGTCAGTAGCTTCAATCATTTCTGGACGTTTTTCAATGGCAAAAATCAATGAATATTGTAAATGCACAAACAGTAATTTCTCCGCATTGCAAGGTGCAATTCTGAAATTTTTTGCTTTTTCCTGCTCCTCTTAGCATGATAAAGAAGATTCAAAGAGAGTGAGATGCCAGCTCCTTTCGTTCAGTCAGTAGCTTCAATCATTTCTGGACGTTTTTCAATGGCAAAAATCATTGAATATTATAAATGCACAAACAGTAATTTTTCCGCATTGCAAGGTGCAATTCTGAAATGTTTTACTTTTTCCTGCTCCTCTTAGCATGATAAAGAAGATTCAAAGAGAGTGAGATGCCAGCTCCTTTCATTCAGTCAGTAGCTTCAATCATTTCTGGTATATGAATAACATGATGTTTTTCAACGGCAAAAATCAATGAATATTGTAAATGCACAAACAGTAATTTCTCCGCATTGCAAGGTGCAATTCTGAAATTTTTTGCTTTTTCCTGCTCCTCTTAGCATGATAAAGAAGATTCAAAGAGAGTGAGATGCCAGCTCCTTTCATTCAGTCAGTAGCTTCAATCATTTCTGGACGTTTTTCAATGGCAAAAATCAATGAATATTGTAAATGCACAAACAGTAATTTCTCCGCATTGCAAGGTGCAATTCTGAAATTTTTTGCTTTTTCCTGCTCCTCTTAGCATGATAAACAAGATTCAAAGAGAGTGAGATGCCAGCTCCTTTCATTCAGTCAGTAGCTTCAATCATTTCTGGACGTTTTTCAATGGCAAAAATCAATGAATATTGTAAATGCACAAACAGTAATTTCTCCGCATTGCAAGGTGCAATTCTGAAATTTTTTGCTTTTTCCTGCTCCTCTTAGCATGATAAAGAAGATTCAAAGAGAGTGAGATGCCAGCTCCTTTCATTCAGTCAGTAGCTTCAAACATTTCTGGTATATGAATAACATGATGTTTTTCAATGGCAAAAATCAATGAATATTGTAAATGCACAAACAGTAATTTCTCCGCATTGCAAGGTGCAAGTCTGAAATTTTTTGCTTTTTCCTGCTCCTCTTAGCATGATAAAGAAGATTCAAAGAGAGTGAGATGCCAGCTCCTTTCATTCAGTCAGTAGCTTCAATCATTTCTGGATGTTTTTCAATGGCAAAAATCAATGAATATTGTAAATGCACAAACTGTAATTTCTCCGTATTGCAAGGTGCAATTCTGAAATTTTTTGCTTTTTCCTGCTCCTCTTAGCATGATAAAGAAGATTCAAAGAGAGTGAGATGCCAGCTCCTTTCATTCAGTCAGTAGCTTCAATCATTTCTGGACGTTTTTCAATGGCAAAAATCAATGAATATTGTAAATGCACAAACAGTAATTTCTCCGCATTGCAAGGTGCAATTCTGAAATTTTTTGCTTTTTCCTGCTCCTCTTAGCATGATAAAGAAGATTCAAAGAGAGTGAGATGCCAGCTCCTTTCATTCAGTCAGTAGCTTCAATCATTTCTGGACGTTTTTCAATGGCAAAAATCAATGAATATTGTAAATGCACAAACAGTAATTTCTCCGCATTGCAAGGTGCAATTCTGAAATTTTTTGCTTTTTCCTGCTCCTCTTAGCATGATAAAGAAGATTCAAAGAGAGTGAGATGCCAGCTCCTTTCATTCAGTCAGTAGCTTCAAACATTTCTGGTATATGAATAACATGATGTTTTTCAATGGCAAAAATCAATGAATATTGTAAATGCACAAACAGTAATTTCTCCGCATTGCAAGGTGCAATTCTGAAATTTTTTGCTTTTTCCTGCTCCTCTTAGCATGATAAAGAAGATTCAAAGAGAGTGAGATGCCAGCTCCTTTCATTCAGTCAGTAGCTTCAAACATTTCTGGTATATGAATAACATGATGTTTTTCAATGGCAAAAATCAATGAATATTGTAAATGCACAAACAGTAATTTCTCCGCATTGCAAGGTGCAAGTCTGAAATTTTTTGCTTTTTCCTGCTCCTCTTAGCATGATAAAGAAGATTCAAAGAGAGTGAGATGCCAGCTACTTTCATTCAGTCAGTAGCTTCAATCATTTCTGGACGTTTTTCAATGGTAAAAATCAATGAATATTGTAAATGCACAAACAGTAATTTCTCCACATTGCAAGGTGCAATTCTGAAATTTTTTGCTTTTTCCTGCTCCTCTTAGCATGATAAAGAAGATTCAAAGAGAGTGAGATGCCAGCTCCTTTCATTCAGTCAGTAGCTTCAAACATTTCTGGTATATGAATAACATGTTTTTCAATGGCAAAAATCAATGAATATTGTAAATGCACAAACAGTAATTTCTCCGCATTGCAAGGTGCAATTCTGAAATTTTTTGCTTTTTCCTGCTCCTCTTAGCATGATAAAGAAGATTCAAAGAGAGTGAGATGCCAGCTCCTTTCATTCAATCAGTAGCTTCAATCATTTCTGGACGTTTTTCAATGGCAAAAATCAATGAATATTGTAAATGCACAAACAGTAATTTCTCCGCATTGCAAGGTGCAATTCTGAAATTTTTTGCTTTTTCCTGCTCCTCTTAGCATGATAAAGAAGATTCAAAGAGAGTGAGATGCCAGATCCTTTCATTCAGTCAGTAGCTTCAATCATTTCTGGACGTTTTTCAATGGCAAAAATCAATGAATATTGTAAATGCACAAACAGTAATTTCTCCGCATTGCAAGGTGCAATTCTGAAATTTTTTGCTTTTTCCTGCTCCTCTTAGCATGATAAAGAAGATTCAAAGAGAGTGAGATGCCAGCTCCTTTGATTCAGTCAGTAGCTTCAAACATTTCTGGTATATGAATAACATGATGTTTTTCAATGTCAAAAATCAATGAATATTGTAAATGCACAAACAGTAATTTCTCCGCATTGCAAGGTGCAAGTCTGAAATTTTTTGCTTTTTCCTGCTCCTCTTAGCATGATAAAGAAGATTCAAAGAGAGTGAGATGCCAGCTACTTTCATTCAGTCAGTAGCTTCAATCATTTCTGGACGTTTTTCAATGGTAAAAATCAATGAATATTGTAAATGCACAAACAGTAATTTCTCCACATTGCAAGGTGCAATTCTGAAATTTTTTGCTTTTTCCTGCTCCTCTTAGCATGATAAAGAAGATTCAAAGAGAGTGAGATGCCAGCTCCTTTCATTCAGTCAGTAGCTTCAAACATTTCTGGTATATGAATAACATGATGTTTTTCAATGGCAAAAATCAATGAATATTGTAAATGCACAAACAGTAATTTCTCCGCATTGCAAGGTGCAAGTCTGAAATTTTTTGCTTTTTCCTGCTCCTCTTAGCATGATAAAGAAGACTCAAAGAGAGTGAGATGCCAGCTACTTTCATTCAGTCAGTAGCTTCAATCATTTCTGGACGTTTTTCAATGGTAAAAATCAATGAATATTGTAAATGCACAAACAGTAATTTCTCCACATTGCAAGGTGCAATTCTGAAAATTTTTGCTTTTTCCTGCTCCTCTTAGCATGATAAAGAAGATTCAAAGAGAGTGAGATGCCAGCTCCTTTCATTCAGTCAGTAGCTTCAAACATTTCTGGTATATGAATAACATGATGTTTTTCAATGGCAAAAATCAATGAATATTGTAAATGCACAAACAGTAATTTCTCCACATTGCAAGGTGCAATTCTGAAATTTTTTGCTTTTTCCTGCTCCTCTTAGCATGATAAAGAAGATTCAAAGAGAGTGAGATGCCAGCTCCTTTCATTCAGTCAGTAGCTTCAAACATTTCTGGTATATGAATAACATGATGTTTTTCAATGGCAAAAATCAATGAATATTGTAAATGCACAAACAGTAATTTCTCCGCATTGCAAGGTGCAATTCTGAAATTTTTTGCTTTTTCCTGCTCCTCTTAGCATGATAAAGAAGATTCAAAGAGAGTGAGATGCCAGCTCCTTTCATTCAGTCAGTAGCTTCAATCATTTCTGGACGTTTTTCAATGGCAAAAATCAATGAATATTGTAAATGCACAAACAGTAATTTCTCCGCATTGCAAGGTGCAATTCTGAAATTTTTTGCTTTTTCCTGCTCCTCTTAGCATGATAAAGAAGATTCAAAGAGAGTGAGATGTCAGCTCCTTTCATTCAGTCAGTAGCTTCAAACATTTCTGGTATATGAATAACATGATGTTTTTCAATGGCAAAAATCAATGAATATTGTAAATGCACAAACAGTAATTTCTCCGCATTGCAAGGTGCAATTCTGAAATTTTTTGCTTTTTCCTGCTCTTCTTAGCATGATAAAGAAGATTCAAAGAGAGTGAGATGCCAGCTCCTTTCATTCAGTCAGTAGCTTCAATCATTTCTGGACGTTTTTCAATGGCAAAAATCAATGAATATTGTAAATGCACAAACAGTAATTTCTCCGCATTGCAAGGTGCAATTCTGAAATTTTTTGCTTTTTCCTGCTCCTCTTAGCATGATAAAGAAGATTCAAAGAGAGTGAGATGCCAGCTCCTTTCGTTCAGTCAGTAGCTTCAATCATTTCTGGACGTTTTTCAATGGCAAAAATCATTGAATATTATAAATGCACAAACAGTAATTTTTCCGCATTGCAAGGTGCAATTCTGAAATGTTTTACTTTTTCCTGCTCCTCTTAGCATGATAAAGAAGATTCAAAGAGAGTGAGATGCCAGCTCCTTTCATTCAGTCAGTAGCTTCAATCATTTCTGGTATATGAATAACATGATGTTTTTCAATGGCAAAAATCAATGAATATTGTAAATGCACAAACAGTAATTTCTCCGCATTGCAAGGTGCAATTCTGAAATTTTTTGCTTTTTCCTGCTCCTCTTAGCATGATAAAGAAGATTCAAAGAGAGTGAGATGCCAGCTCCTTTCATTCAGTCAGTAGCTTCAATCATTTCTGGACGTTTTTCAATGGCAAAAATCAATGAATATTGTAAATGCACAAACAGTAATTTCTCCGCATTGCAAGGTGCAATTCTGAAATTTTTTGCTTTTTCCTGCTCCTCTTAGCATGATAAACAAGATTCAAAGAGAGTGAGATGCCAGCTCCTTTCATTCAGTCAGTAGCTTCAATCATTTCTGGACGTTTTTCAATGGCAAAAATCAATGAATATTGTAAATGCACAAACAGTAATTTCTCCGCATTGCAAGGTGCAATTCTGAAATTTTTTGCTTTTTCCTGCTCCTCTTAGCATGATAAAGAAGATTCAAAGAGAGTGAGATGCCAGCTCCTTTCATTAAGTCAGTAGCTTCAAACATTTCTGGTATATGAATAACATGATGTTTTTCAATGGCAAAAATCAATGAATATTGTAAATGCACAAACAGTAATTTCTCCGCATTGCAAGGTGCAAGTCTGAAATTTTTTGCTTTTTCCTGCTCCTCTTAGCATGATAAAGAAGATTCAAAGAGAGTGAGATGCCAGCTCCTTTCATTCAGTCAGTAGCTTCAATCATTTCTGGATGTTTTTCAATGGCAAAAATCAATGAATATTGTAAATGCACAAACTGTAATTTCTCCGTATTGCAAGGTGCAATTCTGAAATTTTTTGCTTTTTCCTGCTCCTCTTAGCATGATAAAGAAGATTCAAAGAGAGTGAGATGCCAGCTCCTTTCATTCAGTCAGTAGCTTCAATCATTTCTGGACGTTTTTCAATGGCAAAAATCAATGAATATTGTAAATGCACAAACAGTAATTTCTCCGCATTGCAAGGTGCAATTCTGAAATTTTTTGCTTTTTCCTGCTCCTCTTAGCATGATAAAGAAGATTCAAAGAGAGTGAGATGCCAGCTCCTTTCATTCAGTCAGTAGCTTCAATCATTTCTGGACGTTTTTCAATGGCAAAAATCAATGAATATTGTAAATGCACAAACAGTAATTTCTCCGCATTGCAAGGTGCAATTCTGAAATTTTTTGCTTTTTCCTGCTCCTCTTAGCATGATAAAGAAGATTCAAAGAGAGTGAGATGCCAGCTCCTTTCATTCAGTCAGTAGCTTCAAACATTTCTGGTATATGAATAACATGATGTTTTTCAATGGCAAAAATCAATGAATATTGTAAATGCACAAACAGTAATTTCTCCGCATTGCAAGGTGCAATTCTGAAATTTTTTGCTTTTTCCTGCTCCTCTTAGCATGATAAAGAAGATTCAAAGAGAGTGAGATGCCAGCTCCTTTCATTCAGTCAGTAGCTTCAAACATTTCTGGTATATGAATAACATGATGTTTTTCAATGGCAAAAATCAATGAATATTGTAAATGCACAAACAGTAATTTCTCCGCATTGCAAGGTGCAAGTCTGAAATTTTTTGCTTTTTCCTGCTCCTCTTAGCATGATAAAGAAGATTCAAAGAGAGTGAGATGCCAGCTACTTTCATTCAGTCAGTAGCTTCAATCATTTCTGGACGTTTTTCAATCGTAAAAATCAATGAATATTGTAAATGCACAAACAGTAATTTCTCCACATTGCAAGGTGCAATTCTGAAATTTTTTGCTTTTTCCTGCTCCTCTTAGCATGATAAAGAAGATTCAAAGAGAGGGAGATGCCAGCTCCTTTCATTCAGTCAGTAGCTTCAAACATTTCTGGTATATGAATAACATGATGTTTTTCAATGGCAAAAATCAATGAATATTGTAAATGCACAAACAGTAATTTCTCCGCATTGCAAGGTGCAATTCTGAAATTGTTTGCTTTTTCCTGCTCCTCTTAGCATGATAAAGAAGATTCAAAGAGAGTGAGATGCCAGCTCCTTTCATTCAGTCAGTAGCTTCAATCATTTCTGGATGTTTTTCAATGGCAAAAATCAATGAATATTGTAAATGCACAAACTGTAATTTCTCCGCATTGCAAGGTGCAATTCTGAAATTTTTTGCTTTTTCCTGCTCCTCTTAGCATGATAAAGAAGATTCAAAAAGAGTGAGATGCCAGCTCCTTTCATTCAGTCAGTATCTTCAATCATTTCTGGACGTTTTTCAGTGGCAAAAATCAATGAATATTGTAAATGCACAAACAGTAATTTCTCCGCATTGCAAGGTGCAATTCTGAAATTTTTTGCTTTTTCCTGCTCCTCTTAGCATGATAAAGAAGATTCAAAGAGAGTGAGATGCCAGCTCCTTTCATTCAGTCAGTACCTTCAATCATTTCTGGACGTTTTTCAATGGCAAAAATCAATGAATATTGTAAATGCACAAACAGTAATTTCTCCGCATTGCAAGGTGCAAGTCTGAAATTTTTTGCTTTTTCCTGCTCCTCTTAGCATGATAAAGAAGATTCAAAGAGAGTGAGATGCCAGCTACTTTCATTCAGTCAGTAGCTTCAATCATTTCTGGACGTTTTTCAATGGTAAAAATCAATGAATATTGTAAATGCACAAACAGTAATTTCTCCACATTGCAAGGTGCAATTCTGAAATTTTTTGCTTTTTCCTGCTCCTCTTAGCATGATAACGAAGATTCAAAGAGAGTGAGATGCCAGCTCCTTTCATTCAGTCAGTAGCTTCAAACATTTCTGGTATATGAATAACATGATGTTTTTCAATGGCAAAAATCAATGAATATTGTAAATGCACAAACAGTAATTTCTCCGCATTGCAAGGTGCAATTCTGAAATTTTTTGCTTTTTCCTGCTCCTCTTAGCATGATAAAGAAGATTCAAAGAGAGTGAGATGCCAGCTCCTTTCATTCAGTCAGTAGCTTCAATCATTTCTGGATGTTTTTCAATGGCAAAAATCAATGAATATTGTAAATGCACAAACTGTAATTTCTCCGCATTGCAAGGTGCAATTCTGAAATTTTTTGCTTTTTCCTGCTCCTCTTAGCATGATAAAGAAGATTCAAAGAGAGTGAGATGCCAGCTCCTTTCATTCAGTCAGTAGCTTCAATCATTTCTGGACGTTTTTCAATGGCAAAAATCAATGAATATTGTAAATGCACAAACAGTAATTTCTCCGCATTGCAAGGTGCAATTCTGAAATTTTTTGCTTTTTCCTGCTCCTCTTAGCATGATAAAGAAGATTCAAAGAGAGTGAGATGCCAGCTCCTTTCATTCAGTCAGTAGCTTCAATCATTTCTGGACGTTTTTCAATGGCAAAAATCAATGAATATTGTAAATGCACAAACAGTAATTTCTCCGCATTGCAAGGTGCAATTCTGAAATTTTTTGCTTTTTCCCGCTCCTCTTAGCATGATAAAGAAGATTCAAAGAGAGTGAGGTGCCAGCTCCTTTCATTCAGTCAGTAGCTTCAAACATTTCTGGTATATGAATAACATGTTTTTCAATGGCAAAAATCAATGAATATTGTAAATGCACAAACAGTAATTTCTCCGCATTGCAAGGTGCAATTCTGAAATTTTTTGATTTTTCCTCCTCCTCTTAGCATGATAAAGAAGATTCAAAGAGAGTGAGATGCCAGCTCCTTTCATTCAGTCAGTAGCTTCAATCATTTCTGGACGTTTTTCAAAGGCAAAAATCAATGAATATTGTAAAAGCACAAACAGTAATTTCTCCGCATTGCAAGGTGCAATTCTGAAATTTTTTGCTTTTTCCTGCTCCTCTTAGCATGATAAAGAAGATTCAAAGAGAGTGAGATGCCAGCTCCTTTCATTCAGTCAGTAGCTTCAAACATTTCTGGTATATGAATAACATGATGTTTTTCAATGGCAAAAATCAATGAATATTGTAAATGCACAAACAGTAATTTCTCCGCATTGCAAGGTGCAATTCTGAAATTTTTTGCTTTTTCCTGCTCCTCTTAGCATGATAAAGAAGATTCAAAGAGAGTGAGATGCCAGCTCCTTTCATTCAGTCAGTAGCTTCAAACATTTCTGGTATATGAATAACATGATGTTTTTCAATGGCAAAAATCAATGAATATTGTAAATGCACAAACAGTAATTTCTCCGCATTGCAAGGTGCAAGTCTGAAATTTTTTGCTTTTTCCTGCTCCTCTAAGCATGATAAAGAAGATTCAAAGAGAGTGAGATGCCAGCTACTTTCATTCAGTCAGTAGCTTCAATCATTTCTGGACGTTTTTCAATGGTAAAAATCAATGAATATTGTAAATGCACAAACAGTAATTTCTCCACATTGCAAGGTGCAATTCTGAAATTTTTTGCTTTTTCCTGCTCCTCTTAGCATGATAAAGAAGATTCAAAGACAGTGAGATGCCAGCTCCTTTCATTCAGTCAGTAGCTTCAAACATTTCTGGTATATGAATAACATGATGTTTTTCAATGGCAAAAATCAATGAATATTGTAAATGCACAAACAGTAATTTCTCCGCATTGCAAGGTGCAATTCTGAAATTTTTTGCTTTTTCCTGCTCCTCTTAGCATGATAAAGCAGATTCAAAGAGAGTGAGATGCCAGCTCCTTTCATTCAGTCAGTAGCTTCAATCATTTCTGGATGTTTTTCAATGGCAAAAATCAATGAATATTGTAAATGCACAAACTGTAATTTCTCCGCATTGCAAGGTGCAATTCTGAAATTTTTTGCTTTTTCCTGCTCCTCTTAGCATGATAAAGAAGATTCAAAGAGAGTGAGATGCCAGCTCCTTTCATTCAGTCAGTAGCTTCAATCATTTCTGGACGTTTTTCAGTGGCAAAAATCAATGAATATTGTAAATGCACAAACAGTAATTTCTCCGCATTGCAAGGTGCAATTCTGAAATTTTTTGCTTTTTCCTGCTCCTCTTAGCATGATAAAGAAGATTCAAAGAGAGTGAGATGCCAGCTCCTTTCATTCAGTCAGTACCTTCAATCATTTCTGGACGTTTTTCAATGGCAAAAATCAATGAATATTGTAAATGCACAAACAGTAATTTCTCCGCATTGCAAGGTGCAATTCTGAAATTTTTTGCTTTTTCCCGCTCCTCTTAGCATGATAAAGAAGATTCAAAGAGAGTGAGGTGCCAGCTCCTTTCATTCAGTCAGTAGCTTCAAACATTTCTGGTATATGAATAACATGTTTTTCATTGGCAAAAATCAATGAATATTGTAAATGCACAAACAGTAATTTCTCCGCATTGCAAGGTGCAATTCTGAAATTTTTTGATTTTTCCTGCTCCTCTTAGCATGATAAAGAAGATTCAAAGAGAGTGACATGCCAGCTTCTTTCATTCAGTCAGTAGCTTCAATCATTTCTGGACGTTTTTCAATGGCAAAAATCAATGAATATTGTAAATGCACAAACAGTAATTTCTCCGCATTGCAAGGTGCAATTCTGAAATTTTTTGCTTTTTCCTGCTCCTCTTAGCACGATAAAGAAGATTCAAAGAGAGTGAGATGCCAGCTCCTTTCATTCAGTCAGTAGCTTCAAACATTTCTGGTATATGAATAACATGATGTTTTTCAATGGCAAAAATCAATGAATATTGTAAATGCACAAACAGTAATTTCTCCGCATTGCAAGGTGCAAGTCTGAAATTTTTTGCTTTTTCCTGCTCCTCTTAGCATGATAAAGAAGATTGAAAGAGAGTGAGATGCCAGTTACTTTCATGCAGTCAGTAGCTTCAATCATTTCTGGACGTTTTTCAATGGTAAAAATCAATGAATATTGTAAATGCACAAACAGTAATTTCTCCACATTGCAAGGTGCAATTCTGAAATTTTTTGCTTTTTCCTGCTCCTCTTAGCATGATAAAGAAGATTCAAAGAGAGTGAGATGCCAGCTCCTTTCATTCAGTCAGTAGCTTCAAACATTTCTGGTATATGAATAACATGATGTTTTTCAATGGCAAAAATCAATGAATATTGTAAATGCACAAACAGTAATTTCTCCGCATTGCAAGGTGCAATTCTGAAATTTTTTGCTTTTTCCTGCTCCTCTTAGCATGATAAAGAAGATTCAAAGAGAGTGAGATGCCAGCTCCTTTCATTCAGTCAGTAGCTTCAAACATTTCTGGTATATGAATAACATGATGTTTTTCAATGGCAAAAATCAATGAATATTGTAAATGCACAAACAGTAATTTCTCCGCATTGCAAGGTGCAATTCTGAAATTTTTTGCTTTTTCCTGCTCCTCTTAGCATGATAAAGAAGATTCAAAAAGAGTGAGATGCCAGCTCCTTTCATTCAGTCAGTAGCTTCAATCATTTCTGGATGTTTTTCAATGGCAAAAATCAATGAATATTGTAAATGCACAAACAGTAATTTCTCCGCATTGCAAGGTGCAATTCTGAAATTTTTTGCTTTTTCCTGCTCCTCTTAGCATGATAAAGAAGATTCAAAGAGAGTGAGATGTCAGCTCCTTTCATTCAGTCAGTAGCTTCAAACATTTCTGGTATATGAATAACATGATGTTTTTCAATGGCAAAAATCAATGAATATTGTAAATGCACAAACAGTAATTTCTCCGCATTGCAAGGTGCAATTCTGAAATTTTTTGCTTTTTCCTGCTCCTCTTAGCATGATAAAGAAGATTCAAAGAGAGTGAGATGCCAGCTCCTTTCATTCAGTCAGTAGCTTCAATCATTTCTGGATGTTTTTCAATGGCAAAAATCAATGAATATTGTAAATGCACAAACAGTAATTTCTCCGCATTGCAAGGTGCAATTCTGAAATTTTTTGCTTTTTCCTGCTCCTCTTAGCATGATAAAGAAGATTCAAAGAGAGTGAGATGCCAGCTCCTTTCATTCAGTCAGTAGCTTCAAACATTTCTGGTATATGAATAACATGATGTTTTTCAATGGCAAAAATCAATGAATATTGTAAATGCACAAACAGTAATTTCTCCGCATTGCAAGGTGCAAGTCTGAAATTTTTTTGCTTTTTCCTGCTCCTCTTAGCATGATAAAGAAGATTCAAAGAGAGTGAGATGCCAGCTACTTTCATTCAGTCAGTAGCTTCAATCATTTCTGGACGTTTTTCAATGGTAAAAATCAATGAATATTGTAAATGCACAAACAGTAATTTCTCCACATTGCAAGGTGCAATTCTGAAATTTTTTGCTTTTTCCTGCTCCTCTTAGCATGATAAAGAAGATTCAAAGAGAGTGAGATGCCAGCTCCTTTCATTCAGTCAGTAGCTTCAAACATTTCTGGTATATGAATAACATGATGTTTTTCAATGGCAAAAATCAATGAATATTGTAAATGCACAAACAGTAATTTCTCCACATTGCAAGGTGCAATTCTGAAATTTTTTGCTTTTTCCTGCTCCTCTTAGCATGATAAAGAAGATTCAAAGAGAGTGAGATGCCAGCTCCTTTCATTCAGTCAGTAGCTTCAAACATTTCTGGTATATGAATAACATGATGTTTTTCAATGGCAAAAATCAATGAATATTGTAAATGCACAAACAGTAATTTCTCCGCATTGCAAGGTGCAATTCTGAAATTTTTTGCTTTTTCCTGCTCCTCTTAGCATGATAAAGAAGATTCAAAGAGAGTGAGATGCCAGCTCCTTTCATTCAGTCAGTAGCTTCAATCATTTCTGGACGTTTTTCAATGGCAAAAATCAATGAATATTGTAAATGCACAAACAGTAATTTCTCCGCATTGCAAGGTGCGATTCTGAAATTTTTTGCTTTTTCCTGCTCCTCTTAGCATGATAAAGAAGATTCAAAGAGAGTGAGATGTCAGCTCCTTTCATTCAGTCAGTAGCTTCAAACATTTCTGGTATATGAATAACATGATGTTTTTCAATGGCTAAAATCAATGAATATTGTAAATGCACAAACAGTAATTTATCCGCATTGCAAGGTGCAATTCTGAAATTTTTTGCTTTTTCCTGCTCCTCTTAGCATGATAAAGAAGATTCAAAGAGAGTGAGATGCCAGCTCCTTTCATTCAGTCAGTAGCTTCAATCATTTCTGGACGTTTTTCAATGGCAAAAATCAATGAATATTGTAAATGCACAAACAGTAATTTCTCCGCATTGCAAGGTGCAATTCTGAAATTTTTTGCTTTTTCCTGCTCCTCTTAGCATGATAAAGAAGATTCAAAGAGAGTGAGATGCCAGCTCCTTTCATTCAGTCAGTAGCTTCAATCATTTCTGGACGTTTTTCAATGGCAAAAATCAATGAATATTGTAAATGCACAAACAGTAATTTCTCCGCATTGCAAGGTGCAATTCTGAAATTTTTTGCTTTTTCCTGCTCCTCTTAGCATGATAAAGAAGATTCAAAGAGAGTGAGATGCCAGCTCCTTTCATTCAGTCAGTAGCTTCAAACATTTCTGGAATATGAATAACATGATGTTTTTCAATGGCAAAAATCAATGAATATTGTAAATGCACAAACAGTAATTTCTCCGCATTGCAAGGTGCAAGTCTGAAATTTTTTGCTTTTTCCTGCTCCTCTTAGCATGATAAAGAAGATTCAAAGAGAGTGAGATGCCAGCTACTTTCATTCAGTCAGTAGCTTCAATCATTTCTGGACGTTTTTCAATGGTAAAAATCAATGAATATTGTAAATGCACAAACAGTAATTTCTCCACATTGCAATGTGCAATTCTAAAATTTTTTGCTTTTTCCTGCTCCTCTTAGCATGATAAAGAAGATTCAAAGAGAGTGAGATGCCAGCTCCTTTCATTCAGTCAGTAGCTTTAAACATTTCTGGTATATGAATAACATGATGTTTTTCAATGGCAAAAATCAATGAATATTGTAAATGCACAAACAGTAATTTCTCCGCATTGCAAGGTGCAATTCTGAAATTTTTTGCTTTTTCCTGCTCCTCTTAGCATGATAAAGAAGATTCAAAGAGAGTGAGATGCCAACTCCTTTCATTCAGTCAGTAGCTTCAAACATTTCTGGTATATGAATAACATGATGTTTTTCAATGGCAAAAATCAATGAATATTGTAAATGCACAAACAGTAATTTCTCCGCATTGCAAGGTGCAATTCTGAAATTTTTTGCTTTTTCCTGCTCCTCTTAGCATGATAAAGAAGATTCAAAGAGAGTGAGGTGCCAGCTCCTTTCATTCAGTCAGTAGCTTCAAACATTTCTGGTATATGAATAACATGTTTTTCAATGGCAAAAATCAATGAATATTGTAAATGCACAAACAGTAATTTCTCCGCATTGCAAGGTGCAATTCTGAAATTTTTTGCTTTTTCCTGCTCCTCTTAGCATGATAAAGAAGATTCAAAGAGAGTGAGATGCCAGCTCCTTTCATTCAATCAGTAGCTTCAATCATTTCTGGACGTTTTTCAATGGCAAAAATCAATGAATATTGTAAATGCACAAACAGTAATTTCTCCGCATTGCAAGGTGCAATTCTGAAATTTTTTGCTTTTTCCTGCTCCTCTTAGCATGATAAAGAAGATTCAAAGAGAGTGAGATGCCAGCTACTTTCATTCAGTCAGTAGCTTCAATCATTTCTGGACGTTTTTCAATGGTAAAAATCAATGAATATTGTAAATGCACAAACAGTAATTTCTCCACATTGCAAGGTGCAATTCTGAAATTTTTTGCTTTTTCCTGCTCCTCTTAGCATGATAAAGAAGATTCAAAGAGAGTGAGATGCCAGCTCCTTTCATTCAGTCAGTAGCTTCAAACATTTCTGGTATATGAATAACATGATGTTTTTCAATGGCAAAAATCAATGAATATTGTAAATGCACAAACAGTAATTTCTCCGCATTGCAAGGTGCAATTCTGAAATTTTTTGCTTTTTCCTGCTCCTCTTAGCATGATAAAGAAGATTCAAAGAGAGTGAGATGCCAGCTCCTTTCATTCAGTCAGTAGCTTCAATCATTTCTGGATGTTTTTCAATGGTAAAAATCAATGAATATTGTAAATGCACAAACAGTAATTTCTCCGCATTGCAAGGTGCAATTCTGAAATTTTTTGCTTTTTCCTGCTCCTCTTAGCATGATAAAGAAGATTCAAAGAGAGTGAGATGCCAGCTCCTTTCATTCAGTCAGTAGCTTCAAACATTTCTGGTATATGAATAACATGATGTTTTTCAATGGCAAAAATCAATGAATATTGTAAATGCACAAACAGTAATTTCTCCACATTGCAAGGTGCAATTCTGAAATTTTTTGCTTTTTCCTGCTCCTCTTAGCATGATAAAGAAGATTCAAAGAGTGTGAGATGCCAGCTCCTTTCATTCAGTCAGTAGCTTCAAACATTTCTGGTATATGAATAACATGATGTTTTTCAATGGCAAAAATCAATGAATATTGTAAATGCACAAACAGTAATTTCTCCGCATTGCAAGGTGCAATTCTGAAATTTTTTGCTTTTTCCTGCTCCTCTTAGCATGATAAAGAAGATTCAAAGAGAGTGAGATGCCAGCTCCTTTCATTCAGTCAGTAGCTTCAATCATTTCTGGACGTTTTTCAATGGCAAAAATCAATGAATATTGTAAATGCACAAACAGTAATTTCTCCGCATTGCAAGGTGCAATTCTGAAATTTTTTGCTTTTTCCTGCTCCTCTTAGCATGATAAAGAAGATTCAAAGAGAGTGAGATGTCAGCTCCTTTCATTCAGTCAGTAGCTTCAAACATTTCTGGTATATGAATAACATGATGTTTTTCAATGGCAAAAATCAATGAATATTGTAAATGCACAAACAGTAATTTCTCCGCATTGCAAGGTGCAATTCTGAAATTTTTTGCTTTTTCCTGCTCCTCTTAGCATGATAAAGAAGATTCAAAGAGAGTGAGATGCCAGCTCCTTTCATTCAGTCAGTAGCTTCAATCATTTCTGGACGTTTTTCAATGGCAAAAATCAATGAATATTGTAAATGCACAAACAGTAATTTCTCCGCATTGCAAGGTGCAATTCTGAAATTTTTTGCTTTTTCCTGCTCCTCTTAGCATGATAAAGAAGATTCAAAGAGAGTGAGATGCCAGCTCCTTTCATTCAGTCAGTAGCTTCAAACATTTCTGGTATATGAATAACATGATGTTTTTCAATGGCAAAAATCAATGAATATTGTAAATGCACAAACAGTAATTTCTCCGCATTGCAAGGTGCAAGTCTGAAATTTTTTGCTTTTTCCTGCTCCTCTTAGCATGATAAAGAAGATTCAAAGAGAGTGAGATGCCAGCTCCTTTCATTCAGTCAGTAGCTTCAATCATTTCTGGATGTTTTTCAATGGCAAAAATCAATGAATATTGTAAATGCACAAACTGTAATTTCTCCGTATTGCAAGGTGCAATTCTGAAATTTTTTGCTTTTTCCTGCTCCTCTTAGCATGATAAAGAAGATTCAAAGAGAGTGAGATGCCAGCTCCTTTCATTCAGTCAGTAGCTTCAATCATTTCTGGACGTTTTTCAATGGCAAAAATCAATGAATATTGTAAATGCACAAACAGTAATTTCTCCGCATTGCAAGGTGCAATTCTGAAATTTTTTGCTTTTTCCTGCTCCTCTTAGCATGATAAAGAAGATTCAAAGAGAGTGAGATGCCAGCTCCTTTCATTTAGTCAGTACCTTCAATCATTTCTGGACGTTTTTCAATGGCAAAAATCAATGAATATTGTAAATGCACAAACAGTAATTTCTCCGCATTGCAAGGTGCAATTCTGAAATTTTTTGCTTTTTCCCGCTCCTCTTAGCATGATAAAGAAGATTGAAAGAGAGTGAGGTGCCAGCTCCTTTCATTCAGTCAGTAGCTTCAAACATTTCTGGTATATGAATAACATGTTTTTCAATGGCAAAAATCAATGAATATTGTAAATGCACAAACAGTAATTTCTCCGCATTGCAAGGTGCAATTCTGAAATTTTTTGATTTTTCCTGCTCCTCTTAGCATGATAAAGAAGATTCAAAGAGAGTGAGATGCCAGCTCCTTTCATTCAGTCAGTAGCTTCAATCATTTCTGGACGTTTTTCAATGGCAAAAATCAATGAATATTGTAAATGCACAAACAGTAATTTCTCCGCATTGCAAGGTGCAATTCTGAAATTTTTTGCTTTTTCCTGCTCCTCTTAGCATGATAAAGAAGATTCAAAGAGAGTGAGATGCCAGCTCCTTTCATTCAGTCAGTAGCTTCAAACATTTCTGGTATATGAATAACATGATGTTTTTCAATGGCAAAAATCAATGAATATTGTAAATGCACAAACAGTAATTTCTCCGCATTGCAAGGTGCAATTCTGAAATTTTTTGCTTTTTCCTGCTCCTCTTAGCATGATAAAGAAGATTCGGAGAAATTACTGTTTGTGCATTTACAATATTCATTGATTTTTGCCATTGAAAAACGTCCAGAAATGATTGAAGCTACTGACTGAATGAAAGGAGCTGGCATCTCACTCTCTTTGAATCTTCTTTATCATGCTAAGAGGAGCAGGAAAAAGCAAAAAATTTCAGAATTGCACCTTGCAATGCGGAGAAATTACTGTTTGTGCATTTACAATATTCATTAATTTTTGCCATTGAAAAACATCATGTTATTCATATACCAGAAATGATTGAAGCTACTGACTGAATGAAAGGAGCTGGCATCTCACTCTCTTTGAATCTTCTTTATCATGCTAAGAGGAGCAGGAAAAAGCAAAAAATTTCAGAATTGCACCTTGCAATGCGGAGAAATTACTGTTTGTGCATTTACAATATTCATTGATTTTTGCCATTGAAAAACATCATGTTATTCATATACCAGAAATGTTTGAAGCTACTGACTGAATGAAAGGAGCTGGCATCTCACTCTCTTTGAATCTTCTTTATCATACTAAGAGGAGCAGGAAAAAGCAAAAAATTTCAGAATTGCACCTTGCAATGCGGAGAAATTACTGTTTGTGCATTTACAATATTCATTGATTTTTGCCATTGAAAAACGTCCAGAAATGATTGAAGCTACTGACTGAATGAAAGGAGCTGGCATCTCACTCTCTTTGAATCTTCTTTATCATGCTAAGAGGAGCAGGAAAAAGCAAAAAATTTCAGAATTGCACCTTGCAATGCGGAGAAATTACTGTTTGTGCATTTACAATATTCATTGATTTTTGCCATTGAAAAACGTCCAGAAATGATTGAAGCTACTGACTGAATGAAAGGAGCTGGCATCTCACTCTCTTTGAATCTTCTTTATCATGCTAAAAGGAGCAGGAAAAAGCAAAAAATTTCAGAATTGCACCTTGCAATGCGGAGAAATTACTGTTTGTGCATTTACAATATTCATTGATTTTTGCCGCCATTGAAAAACATCATGTTATTCATATACCAGAAATGTTTGAAGCTACTGACTGAATGAAAGGAGCTGGCATCTCACTCTCTTTGAATCTTCTTTATCATGCTAAGAGGAGCAGGAAAAAGCAAAAAATTTCAGAATTGCACCTTGCAATGCGAAGAAATTACTGTTTGTGCATTTACAATATTCATTGATTTTTGCCATTGAAAAACATCATGTTATTCATATACCAGAAATGTTTGATGCTACTGACTGAATGAAAGGAGCTGGCATCTCACTCTCTTTGAATCTTCTTTATCATGCTAAGAGGAGCAGGAAAAAGCAAAAAATTTCAGAATTGCACCTTGCAATGCGGAGAAATTACTGTTTGTGCATTTACAATATTCATTGATTTTTGCCATTGAAAAACGTCCAGAAATGATTGAAGCTACTGACTGAATGAAAGGAGCTGGCATCTCACTCTCTTTGAATCTTCTTTATCATGCTAAGAGGAGCAGGAAAAAGCAAAAAATTTCAGAATTGCACCTTGCAATGCGGAGAAATTACTGTTTGTGCATTTACAATATTCATTGATTTTTGCCATTGAAAAACATCCAGAAATGATTGAAGCTACTGACTGAATGAAAGGAGCTGGCATCTCACTCTCTTTGAATCTTCTTTATCATGCTAAGAGGAGCAGGAAAAAGCAAAAAATTTCAGAATTGCACCTTGCAATGCGGAGAAATTACTGTTTGTGCATTTACAATATTCATTGATTTTTGCCATTGAAAAACGTCCAGAAATGATTGAAGCTACTGACTGAATGAAAGGAGCTGGCATCTCAGTCTCTTTGAATCTTCTTTATCATGCTAAGAGGAGCAGGAAAAAGCAAAAAATTTCAGAATTGCACCTTGCAATGCGGAGAAATTACTGTTTGTGCATCTACAATATTCATTGATTTTTGCCATTGAAAAACGTCCAGAAATGATTGAAGCTACTGACTGAATGAAAGGAGCTGGCATCTCACTCTCTTTGAGTCTTCTTTACCATGCTAAGAGGAGCAGGAAAAAGCAAAAAATTTCAGAATTGCACCTTGCAATGCGGAGAAATTACTGTTTGTGCATTTACAATATTCATTGATTTTTGCCATTGAAAAACGTCCAGAAATGATTGAAGCTACTGACTGAATGAAAGGAGCTGGCATCTCACTCTCTTTGAATCTTCTTTATCATGCTAAGAGGAGCAGGAAAAAGCAAAAAATTTCAGAATTGCACCTTGCAATGCGGAGAAATTACTGTTTGTGCATTTACAATATTCATTGATTTTTGCCATTGAAAAACATCATGTTATTCATATACCAGAAATGATTGAAGCTACTGACTGAATGAAAGGAGCTGGCATCTCACTCTCTTTGAATCTTCTTTATCATGCTAAGAGGAGCAGGAAAAAGCAAAAAATTTCAGAATTGCACCTTGCAATGCGGAGAAATTACTGTTTGTGCATTTACAATATTCATTGATTTTTGCCATTGAAAAACGTCCAGAAATGATTGAAGCTACTGACTGAATGAAAGGAGCTGGCATCTCACTCTCTTTGAATCTTCTTTATCATGCTAAGAGGAGCAGGAAAAAGCAAAAAATTTCAGAATTGCACCTTGCAATGCGGAGAAATTACTGTTTGTGCATTTACAATATTCATTGATTTTTGCCATTGAAAAACGTCCAGAAATGATTGAAGCTACTGACTGAATGAAAGGAGCTCTCATCTCACTCTCTTTGAATCTTCTTTATCATGCTAAGAGGAGCAGGAAAAAGCAAAAAATTTCAGAATTGCACCTTGCAATGCGGAGAAATTACTGTTTGTGCATTTACAATATTCATTGATTTTTGCCATTGAAAAACATCATGTTATTCATATACAAGAAATGTTTGAAGCTACTGACTGAATGAAAGGAGCTGGCATCTCACTCTCTTTGAATCTTCTTTATCATGCTAAGAGGAGCAGGAAAAAGCAAAAAATTTCAGAATTGCACCTTCAATGCGGAGAAATTACTGTTTGTGCATTTACAATATTCATTGATTTTTGCCATTGAAAAACGTCCAGAAATGATTGAAGCTACTGACTGAATGAAAGGAGCTGGCATCTCACTCTCTTTGAATCTTCTTTATCATGCTAAGAGGAGCAGGAAAAAGCAAAAAATTTCAGAATTGCACCTTGCAATGCGGAGAAATTACTGTTTGTGCATTTACAATATTCATTAATTTTTGCCATTGAAAAACATCATGTTATTCATATACCAGAAATGATTGAAGCTACTGACTGAATGAAAGGAGCTGGCATCTCACTCTCTTTGAATCTTCTTTATCATGCTAAGAGGAGCAGGAAAAAGCAAAAAATTTCAGAATTGCACCTTGCAATGCGGAGAAATTACTGTTTGTGCATTTACAATATTCATTGATTTTTGCCATTGAAAAACATCATGTTATTCATATACCAGAAATGTTTGAAGCGAAGCTACTGACTGAATGAAAGGAGCTGGCATCTCACTCTCTTTGAATCTTCTTTATCATGCTAAGAGGAGCAGGAAAAAGTAAAAAATTTCAGAATTGCACCTTGCAATGCGGAGAAATTACTGTTTGTGCATTTACAATATTCAATGATTTTTGCCATTGAAAAACGTCCAGAAATGATTGAAGCTACTGACTGAATGAAAGGAGCTGGCATCTCACTCTCTTTGAATCTTCTTTATCATGCTAAGAGGAGCAGGAAAAAGCAAAAAATTTCAGAATTGCACCTTGCAATGCGGAGAAATTACTGTTTGTGCATTTACAATATTCATTGATTTTTGCCATTGAAAAACGTCCAGAAATGATTGAAGCTACTGACTGAATGAAAGGAGCTGGCATCTCACTCTCTTTGAATCTTCTTTATCATGCTAAGAGGAGCAGGAAAAAGCAAAAAATTTCAGAATTGCACCTTGCAATGCGGAGAAATTACTGTTTGTGCATTTACAATATTCATTAATTTTTGCCATTGAAAAACATCATGTTATTCATATACCAGAAATGATTGAAGCTACTGACTGAATGAAAGGAGCTGGCATCTCACTCTCTTTGAATCTTCTTTATCATGCTAAGAGGAGCAGGAAAAAGCAAAAAATTTCAGAATTGCACCTTGCAATGCGGAGAAATTACTGTTTGTGCATTTACAATATTCATTGATTTTTGCCATTGAAAAACATCATGTTATTCATATACCAGAAATGTTTGAAGCTACTGACTGAATGAAAGGAGCTGGCATCTCACTCTCTTTGAATCTTCTTTATCATACTAAGAGGAGCAGGAAAAAGCAAAAAATTTCAGAATTGCACCTTGCAATGCGGAGAAATTACTGTTTGTGCATTTACAATATTCATTGATTTTTGCCATTGAAAAACGTCCAGAAATGATTGAAGCTACTGACTGAATGAAAGGAGCTGGCATCTCACTCTCTTTGAATCTTCTTTATCATGCTAAGAGGAGCAGGAAAAAGCAAAAAATTTCAGAATTGCACCTTGCAATGCGGAGAAATTACTGTTTGTGCATTTACAATATTCATTGATTTTTGCCATTGAAAAACGTCCAGAAATGATTGAAGCTACTGACTGAATGAAAGGAGCTGGCATCTCACTCTCTTTGAATCTTCTTTATCATGCTAAGAGGAGCAGGAAAAAGCAAAAAATTTCAGAATTGCACCTTGCAATGCGGAGAAATTACTGTTTGTGCATTTACAATATTCATTGATTTTTGCCGCCATTGAAAAACATCATGTTATTCATATACCAGAAATGTTTGAAGCTACTGACTGAATGAAAGGAGCTGGCATCTCACTCTCTTTGAATCTTCTTTATCATGCTAAGAGGAGCAGGAAAAAGCAAAAAATTTCAGAATTGCACCTTGCAATGCGAAGAAATTACTGTTTGTGCATTTACAATATTCATTGATTTTTGCCATTGAAAAACATCATGTTATTCATATACCAGAAATGTTTGATGCTACTGACTGAATGAAAGGAGCTGGCATCTCACTCTCTTTGAATCTTCTTTATCATGCTAAGAGGAGCAGGAAAAAGCAAAAAATTTCAGAATTGCACCTTGCAATGCGGAGAAATTACTGTTTGTGCATTTACAATATTCATTGATTTTTGCCATTGAAAAACGTCCAGAAATGATTGAAGCTACTGACTGAATGAAAGGAGCTGGCATCTCACTCTCTTTGAATCTTCTTTATCATGCTAAGAGGAGCAGGAAAAAGCAAAAAATTTCAGAATTGCACCTTGCAATGCGGAGAAATTACTGTTTGTGCATTTACAATATTCATTGATTTTTGCCATTGAAAAACATCCAGAAATGATTGAAGCTACTGACTGAATGAAAGGAGCTGGCATCTCACTCTCTTTGAATCTTCTTTATCATGCTAAGAGGAGCAGGAAAAAGCAAAAAATTTCAGAATTGCACCTTGCAATGCGGAGAAATTACTGTTTGTGCATTTACAATATTCATTGATTTTTGCCATTGAAAAACGTCCAGAAATGATTGAAGCTACTGACTGAATGAAAGGAGCTGGCATCTCAGTCTCTTTGAATCTTCTTTATCATGCTAAGAGGAGCAGGAAAAAGCAAAAAATTTCAGAATTGCACCTTGCAATGCGGAGAAATTACTGTTTGTGCATCTACAATATTCATTGATTTTTGCCGTTGAAAAACGTCCAGAAATGATTGAAGCTACTGACTGAATGAAAGGAGCTGGCATCTCACTCTCTTTGAGTCTTCTTTACCATGCTAAGAGGAGCAGGAAAAAGCAAAAAATTTCAGAATTGCACCTTGCAATGCGGAGAAATTACTGTTTGTGCATTTACAATATTCATTGATTTTTGCCATTGAAAAACGTCCAGAAATGATTGAAGCTACTGACTGAATGAAAGGAGCTGGCATCTCACTCTCTTTGAATCTTCTTTATCATGCTAAGAGGAGCAGGAAAAAGCAAAAAATTTCAGAATTTCACCTTGCAATGCGGAGAAATTACTGTTTGTGCATTTACAATATTCATTGATTTTTGCCATTGAAAAACATCATGTTATTCATATACCAGAAATGATTGAAGCTACTGACTGAATGAAAGGAGCTGGCATCTCACTCTCTTTGAATCTTCTTTATCATGCTAAGAGGAGCAGGAAAAAGCAAAAAATTTCAGAATTGCACCTTGCAATGCGGAGAAATTACTGTTTGTGCATTTACAATATTCATTGATTTTTGCCATTGAAAAACGTCCAGAAATGATTGAAGCTACTGACTGAATGAAAGGAGCTGGCATCTCACTCTCTTTGAATCTTCTTTATCATGCTAAGAGGAGCAGGAAAAAGCAAAAAATTTCAGAATTGCACCTTGCAATGCGGAGAAATTACTGTTTGTGCATTTACAATATTCATTGATTTTTGCCATTGAAAAACGTCCAGAAATGATTGAAGCTACTGACTGAATGAAAGGAGCTCTCATCTCACTCTCTTTGAATCTTCTTTATCATGCTAAGAGGAGCAGGAAAAAGCAAAAAATTTCAGAATTGCACCTTGCAATGCGGAGAAATTACTGTTTGTGCATTTACAATATTCATTGATTTTTGCCATTGAAAAACATCATGTTATTCATATACAAGAAATGTTTGAAGCTACTGACTGAATGAAAGGAGCTGGCATCTCACTCTCTTTGAATCTTCTTTATCATGCTAAGAGGAGCAGGAAAAAGCAAAAAATTTCAGAATTGCACCTTCAATGCGGAGAAATTACTGTTTGTGCATTTACAATATTCATTGATTTTTGCCATTGAAAAACGTCCAGAAATGATTGAAGCTACTGACTGAATGAAAGGAGCTGGCATCTCACTCTCTTTGAATCTTCTTTATCATGCTAAGAGGAGCAGGAAAAAGCAAAAAATTTCAGAATTGCACCTTGCAATGCGGAGAAATTACTGTTTGTGCATTTACAATATTCATTAATTTTTGCCATTGAAAAACATCATGTTATTCATATACCAGAAATGATTGAAGCTACTGACTGAATGAAAGGAGCTGGCATCTCACTCTCTTTGAATCTTCTTTATCATGCTAAGAGGAGCAGGAAAAAGCAAAAAATTTCAGAATTGCACCTTGCAATGCGGAGAAATTACTGTTTGTGCATTTACAATATTCATTGATTTTTGCCATTGAAAAACATCATGTTATTCATATACCAGAAATGTTTGAAGCGAAGCTACTGACTGAATGAAAGGAGCTGGCATCTCACTCTCTTTGAATCTTCTTTATCATGCTAAGAGGAGCAGGAAAAAGTAAAAAATTTCAGAATTGCACCTTGCAATGCGGAGAAATTACTGTTTGTGCATTTACAATATTCAATGATTTTTGCCATTGAAAAACGTCCAGAAATGATTGAAGCTACTGACTGAATGAAAGGAGCTGGCATCTCACTCTCTTTGAATCTTCTTTATCATGCTAAGAGGAGCAGGAAAAAGCAAAAAATTTCAGAATTGCACCTTGCAATGCGGAGAAATTACTGTTTGTGCATTTACAATATTCATTGATTTTTGCCATTGAAAAACGTCCAGAAATGATTGAAGCTACTGACTGAATGAAAGGAGCTGGCATCTCACTCTCTTTGAATCTTCTTTATCATGCTAAGAGGAGCAGGAAAAAGCAAAAAATTTCAGAATTGCACCTTGCAATGCGGAGAAATTACTGTTTGTGCATTTACAATATTCATTGATTTTTGCCATTGAAAAATGTCCAGAAATGATTGAAGCTACTGACTGAATGAAAGGAGCTGGCATCTCACTCTCTTTGAATCTTCTTTATCATGCTAAGAGGAGCAGGAAAAAGCAAAAAATTTCAGAATTGCGCCTTGCAATGCGGAGAAATTACTGTTTTTGCATTTACAAAATTCATTGATTTTTGCCATTGAAAAACATCATGTTATTCATATACCAGAAATGATTGAAGCTACTGACTGAAGGAAAGGATCTGGCATCTCACTCTCTTTGAATCTTCTTTGTCATGCTAAGAGGAGCAGGAAAAAGCAAAAAATTTCAGAATTGCACCTTGCAATGCGGAGAAATTACTGTTTGTGCATTTACAATATTCATTGATTTTTGCCATTGAAAAACGTCCAGAAATGATTGAAGCTACTGACTGAATGAAAGGAGCTGGCATCTCACTCTCTTTGAATCTTCTTTATCATGCTAAGAGGAGCAGGAAAAAGCAAAACATTTCAGAATTGCACCTTGCAATGCGGAGAAATTACTGTTTGTGCACTTACAATATTCATTGATTTTTGCGATTGAAAAACATCATGTTATTCATATACCAGAAATGATTGAAGCTACTGACTGAATGAAAGGAGCTGGCATCTCACTCTCTTTGAATCTTCTTTATCATGCTAAGAGGAGCAGGAAAAAGTAAAAAATTTCAGAATTGCACCTTGCAATGCGGAGAAATTACTGTTTGTGCATTTACAATATTCAATGATTTTTGCCATTGAAAAACGTCCAGAAATGATTGAAGCTACTGACTGAATGAAAGGAGCTGGCATCTCACTCTCTTTGAATCTTCTTTATCATGCTAAGAGGAGCAGGAAAAAGCAAAAAATTTCAGAATTGCACCTTGCAATGCGGAGAAATTACTGTTTGTGCATTTACAATATTCATTGATTTTTGCGATTGAAAAACATCATGTTATTCATATACCAGAAATGATTGAAGCTACTGACTGAATGAAAGGAGCTGGCATCTCACTCTCTTTGAATCTTCTTTATCATGCTAAGAGGAGCAGGAAAAAGCAAAAAATTTCAGAATTGCACCTTGCAATGCGGAGAAATTGCAGTTTGTGCATTTACAATATTCATTGATTTTTGCCATTGAAAAACGTCCAGAAATGATTGAAGCTACTGACTGAATGAAAGGAGCTGGCATCTCACTCTCTTTGAATCTTCTTTATCATGCTAAGAGGAGCAGGAAAAAGCAAAAAATTTCAGAATTGCACCTTGCAATGCGGAGAAATTACTGTTTGTGCATTTACAATATTCATTGATTTTTGCCATTGAAAAACGTCCAGAAATGATTGAAGCTACTGACTGAATGAAAGGAGCTGGCATCTCACTCTCTTTGAATCTTCTTTATCATGCTAAGAGGAGCAGGAAAAAGCAAAAAATTTCAGAATTGCACCTTGCAATGCGGAGAAATTACTGTTTGTGCATTTACAATATTCATTGATTTTTGCCATTGAAAAACATCATGTTATTCATATACCAGAAATGTTTGAAGCTACTGACTGAATGAAAGGAGCTGGCATCTCACTCTCTTTGAATCTTCTTTATCATGCTAAGAGGAGCAGGAAAAAGCAAAAAATTTCAGAATTGCACCTTGCAATGCGGAGAAATTACTGTTTGTGCATTTACAATATTCATTGATTTTTGCCATTGAAAAACGTCCAGAAATGATTGAAGCTACTGACTGAATGAAAGGAGCTGGCATCTCACTCTCTTTGAATCTTCTTTATCATGCTAAGAGGAGCAGGAAAAGGCAAAAAATTTCAGAATTGCACCTTGCAATGCGGAGAAATTACTGTTTGTGCATTTACAATATTCATTGATTTTTGCCATTGAAAAACATCATGTTATTCATATACCAGAAATGATTGAAGCTACTGACTGAATGAAAGGAGCTGGCATCTCACTCTCTTTGAATCTTCTTTATCATGCTAAGAGGAGCAGGAAAAAGCAAAAAATTTCAGAATTGCACCTTGCAATGCGGAGAAATTACTGTTTGTGCATTTACAATATTCATTGATTTTTGCCATTGAAAAACATCATGTTATTCATATACCTGAAATGATTGAAGCTACTGACTGAATGAAAGGAGCTGGCATCTCACTCTCTTTGAATCTTCTTTATCATGCTAAGAGGAGCAGGAAAAAGCAAAAAATTTCAGAATTGCACCTTGCAATGCGGAGAAATTACTGTTTGTGCATTTACAATATTCATTGATTTTTGCCATTGAAAAACGTCCAGAAATGATTGAAGCTACTGACTGAATGAAAGGAGCTGGCATCTCACTCTCTTTGAATCTTCTTTATCATGCTAAGAGGAGCAGGAAAAAGCAAAAAAATTCAGAATTGCACCTTGCAATGCGGAGAAATTACTGTTTGTGCATTTACAATATTCATTGATTTTTGCCATTGAAAACATCATGTTATTCATATACCAGAAATGATTGAAGCTACTGACTGAATGAAAGGAGCTGGCATCTCACTCTCTTTGAATCTTCTTTTTCATGCTAAGAGTAGCAGGAAAAAGTAAAAAATTTCAGAATTGCACCTTGCAATGCGGAGAAATTACTGCTTGTGCATTTACAATATTCATTGATTTTTGCCATTGAAAAACGTCCAGAAATGATTGAAGCTACTGACTGAATGAAAGGAGCTGGCATCTCACTCTCTTTGAATCTTCTTTATCATGCTAAGAGGAGCAGGAAAAAGCAAAAAATTTCAGAATTGCACCTTGCAATACGGAGAAATTACTGTTTGTGCATTTACAATATTCATTGATTTTTGCCATTGAAAAACGTCCAGAAATGATTGAAGCTACTGACTGAATGAAAGGAGCTGGCATCTCACTCTCTTTGAATCTTCTTTATCATGCTAAGAGGAGCAGGAAAAAGCAAAAAATTTCAGAATTGCACCTTGCAATGCGGAGAAATTACTGTTTGTGCATTTACAATATTCATTGATTTTTGCCATTGAAAAACGTCCAGAAATGATTGAAGCTACTGACTGAATGAAAGGAGCTGGCATCTCACTCTCTTTGAATCTTCTTTATCATGCTAAGAGGAGCAGGAAAAAGCAAAAAATTTCAGAATTGCACCTTGCAATGCGGAGAAATTACTGTTTGTGCATTTACAATATTCATTGATTTTTGCCGTTGAAAAACGTCCAGAAATGATTGAAGCTACTGACTGAATGAAAGGAGCTGGCATCTCACTCTCTTTGAATCTTCTTTATCATGCTAAGAGGAGCAGGAAAAAGCAAAAAATTTCAGAATTGCACCTTGCAATGCGGAGAAATTACTGTTTGTGCATTTACAATATTCATTGATTTTTGCCATTGAAAAACATCCAGAAATGATTGAAGCTACTGACTGAATGAAAGGAGCTGGCATCTCACTCTCTTTGAATCTTCTTTATCATGCTAAGAGGAGCAGGAAAAAGCAAAAAATTTCAGAATTGCACCTTGCAATGCGGAGAAATTACTGTTTGTGCATTTACAATATTCATTGATTTTTGCCAATGTTAAACATCATGTTATTCATATACCAGAAATGATTGAAGCTACTGACTGAATGAAAGGAGCTGGCATCTCACTCTCTTTGAATCTTCTTTATCATGCTAAGAGGAGCAGGAAAAAGCAAAAAATTTCAGAATTGCACCTTGCAATGCGGAGAAATTACTGTTTGTGCATTTACAATATTCATTGATTTTTGCCATTGAAAAACGTCCAGAAATGTTTGAAGCTACTGACTGAATGAAAGGAGCTGGCATCTCACTCTCTTTGAATCTTCTTTATCATGCTAAGAGGAGCAGGAAAAAGCAAAAAATTTCAGAATTGCACCTTGCAATGCGGAGAAATTACTGTTTGTGCATTTACAATATTCATTGATTTTTGCCATTGAAAAACATCATGTTATTCATATACCAGAAATGATTGAAGCTACTGACTGAATGAAAGGAGCTGGCATCTCACTCTCTTTGAATCTTCTTTATCATGCTAAGAGGAGCAGGAAAAAGCAAAAAATTTCAGAATTGCACCTTGCAATGCGGAGAAATTACTGTTTGTGCATTTACAATATTCATTGATTTTTGCCATTGAAAAACGTCCAGAAATGATTGAAGCTACTGACTGAATGAAAGGAGCTGGCATCTCACTCTCTTTGAATCTTCTTTATCATGCTAAGAGGAGCAGGAAAAAGCAAAAAATTTCAGAATTGCACCTTGCAATGCGGAGAAATTACTGTTTGTGCATTTACAATATTCATTGATTTTTGCCATTGAAAAACATCATGTTATTCATATACCAGAAATGATTGAAGCTACTGACTGAATGAAAGGAGCTGGCATCTCACTCTCTTTGAATCTTCTTTTTCATGCTAAGATGAGCAGGAAAAAGTAAAAAATTTCAGAATTGCACCTTGCAATGCGGAGAAATTACTGTTTGTGCATTTACAATATTCATTGATTTTTGCCATTGAAAAACGTCCAGAAATGATTGAAGCTACTGACTGAATGAAAGGAGCTGGCATCTCAGTCTCTTTGAATCTTCTTTATCATGCTAAGAGGAGCAGGAAAAAGCAAAAAATTTCAGAATTGCACCTTGCAATGCGGAGAAATTACTGCTTGTGCATTTACAATATTCATTGATTTTTGCCATTGAAAAACGTCCAGAAATGATTGAAGCTACTGACTGAATGAAAGGAGCTGGCATCTCACTCTCTTTGAATCTTCTTTATCATGCTGAGAGGAGCAGGAAAAGGCAAAAAATTTCAGAATTGCACCTTGCAATGCGGAGAAATTACTGTTTGTGCATTTACAATATTCATTGATTTTTGCCATTGAAAAACATCATGTTATTCATATACCAGAAATGATTGAAGCTACTGACTGAATGAAAGGAGCTGGCATCTCACTCTCTTTGAATCTTCTTTATCATGCTAAGAGGAGCAGGAAAAAGCAAAAAATTTCAGAATTGCACCTTGCAATGCGGAGAAATTACTGTTTGTGCATTTACAATATTCATTGATTTTTGCCATTGAAAAACATCATGTTATTCATATACCAGAAATGATTGAAGCTACTGACTGAATGAAAGGAGCTGGCATCTCACTCTCTTTGAATCTTCTTTATCATGCTAAGAGGAGCAGGAAAAAGCAAAAAATTTCAGAATTGCACCTTGCAATGCGGAGAAATTACTGTTTGTGCATTTACAATATTCATTGATTTTTGCCATTGAAAAACGTCCAGAAATGATTGAAGCTACTGACTGAATGAAAGGAGCTGGCATCTCACTCTCTTTGAATCTTCTTTATCATGCTAAGAGGAGCAGGAAAAAGCAAAAAAATTCAGAATTGCACCTTGCAATGCGGAGAAATTACTGTTTGTGCATTTACAATATTCATTGATTTTTGCCATTGAAAACATCATGTTATTCATATACCAGAAATGATTGAAGCTACTGACTGAATGAAAGGAGCTGGCATCTCACTCTCTTTGAATCTTCTTTTTCATGCTAAGAGGAGCAGGAAAAAGTAAAAAATTTCAGAATTGCACCTTGCAATGCGGAGAAATTACTGCTTGTGCATTTACAATATTCATTGATTTTTGCCATTGAAAAACGTCCAGAAATGATTGAAGCTACTGACTGAATGAAAGGAGCTGGCATCTCACTCTCTTTGAATCTTCTTTATCATGCTAAGAGGAGCAGGAAAAAGCAAAAAATTTCAGAATTGCACCTTGCAATACGGAGAAATTACTGTTTGTGCATTTACAATATTCATTGATTTTTGCCATTGAAAAACGTCCAGAAATGATTGAAGCTACTGACTGAATGAAAGGAGCTGGCATCTCACTCTCTTTGAATCTTCTTTATCATGCTAAGAGGAGCAGGAAAAAGCAAAAAATTTCAGAATTGCACCTTGCAATGCGGAGAAATTACTGTTTGTGCATTTACAATATTCATTGATTTTTGCCATTGAAAAACGTCCAGAAATGATTGAAGCTACTGACTGAATGAAAGGAGCTGGCATCTCACTCTCTTTGAATCTTCTTTATCATGCTAAGAGGAGCAGGAAAAAGCAAAAAATTTCAGAATTGCACCTTGCAATGCGGAGAAATTACTGTTTGTGCATTTACAATATTCATTGATTTTTGCCGTTGAAAAACGTCCAGAAATGATTGAAGCTACTGACTGAATGAAAGGAGCTGGCATCTCACTCTCTTTGAATCTTCTTTATCATGCTAAGAGGAGCAGGAAAAAGCAAAAAATTTCAGAATTGCACCTTGCAATGCGGAGAAATTACTGTTTGTGCATTTACAATATTCATTGATTTTTGCCATTGAAAAACATCCAGAAATGATTGAAGCTACTGACTGAATGAAAGGAGCTGGCATCTCACTCTCTTTGAACCTTCTTTATCATGCTAAGAGGAGCAGGAAAAAGCAAAAAATTTCAGAATTGCACCTTGCAATGCGGAGAAATTACTGTTTGTGCATTTACAATATTCATTGATTTTTGCCATTGTTAAACATCATGTTATTCATATACCAGAAATGATTGAAGCTACTGACTGAATGAAAGGAGCTGGCATCTCACTCTCTTTGAATCTTCTTTATCATGCTAAGAGGAGCAGGAAAAAGCAAAAAATTTCAGAATTGCACCTTGCAATGCGGAGAAATTACTGTTTGTGCATTTACAATATTCATTGATTTTTGCCATTGAAAAACGTCCAGAAATGTTTGAAGCTACTGACTGAATGAAAGGAGCTGGCATCTCACTCTCTTTGAATCTTCTTTATCATGCTAAGAGGAGCAGGAAAAAGCAAAAAATTTCAGAATTGCACCTTGCAATGCGGAGAAATTACTGTTTGTGCATTTACAATATTCATTGATTTTTGCCATTGAAAAACATCATGTTATTCATATACCAGAAATGATTGAAGCTACTGACTGAATGAAAGGAGCTGGCATCTCACTCTCTTTGAATCTTCTTTATCATGCTAAGAGGAGCAGGAAAAAGCAAAAAATTTCAGAATTGCACCTTGCAATGCGGAGAAATTACTGTTTGTGCATTTACAATATTCATTGATTTTTGCCATTGAAAAACGTCCAGAAATGATTGAAGCTACTGACTGAATGAAAGGAGCTGGCATCTCACTATCTTTGAATCTTCTTTATCATGCTAAGAGGAGCAGGAAAAAGCAAAAAATTTCAGAATTGCACCTTGCAATGCGGAGAAATTACTGCTTGTGCATTTACAATATTCATTGATTTTTGCCATTGAAAAACGTCCAGAAATGATTGAAGCTACTGACTGAATGAAAGGAGCTGGCATCTCACTCTCTTTGAATCTTCTTTATCATGCTAAGAGGAGCAGGAAAAAGCAAAAAATTTCAGAATTGCACCTTGCAATACGGAGAAATTACTGTTTGTGCATTTACAATATTCATTGATTTTTGCCATTGAAAAACGTCCAGAAATGATTGAAGCTACTGACTGAATGAAAGGAGCTGGCATCTCACTCTGTTTGAATCTTCTTTATCATGCTAAGAGGAGCAGGAAAAAGCAAAAAATTTCAGAATTGCACCTTGCAATGCGGAGAAATTACTGTTTGTGCATTTACAATATTCATTGATTTTTGCCATTGAAAAACGTCCAGAAATGATTGAAGCTACTGACTGAATGAAAGGAGCTGGCATCTCACTCTCTTTGAATCTTCTTTATCATGCTAAGAGGAGCAGGAAAAAGCAAAAAATTTCAGAATTGCACCTTGCAATGCGGAGAAATTACTGTTTGTGCATTTACAATATTCATTGATTTTTGCCGTTGAAAAACGTCCAGAAATGATTGAAGCTACTGACTGAATGAAAGGAGCTGGCATCTCACTCTCTTTGAATCTTCTTTATCATGCTAAGAGGAGCAGGAAAAAGCAAAAAATTTCAGAATTGCACCTTGCAATGCGGAGAAATTACTGTTTGTGCATTTACAATATTCATTGATTTTTGCCATTGAAAAACATCCAGAAATGATTGAAGCTACTGACTGAATGAAAGGAGCTGGCATCTCACTCTCTTTGAATCTTCTTTATCATGCTAAGAGGAGCAGGAAAAAGCAAAAAATTTCAGAATTGCACCTTGCAATGCGGAGAAATTACTGTTTGTGCATTTACAATATTCATTGATTTTTGCCATTGTTAAACATCATGTTATTCATATACCAGAAATGATTGAAGCTACTGACTGAATGAAAGGAGCTGGCATCTCACTCTCTTTGAATCTTCTTTATCATGCTAAGAGGAGCAGGAAAAAGCAAAAAATTTCAGAATTGCACCTTGCAATGCGGAGAAATTACTGTTTGTGCATTTACAATATTCATTGATTTTTGCCATAGAAAAACGTCCAGAAATGTTTGAAGCTTCTGACTGAATGAAAGGAGCTGGCATCTCACTCTCTTTGAATCTTCTTTATCATGCTAAGAGGAGCAGGAAAAAGCAAAAAATTTCAGAATTGCACCTTGCAATGCGGAGAAATTACTGTTTGTGCATTTACAATATTCATTGATTTTTGCCATTGAAAAACGTCCAGAAATGATTGAAGCTACTGACTGAATGAAAGGAGCTGGCATCTCACTCTCTTTGAATCTTCTTTATCATGCTAAGAGGAGCAGGAAAATGCAAAAAATTTCAGAATTGCTCCTTGCAATGCGGAGAAATTACTGTTTGTGCATTTACAATATTCATTGATTTTTGCCATTGAAAAACATCATGTTATTCATATACCAGAAATGTTTGAAGCTACTGACTGAATGAAAGGAGCTGGCATGTCACTCTCTTTGAATCTTCTTTATCATGCTAAAAGGAGCAGGAAAAAGCAAAAAATTTCAGAATTGCACCTTGCAATGCGGAGAAATTACTGTTTGTGCATTTACAATATTCATTGATTTTTGCCATTGAAAAACGTCCAGAAATGATTGAAGCTACTGACTGAATGAAAGGAGCTGGCATCTCACTCTCTTTGAATCTTCTTTATCATGCTAAGAGGAGCAGGAAAAAGCAAAAAATTTCAGAATTGCACCTTGCAATGCGGAGAAATTACTGTTTGTGCATTTACAATATTCATTGATTTTTGCCATTGAAAAACATCATGTTATTCATATACCAGAAATGATTGAAGCTACTGACTGAATGAAAGGAGCTGGCATCTCACTCTCTTTGAATCTTCTTTATCATGCTAAGAGGAGCAGGAAAAAGCAAAAAATTTCAGAATTGCACCTTGCAATGCGGAGAAATTACTGTTTGTGCATTTACAATATTCATTGATTTTTGCCATTGAAAAACGTCCAGAAATGATTGAAGCTACTGACTGAATGAAAGGAGCTGGCATCTCACTCTCTTTGAATCTTCTTTATCATGCTAAGAGGAGCAGGAAAAAGCAAAAAATTTCAGAATTGCACCTTGCAATGCGGAGAAATTACTGTTTGTGCATTTACAATATTCATTGATTTTTGCCATTGAAAAACATCATGTTATTCATATACCAGAAATGTTTGAAGCTACTGACTGAATGAAAGGAGCTGGCATCTCACTCTCTTTGAATCTTCTTTATCATGCTAAGAGGAGCAGGAAAAAGCAAAAAATTTCAGAATTGCACCTTGCAATGCGGAGAAATTACTGTTTGTGCATTTACAATATTCATTGATTTTTGCCATTGAAAAACGTCCAGAAATGATTGAAGCTACTGACTGAATGAAAGGAGCTGGCATCTCACTCTCTTTGAATCTTCTTTATCATGCTAAGAGGAGCAGGAAAAGGCAAAAAATTTCAGAATTGCACCTTGCAATGCGGAGAAATTACTGTTTGTGCATTTACAATATTCATTGATTTTTGCCATTGAAAAACATCATGTTATTCATATACCAGAAATGTTTGAAGCTACTGACTGAATGAAAGGAGCTGGCATCTCACTCTCTTTGAATCTTCTTTATCATGCTAAGAGGAGCAGGAAAAAGCAAAAAATTTCAGAATTGCACCTTGCAATGCGAATAAATTACTGTTTGTGCATTTACAATATTCATTGATTTTTGCCATTGAAAAACATCATGTTATTCATATACCAGAAATGATTGAAGCTACTGACTGAATGAAAGGAGCCGGCATCTCACTCTCTTTGAATCTTCTTTATCATGCTAAGAGGAGCAGGAAAAAGCAAAAAATTTCAGAATTGCACCTTGAAATGCGGAGAAATTACTGTTTGTGCATTTACAATATTCATTGATTTTTGCCATTGAAAAACATCATGTTATTCATATACCAGAAATGATTGAAGCTACTGACTGAATGAAAGGAGCTGGCATCTCACTCTCTTTGAATCTTCTTTATCATGCTAAGAGGAGCAGGAAAAAGCAAAAAATTTCAGAATTGCACCTTGCAATGCGGAGAAATTACTGTTTGTGCATTTACAATATTCATTGATTTTTGCCATTGAAAAACGTCCAGAAATGATTGAAGCTACTGACTGAATGAAAGGAGCTGGCATCTCACTTTCTTTGAATCTTCTTTATCATGCTAAGAGGAGCAGGAAAAAGCAAAAAATTTCAGAATTGCACCTTGCAATGCGGAGAAATTACTGTTTGTGCATTTACAATATACATTGATTTTTGCCATTGAAAAATGTCCAGAAATGATTGAAGCTACTGACTGAATGAAAGGAGCTGGCATCTCACTCTCTTTGAATCTTCTTTATCATGCTAAGAGGAGCAGGAAAAAGCAAAAAATTTCAGAATTGCACCTTGCAATGCGGAGAAATTACTGTTTGTGCATTTACAATATACATTGATTTTTGCCATTGAAAAACGTCCAGAAATGATTGAAGCTACTGACTGAATGAAAGGAGCTGGCATCTCACTCTCTTTGAATCTTCTTTATCATGCTAAGAGGAGCAGGAAAAAGCAAAAAATTTCAGAATTGCACCTTGCAATGCGGAGAAATTACTGTTTGTGCATTTACAATATTCATTGATTTTTGCCATTGAAAAACGTCCAGAAATGATTGAAGCTACTGACTGAATGAAAGGAGCTGGCATCTCACTCTCTTTGAATCTTCTTTATCATGCTAAGAGGAGCAGGAAAAAGCAAAAAATTTCAGAATTGCACCTTGCAATGCGGAGAAATTACTGTTTGTGCATTTACAATATTCATTGATTTTTGCCATTGAAAAACGTCCAGAAATGATTGAACCTACCGACTGAATGAAAGGAGCTGGCATCTCACTCTCTTTGAATCTTCTTTATCATGCTAAGAGGAGCAGGAAAAAGCAAAAAATTTCAGAATTGCACCTTGCAATGCGGAGAAATTACTGTTTGTGCATTTACAATATTCATTGATTTTTGCCGTTGAAAAACGTCCAGAAATGATTGAAGCTACTGACTGAATGAAAGGAGCTGGCATCTCACTCTCTTTGAATCTTCTTTATCATGCTAAGAGGAGCAGGAAAAAGCAAAAAATTTCAGAATTGCACCTTGCAATGCGGAGAAATTACTGTTTGTGCATTTACAATATTCATTGATTTTTGCCATTGAAAAACATCATGTTATTCATATACCAAAAATGATTGAAGCTACTGAGTGAATGAAAGGAGCTGGCATCTCACTCTCTTTGAATCTTCTTTATCATGCTAAGAGGAGCAGGAAAAAGCAAAAAATTTCAGAATTGCACCTTGCAATGCGGAGAAATTACTGTTTGTGCATTTACAATATTCATTGATTTTTGCCATTGAAAAACGTCCAGAAATGATTGAAGCTACTGACTGAATGAAAGGAGCTGGCATCTCACTCTCTTTGAATCTTCTTTATCATGCTAAGAGGAGCAGGAAAAAGCAAAAAATTTCAGAATTGCACCTTGCAATGCGGAGAAATTACTGTTTGTGCATTTACAATATTCATTGATTTTTGCCATTGAAAAATGTCCAGAAATGATTGAAGCTACTGACTGAATGAAAGGAGCTGGCATCTCACTCTCTTTGAATCTTCTTTATCATGCTAAGAGGAGCAGGAAAAAGCAAAAAATTTCAGAATTGCGCCTTGCAATGCGGAGAAATTACTGTTTTTGCATTTACAAAATTCATTGATTTTTGCCATTGAAAAACATCATGTTATTCATATACCAGAAATGATTGAAGCTACTGACTGAAGGAAAGGATCTGGCATCTCACTCTCTTTGAATCTTCTTTGTCATGCTAAGAGGAGCAGGAAAAAGCAAAAAATTTCAGAATTTCACCTTGCAATGCGGAGAAATTACTGTTTGTGCATTTACAATATTCATTGATTTTTGCCATTGAAAAACGTCCAGAAATGATTGAAGCTACTGACTGAATGAAAGGAGCTGGCATCTCACTCTCTTTGAATCTTCTTTATCATGCTAAGAGGAGCAGGAAAAAGCAAAACATTTCAGAATTGCACCTTGCAATGCGGAGAAATTACTGTTTGTGCACTTACAATATTCATTGATTTTTGCGATTGAAAAACATCATGTTATTCATATACCAGAAATGATTGAAGCTACTGACTGAATGAAAGGAGCTGGCATCTCACTCTCTTTGAATCTTCTTTATCATGCTAAGAGGAGCAGGAAAAAGTAAAAAATTTCAGAATTGCACCTTGCAATGCGGAGAAATTACTGTTTGTGCATTTACAATATTCAATGATTTTTGCCATTGAAAAACGTCCAGAAATGATTGAAGCTACTGACTGAATGAAAGGAGCTGGCATCTCACTCTCTTTGAATCTTCTTTATCATGCTAAGAGGAGCAGGAAAAAGCAAAAAATTTCAGAATTGCACCTTGCAATGCGGAGAAATTACTGTTTGTGCATTTACAATATTCATTGATTTTTGCCATTGAAAAACATCATGTTATTCATATACCAGAAATGATTGAAGCTACTGACTGAATGAAAGGAGCTGGCATCTCACTCTCTTTGAATCTTCTTTATCATGCTAAGAGGAGCAGGAAAAAGCAAAAAATTTCAGAATTGCACCTTGCAATGCGGAGAAATTGCAGTTTGTGCATTTACAATATTCATTGATTTTTGCCATTGAAAAACGTCCAGAAATGATTGAAGCTACTGACTGAATGAAAGGAGCTGGCATCTCACTCTCTTTGAATCTTCTTTATCATGCTAAGAGGAGCAGGAAAAAGCAAAAAATTTCAGAATTGCACCTTGCAATGCGGAGAAATTACTGTTTGTGCATTTACAATATTCATTGATTTTTGCCATTGAAAAACGTCCAGAAATGATTGAAGCTACTGACTGAATGAAAGGAGCTGGCATCTCACTCTCTTTGAATCTTCTTTATCATGCTAAGAGGAGCAGGAAAAAGCAAAAAATTTCAGAATTGCACCTTGCAATGCGGAGAAATTACTGTTTGTGCATTTACAATATTCATTGATTTTTGCCATTGAAAAACATCATGTTATTCATATACCAGAAATGTTTGAAGCTACTGACTGAATGAAAGGAGCTGGCATCTCACTCTCTTTGAATCTTCTTTATCATGCTAAGAGGAGCAGGAAAAAGCAAAAAATTTCAGAATTGCACCTTGCAATGCGGAGAAATTACTGTTTGTGCATTTACAATATTCATTGATTTTTGCCATTGAAAAACGTCCAGAAATGATTGAAGCTACTGACTGAATGAAAGGAGCTGGCATCTCACTCTCTTTGAATCTTCTTTATCATGCTAAGAGGAGCAGGAAAAGGCAAAAAATTTCAGAATTGCACCTTGCAATGCGGAGAAATTACTGTTTGTGCATTTACAATATTCATTGATTTTTGCCATTGAAAAACATCATGTTATTCATATACCAGAAATGATTGAAGCTACTGACTGAATGAAAGGAGCTGGCATCTCACTCTCTTTGAATCTTCTTTATCATGCTAAGAGGAGCAGGAAAAAGCAAAAAATTTCAGAATTGCACCTTGCAATGCGGAGAAATTACTGTTTGTGCATTTACAATATTCATTGATTTTTGCCATTGAAAAACATCATGTTATTCATATACCAGAAATGATTGAAGCTACTGACTGAATGAAAGGAGCTGGCATCTCACTCTCTTTGAATCTTCTTTATCATGCTAAGAGGAGCAGGAAAAAGCAAAAAATTTCAGAATTGCACCTTGCAATGCGGAGAAATTACTGTTTGTGCATTTACAATATTCATTGATTTTTGCCATTGAAAAACGTCCAGAAATGATTGAAGCTACTGACTGAATGAAAGGAGCTGGCATCTCACTCTCTTTGAATCTTCTTTATCATGCTAAGAGGAGCAGGAAAAAGCAAAAAAATTCAGAATTGCACCTTGCAATGCGGAGAAATTACTGTTTGTGCATTTACAATATTCATTGATTTTTGCCATTGAAAACATCATGTTATTCATATACCAGAAATGATTGAAGCTACTGACTGAATGAAAGGAGCTGGCATCTCACTCTCTTTGAATCTTCTTTTTCATGCTAAGAGGAGCAGGAAAAAGTAAAAAATTTCAGAATTGCACCTTGCAATGCGGAGAAATTACTGCTTGTGCATTTACAATATTCATTGATTTTTGCCATTGAAAAACGTCCAGAAATGATTGAAGCTACTGACTGAATGAAAGGAGCTGGCATCTCACTCTCTTTGAATCTTCTTTATCATGCTAAGAGGAGCAGGAAAAAGCAAAAAATTTCAGAATTGCACCTTGCAATACGGAGAAATTACTGTTTGTGCATTTACAATATTCATTGATTTTTGCCATTGAAAAACGTCCAGAAATGATTGAAGCTACTGACTGAATGAAAGGAGCTGGCATCTCACTCTCTTTGAATCTTCTTTATCATGCTAAGAGGAGCAGGAAAAAGCAAAAAATTTCAGAATTGCACCTTGCAATGCGGAGAAATTACTGTTTGTGCATTTACAATATTCATTGATTTTTGCCATTGAAAAACGTCCAGAAATGATTGAAGCTACTGACTGAATGAAAGGAGCTGGCATCTCACTCTCTTTGAATCTTCTTTATCATGCTAAGAGGAGCAGGAAAAAGCAAAAAATTTCAGAATTGCACCTTGCAATGCGGAGAAATTACTGTTTGTGCATTTACAATATTCATTGATTTTTGCCGTTGAAAAACGTCCAGAAATGATTGAAGCTACTGACTGAATGAAAGGAGCTGGCATCTCACTCTCTTTGAATCTTCTTTATCATGCTAAGAGGAGCAGGAAAAAGCAAAAAATTTCAGAATTGCACCTTGCAATGCGGAGAAATTACTGTTTGTGCATTTACAATATTCATTGATTTTTGCCATTGAAAAACATCCAGAAATGATTGAAGCTACTGACTGAATGAAAGGAGCTGGCATCTCACTCTCTTTGAATCTTCTTTATCATGCTAAGAGGAGCAGGAAAAAGCAAAAAATTTCAGAATTGCACCTTGCAATGCGGAGAAATTACTGTTTGTGCATTTACAATATTCATTGATTTTTGCCATTGTTAAACATCATGTTATTCATATACCAGAAATGATTGAAGCTACTGACTGAATGAAAGGAGCTGGCATCTCACTCTCTTTGAATCTTCTTTATCATGCTAAGAGGAGCAGGAAAAAGCAAAAAATTTCAGAATTGCACCTTGCAATGCGGAGAAATTACTGTTTGTGCATTTACAATATTCATTGATTTTTGCCATTGAAAAACGTCCAGAAATGTTTGAAGCTACTGACTGAATGAAAGGAGCTGGCATCTCACTCTCTTTGAATCTTCTTTATCATGCTAAGAGGAGCAGGAAAAAGCAAAAAATTTCAGAATTGCACCTTGCAATGCGGAGAAATTACTGTTTGTGCATTTACAATATTCATTGATTTTTGCCATTGAAAAACATCATGTTATTCATATACCAGAAATGATTGAAGCTACTGACTGAATGAAAGGAGCTGGCATCTCACTCTCTTTGAATCTTCTTTATCATGCTAAGAGGAGCAGGAAAAAGCAAAAAATTTCAGAATTGCACCTTGCAATGCGGAGAAATTACTGTTTGTGCATTTACAATATTCATTGATTTTTGCCATTGAAAAACGTCCAGAAATGATTGAAGCTACTGACTGAATGAAAGGAGCTGGCATCTCACTCTCTTTGAATCTTCTTTATCATGCTAAGAGGAGCAGGAAAAAGCAAAAAATTTCAGAATTGCACCTTGCAATGCGGAGAAATTACTGTTTGTGCATTTACAATATTCATTGATTTTTGCCATTGAAAAACATCATGTTATTCATATACCAGAAATGATTGAAGCTACTGACTGAATGAAAGGAGCTGGCATCTCACTCTCTTTGAATCTTCTTTTTCATGCTAAGATGAGCAGGAAAAAGTAAAAAATTTCAGAATTGCACCTTGCAATGCGGAGAAATTACTGTTTGTGCATTTACAATATTCATTGATTTTTGCCATTGAAAAACGTCCAGAAATGATTGAAGCTACTGACTGAATGAAAGGAGCTGGCATCTCAGTCTCTTTGAATCTTCTTTATCATGCTAAGAGGAGCAGGAAAAAGCAAAAAATTTCAGAATTGCACCTTGCAATGCGGAGAAATTACTGCTTGTGCATTTACAATATTCATTGATTTTTGCCATTGAAAAACGTCCAGAAATGAATGAAGCTACTGACTGAATGAAAGGAGCTGGCATCTCACTCTCTTTGAATCTTCTTTATCATGCTAAGAGGAGCAGGAAAAGGCAAAAAATTTCAGAATTGCACCTTGCAATGCGGAGAAATTACTGTTTGTGCATTTACAATATTCATTGATTTTTGCCATTGAAAAACATCATGTTATTCATATACCAGAAATGATTGAAGCTACTGACTGAATGAAAGGAGCTGGCATCTCACTCTCTTTGAATCTTCTTTATCATGCTAAGAGGAGCAGGAAAAAGCAAAAAATTTCAGAATTGCACCTTGCAATGCGGAGAAATTACTGTTTGTGCATTTACAATATTCATTGATTTTTGCCATTGAAAAACATCATGTTATTCATATACCAGAAATGATTGAAGCTACTGACTGAATGAAAGGAGCTGGCATCTCACTCTCTTTGAATCTTCTTTATCATGCTAAGAGGAGCAGGAAAAAGCAAAAAATTTCAGAATTGCACCTTGCAATGCGGAGAAATTACTGTTTGTGCATTTACAATATTCATTGATTTTTGCCATTGAAAAACGTCCAGAAATGATTGAAGCTACTGACTGAATGAAAGGAGCTGGCATCTCACTCTCTTTGAATCTTCTTTATCATGCTAAGAGGAGCAGGAAAAAGCAAAAAAATTCAGAATTGCACCTTGCAATGCGGAGAAATTACTGTTTGTGCATTTACAATATTCATTGATTTTTGCCATTGAAAACATCATGTTATTCATATACCAGAAATGATTGAAGCTACTGACTGAATGAAAGGAGCTGGCATCTCACTCTCTTTGAATCTTCTTTTTCATGCTAAGAGGAGCAGGAAAAAGTAAAAAATTTCAGAATTGCACCTTGCAATGCGGAGAAATTACTGCTTGTGCATTTACAATATTCATTGATTTTTGCCATTGAAAAACGTCCAGAAATGATTGAAGCTACTGACTGAATGAAAGGAGCTGGCATCTCACTCTCTTTGAATCTTCTTTATCATGCTAAGAGGAGCAGGAAAAAGCAAAAAATTTCAGAATTGCACCTTGCAATACGGAGAAATTACTGTTTGTGCATTTACAATATTCATTGATTTTTGCCATTGAAAAACGTCCAGAAATGATTGAAGCTACTGACTGAATGAAAGGAGCTGGCATCTCACTCTCTTTGAATCTTCTTTATCATGCTAAGAGGAGCAGGAAAAAGTAAAAAATTTCAGAATTGCACCTTGCAATGCGGAGAAATTACTGTTTGTGCATTTACAATATTCATTGATTTTTGCCATTGAAAAACGTCCAGAAATGATTGAAGCTACTGACTGAATGAAAGGAGCTGGCATCTCACTCTCTTTGAATCTTCTTTATCATGCTAAGAGGAGCAGGAAAAAGCAAAAAATTTCAGAATTGCACCTTGCAATGCGGAGAAATTACTGTTTGTGCATTTACAATATTCATTGATTTTTGCCGTTGAAAAACGTCCAGAAATGATTGAAGCTACTGACTGAATGAAAGGAGCTGGCATCTCACTCTCTTTGAATCTTCTTTATCATGCTAAGAGGAGCAGGAAAAAGCAAAAAATTTCAGAATTGCACCTTGCAATGCGGAGAAATTACTGTTTGTGCATTTACAATATTCATTGATTTTTGCCATTGAAAAACATCCAGAAATGATTGAAGCTACTGACTGAATGAAAGGAGCTGGCATCTCACTCTCTTTGAATCTTCTTTATCATGCTAAGAGGAGCAGGAAAAAGCAAAAAATTTCAGAATTGCACCTTGCAATGCGGAGAAATTACTGTTTGTGCATTTACAATATTCATTGATTTTTGCCATTGTTAAACATCATGTTATTCATATACCAGAAATGATTGAAGCTACTGACTGAATGAAAGGAGCTGGCATCTCACTCTCTTTGAATCTTCTTTATCATGCTAAGAGGAGCAGGAAAAAGCAAAAAATTTCAGAATTGCACCTTGCAATGCGGAGAAATTACTGTTTGTGCATTTACAATATTCATTGATTTTTGCCATTGAAAAACGTCCAGAAATGTTTGAAGCTACTGACTGAATGAAAGGAGCTGGCATCTCACTCTCTTTGAATCTTCTTTATCATGCTAAGAGGAGCAGGAAAAAGCAAAAAATTTCAGAATTGCACCTTGCAATGCGGAGAAATTACTGTTTGTGCATTTACAATATTCATTGATTTTTGCCATTGAAAAACATCATGTTATTCATATACCAGAAATGATTGAAGCTACTGACTGAATGAAAGGAGCTGGCATCTCACTCTCTTTGAATCTTCTTTATCATGCTAAGAGGAGCAGGAAAAAGCAAAAAATTTCAGAATTGCACCTTGCAATGCGGAGAAATTACTGTTTGTGCATTTACAATATTCATTGATTTTTGCCATTGAAAAACGTCCAGAAATGATTGAAGCTACTGACTGAATGAAAGGAGCTGGCATCTCACTATCTTTGAATCTTCTTTATCATGCTAAGAGGAGCAGGAAAAAGCAAAAAATTTCAGAATTGCACCTTGCAATGCGGAGAAATTACTGTTTGTGCATTTACAATATTCATTGATTTTTGCCATTGAAAAACATCATGTTATTCATATACCAGAAATGATTGAAGCTACTGACTGAATGAAAGGAGCTGGCATCTCACTCTCTTTGAATCTTCTTTTTCATGCTAAGATGAGCAGGAAAAAGTAAAAAATTTCAGAATTGCACCTTGCAATGCGGAGAAATTACTGTTTGTGCATTTACAATATTCATTGATTTTTGCCATTGAAAAACGTCCAGAAATGATTGAAGCTACTGACTGAATGAAAGGAGCTGGCATCTCAGTCTCTTTGAATCTTCTTTATCATGCTAAGAGGAGCAGGAAAAAGCAAAAAATTTCAGAATTGCACCTTGCAATGCGGAGAAATTACTGCTTGTGCATTTACAATATTCATTGATTTTTGCCATTGAAAAACGTCCAGAAATGATTGAAGCTACTGACTGAATGAAAGGAGCTGGCATCTCACTCTCTTTGAATCTTCTTTATCATGCTAAGAGGAGCAGGAAAAAGCAAAAAATTTCAGAATTGCACCTTGCAATACGGAGAAATTACTGTTTGTGCATTTACAATATTCATTGATTTTTGCCATTGAAAAACGTCCAGAAATGATTGAAGCTACTGACTGAATGAAAGGAGCTGGCATCTCACTCTGTTTGAATCTTCTTTATCATGCTAAGAGGAGCAGGAAAAAGCAAAAAATTTCAGAATTGCACCTTGCAATGCGGAGAAATTACTGTTTGTGCATTTACAATATTCATTGATTTTTGCCATTGAAAAACGTCCAGAAATGATTGAAGCTACTGACTGAATGAAAGGAGCTGGCATCTCACTCTCTTTGAATCTTCTTTATCATGCTAAGAGGAGCAGGAAAAAGCAAAAAATTTCAGAATTGCACCTTGCAATGCGGAGAAATTACTGTTTGTGCATTTACAATATTCATTGATTTTTGCCGTTGAAAAACGTCCAGAAATGATTGAAGCTACTGACTGAATGAAAGGAGCTGGCATCTCACTCTCTTTGAATCTTCTTTATCATGCTAAGAGGAGCAGGAAAAAGCAAAAAATTTCAGAATTGCACCTTGCAATGCGGAGAAATTACTGTTTGTGCATTTACAATATTCATTGATCTTTGCCATTGAAAAACATCCAGAAATGATTGAAGCTACTGACTGAATGAAAGGAGCTGGCATCTCACTCTCTTTGAATCTTCTTTATCATGCTAAGAGGAGCAGGAAAAAGCAAAAAATTTCAGAATTGCACCTTGCAATGCGGAGAAATTACTGTTTGTGCATTTACAATATTCATTGATTTTTGCCATTGTTAAACATCATGTTATTCATATACCAGAAATGATTGAAGCTACTGACTGAATGAAAGGAGCTGGCATCTCACTCTCTTTGAATCTTCTTTATCATGCTAAGAGGAGCAGGAAAAAGCAAAAAATTTCAGAATTGCACCTTGCAATGCGGAGAAATTACTGTTTGTGCATTTACAATATTCATTGATTTTTGCCATTGAAAAACGTCCAGAAATGTTTGAAGCTTCTGACTGAATGAAAGGAGCTGGCATCTCACTCTCTTTGAATCTTCTTTATCATGCTAAGAGGAGCAGGAAAAAGCAAAAAATTTCAGAATTGCACCTTGCAATGCGGAGAAATTACTGTTTGTGCATTTACAATATTCATTGATTTTTGCCATTGAAAAACGTCCAGAAATGATTGAAGCTACTGACTGAATGAAAGGAGCTGGCATCTCACTCTCTTTGAATCTTCTTTATCATGCTAAGAGGAGCAGGAAAATGCAAAAAATTTCAGAATTGCTCCTTGCAATGCGGAGAAATTACTGTTTGTGCATTTACAATATTCATTGATTTTTGCCATTGAAAAACATCATGTTATTCATATACCAGAAATGTTTGAAGCTACTGACTGAATGAAAGGAGCTGGCATGTCACTCTCTTTGAATCTTCTTTATCATGCTAAAAGGAGCAGGAAAAAGCAAAAAATTTCAGAATTGCACCTTGCAATGCGGAGAAATTACTGTTTGTGCATTTACAATATTCATTGATTTTTGCCATTGAAAAACGTCCAGAAATGATTGAAGCTACTGACTGAATGAAAGGAGCTGGCATCTCACTCTCTTTGAATCTTCTTTATCATGCTAAGAGGAGCAGGAAAAAGCAAAAAATTTCAGAATTGCACCTTGCAATGCGGAGAAATTACTGTTTGTGCATTTACAATATTCATTGATTTTTGCCATTGAAAAACATCATGTTATTCATATACCAGAAATGATTGAAGCTACTGACTGAATGAAAGGAGCTGGCATCTCACTCTCTTTGAATCTTCTTTATCATGCTAAGAGGAGCAGGAAAAAGCAAAAAATTTCAGAATTGCACCTTGCAATGCGGAGAAATTACTGTTTGTGCATTTACAATATTCATTGATTTTTGCCATTGAAAAACGTCCAGAAATGATTGAAGCTACTGACTGAATGAAAGGAGCTGGCATCTCACTCTCTTTGAATCTTCTTTATCATGCTAAGAGGAGCAGGAAAAAGCAAAAAATTTCAGAATTGCACCTTGCAATGCGGAGAAATTACTGTTTGTGCATTTACAATATTCATTGATTTTTGCCATTGAAAAACATCATGTTATTCATATACCAGAAATGTTTGAAGCTACTGACTGAATGAAAGGAGCTGGCATCTCACTCTCTTTGAATCTTCTTTATCATGCTAAGAGGAGCAGGAAAAAGCAAAAAATTTCAGAATTGCACCTTGCAATGCGGAGAAATTACTGTTTGTGCATTTACAATATTCATTGATTTTTGCCATTGAAAAACGTCCAGAAATGATTGAAGCTACTGACTGAATGAAAGGAGCTGGCATCTCACTCTCTTTGAATCTTCTTTATCATGCTAAGAGGAGCAGGAAAAGGCAAAAAATTTCAGAATTGCACCTTGCAATGCGGAGAAATTACTGTTTGTGCATTTACAATATTCATTGATTTTTGCCATTGAAAAACATCATGTTATTCATATACCAGAAATGTTTGAAGCTACTGACTGAATGAAAGGAGCTGGCATCTCACTCTCTTTGAATCTTCTTTATCATGCTAAGAGGAGCAGGAAAAAGCAAAAAATTTCAGAATTGCACCTTGCAATGCGAATAAATTACTGTTTGTGCATTTACAATATTCATTGATTTTTGCCATTGAAAAACATCATGTTATTCATATACCAGAAATGATTGAAGCTACTGACTGAATGAAAGGAGCTGGCATCTCACTCTCTTTGAATCTTCTTTATCATGCTAAGAGGAGCAGGAAAAAGCAAAAAATTTCAGAATTGCACCTTGAAATGCGGAGAAATTACTGTTTGTGCATTTACAATATTCATTGATTTTTGCCATTGAAAAACATCATGTTATTCATATACCAGAAATGATTGAAGCTACTGACTGAATGAAAGGAGCTGGCATCTCACTCTCTTTGAATCTTCTTTATCATGCTAAGAGGAGCAGGAAAAAGCAAAAAATTTCAGAATTGCACCTCGCAATGCGGAGAAATTACTGTTTGTGCATTTACAATATTCATTGATTTTTGCCATTGAAAAACGTCCAGAAATGATTGAAGCTACTGACTGAATGAAAGGAGCTGGCATCTCACTCTCTTTGAATCTTCTTTATCATGCTAAGAGGAGCAGGAAAAAGCAAAAAATTTCAGAATTGCACCTTGCAATGCGGAGAAATTGCTGTTTGTGCATTTACAAAATTCATTGATTTTTGCCATTGAAAAACATCATGTTATTCATATACCAGAAATGTTTGAAGCTACTGACTGAATGAAAGGAGCTGGCATCTCACTCTCTTTGAATCTTCTTTATCATGCTAAGAGGAGCAGGAAAAAGCAAAAAATTTCAGAATTGCACCTTGCAATGCGGAGAAATTACTGTTTGTGCATTTACAATATTCATTGATTTTTGCCATTGAAAAACGTCCAGAAATGATTGAAGCTACTGACTGAATGAAAGGAGCTGGCATCTCACTCTCTTTGAATCTTCTTTATCATGCTAAGAGGAGCAGGAAAAAGCAAAAAATTTCAGAATTGCACCTTGCAAAGCGGAGAAATTACTGTTTGTGCATTTACAATATACATTGATTTTTGCCATTGAAAAATGTCCAGAAATGATTGAAGCTACTGACTGAATGAAAGGAGCTGGCATCTCACTCTCTTTGAATCTTCTTTATCATGCTAAGAGGAGCAGGAAAAAGCAAAAAATTTCAGAATTGCACCTTGCAATGCGGAGAAATTACTGTTTGTGCATTTACAATATACATTGATTTTTGCCATTGAAAAACGTCCAGAAATGATTGAAGCTACTGACTGAATGAAAGGAGCTGGCATCTCACTCTCTTTGAATCTTCTTTATCATGCTAAGAGGAGCAGGAAAAAGCAAAAAATTTCAGAATTGCACCTTGCAATGCGGAGAAATTACTGTTTGTGCATTTACAATATTCATTGATTTTTGCCATTGAAAAACGTCCAGAAATGATTGAAGCTACTGACTGAATGAAAGGAGCTGGCATCTCACTCTCTTTGAATCTTCTTTATCATGCTAAGAGGAGCAGGAAAAAGCAAAAAATTTCAGAATTGCACCTTGCAATGCGGAGAAATTACTGTTTGTGCATTTACAATATTCATTGATTTTTGCCATTGAAAAACGTCCAGAAATGATTGAACCTACCGACTGAATGAAAGGAGCTGGCATCTCACTCTCTTTGAATCTTCTTTATCATGCTAAGAGGAGCAGGAAAAAGCAAAAAATTTCAGAATTGCACCTTGCAATGCGGAGAAATTACTGTTTGTGCATTTACAATATTCATTGATTTTTGCCGTTGAAAAACGTCCAGAAATGATTGAAGCTACTGACTGAATGAAAGGAGCTGGCATCTCACTCTCTTTGAATCTTCTTTATCATGCTAAGAGGAGCAGGAAAAAGCAAAAAATTTCAGAATTGCACCTTGCAATGCGGAGAAATTACTGTTTGTGCATTTACAATATTCATTGATTTTTGCCATTGAAAAACATCATGTTATTCATATACCAAAAATGATTGAAGCTACTGAGTGAATGAAAGGAGCTGGCATCTCACTCTCTTTGAATCTTCTTTATCATGCTAAGAGGAGCAGGAAAAAGCAAAAAATTTCAGAATTGCACCTTGCAATGCGGAGAAATTACTGTTTGTGCATTTACAATATTCATTGATTTTTGCCATTGAAAAACGTCCAGAAATGATTGAAGCTACTGACTGAATGAAAGGAGCTGGCATCTCACTCTCTTTGAATCTTCTTTATCATGCTAAGAGGAGCAGGAAAAAGCAAAAAATTTCAGAATTGCACCTTGCAATGCGGAGAAATTACTGTTTGTGCATTTACAATATTCATTGATTTTTGCCATTGAAAAACATCATGTTATTCATATACCAGAAATGTTTGAAGCTACTGACTGAATGAAAGGAGCTGGCATGTCACTCTCTTTGAATCTTCTTTATCATGCTAAGAGGAGCAGGAAAAAGCAAAAAATTTCAGAATTGCACCTTGCAATGCGGAGAAATTACTGTTTGTGCATTTACAATATTCATTGATTTTTGCCATTGAAAAACGTCCAGAAATGATTGAAGCTACTGACTGAATGAAAGGAGCTGGCATCTCACTCTCTTTGAATCTTCTTTATCATGCTAAGAGGAGCAGGAAAAAGCAAAAAATTTCAGAATTGCACCTTGCAATGCGGAGAAATTACTGTTTGTGCATTTACAATATTCATTGATTTTTGCCATTGAAAAACATCATGTTATTCATATACCAGAAATGATTGAAGCTACTGACTGAATGAAAGGAGCTGGCATCTCACTCTCTTTGAATCTTCTTTATCATGCTAAGAGGAGCAGGAAAAAGCAAAAAATTTCAGAATTGCACCTTGCAATGCGGAGAAATTACTGTTTGTGCATTTACAATATTCATTGATTTTTGCCATTGAAAAACGTCCAGAAATGATTGAAGCTACTGACTGAATGAAAGGAGCTGGCATCTCACTCTCTTTGAATCTTCTTTATCATGCTAAGAGGAGCAGGAAAAAGCAAAAAATTTCAGAATTGCACCTTGCAATGCGGAGAAATTACTGTTTGTGCATTTACAATATTCATTGATTTTTGCCATTGAAAAACATCATGTTATTCATATACCAGAAATGTTTGAAGCTACTGACTGAATGAAAGGAGCTGGAATCTCACTCTCTTTGAATCTTCTTTATCATGCTAAGAGGAGCAGGAAAAAGCAAAACATTTCAGAATTGCACCTTGCAATGCGGAGAAATTACTGTTTGTGCATTTACAATATTCATTGATTTTTGCCATTGAAAAACATCATGTTATTCACATACCAGAAATGATTGAAGCTACTGACTGAATGAAAGGAGCTGGCATCTCACTCTCTTTGAATCTTCTTTATCATGCTAAGAGGAGCAGGAAAAAGCAAAAAATTTCAGAATTGCACCTCGCAATGCGGAGAAATTACTGTTTGTGCATTTACAATATTCATTGATTTTTGCCATTGAAAAACGTCCAGAAATGATTGAAGCTACTGACTGAATGAAAGGAGCTGGCATCTCACTCTCTTTGAATCTTCTTTATCATGCTAAGAGGAGCAGGAAAAAGCAAAAAATTTCAGAATTGCACCTTGCAATGCGGAGAAATTGCTGTTTGTGCATTTACAAAATTCATTGATTTTTGCCATTGAAAAACATCATGTTATTCATATACCAGAAATGTTTGAAGCTACTGACTGAATGAAAGGAGCTGGCATCTCACTCTCTTTGAATCTTCTTTATCATGCTAAGAGGAGCAGGAAAAAGCAAAAAATTTCAGAATTGCACCTTGCAATGCGGAGAAATTACTGTTTGTGCATTTACAATATTCATTGATTTTTGCCATTGAAAAACGTCCAGAAATGATTGAAGCTACTGACTGAATGAAAGGAGCTGGCATCTCACTCTCTTTGAATCTTCTTTATCATGCTAAGAGGAGCAGGAAAAAGCAAAAAATTTCAGAATTGCACCTTGCAATGCGGAGAAATTACTGTTTGTGCATTTATAATATACATTGATTTTTGCCATTGAAAAACGTCCAGAAATGATTGAAGCTACTGACTGAATGAAAGGAGCTGGCATCTCACTCTCTTTGAATCTTCTTTATCATGCTAAGAGGAGCAGGAAAAAGCAAAAAATTTCAGAATTGCACCTTGCAATGCGGAGAAATTACTGTTTGTGCATTTACAATATTCATTGATTTTTGCCGTTGAAAAAAGTCCAGAAATGATTGAAGCTACTGACTGAATGAAAGGAGCTGGCATCTCACTCTCTTTGAATCTTCTTTATCATGCTAAGAGGAGCAGGAAAAAGCAAAAAATTTCAGACTTGCACCTTGCAATGCGGAGAAATTACTGTTTGTGCATTTACAATATTCATTGATTTTTGCCATTGAAAAACATCATGTTATTCATATACCAGAAATGTTTGAAGCTACTGACTGAATGAAAGGAGCTGGCATCTCACTCTCTTTGAATCTTCTTTATCATGCTAAGAGGAGCAGGAAAAAGCAAAACATTTCAGAATTGCACCTTGCAATGCGGAGAAATTACTGTTTGTGCATTTACAATATTCATTGATTTTGGCCATTGAAAAACATCATGTTATTCACATACCAGAAATGATTGAAGCTACTGACTGAATGAAAGGAGCTGGCATCTCACTCTCTTTGAATCTTCTTTATCATGCTAAGAGGAGCAGGAAAAAGCAAAAAATTTCAGAATTGCACCTCGCAATGCGGAGAAATTACTGTTTGTGCATTTACAATATTCATTGATTTTTGCCATTGAAAAACGTCCAGAAATGATTGAAGCTACTGACTGAATGAAAGGAGCTGGCATCTCACTCTCTTTGAATCTTCTTTATCATGCTAAGAGGAGCAGGAAAAAGCAAAAAATTTCAGAATTGCACCTTGCAATGCGGAGAAATTGCTGTTTGTGCATTTACAAAATTCATTGATTTTTGCCATTGAAAAACATCATGTTATTCATATACCAGAAATGTTTGAAGCTACTGACTGAATGAAAGGAGCTGGCATCTCACTCTCTTTGAATCTTCTTTATCATGCTAAGAGGAGCAGGAAAAAGCAAAAAATTTCAGAATTGCACCTTGCAATGCGGAGAAATTACTGTTTGTGCATTTACAATATTCATTGATTTTTGCCATTGAAAAACGTCCAGAAATGATTGAAGCTACTGACTGAATGAAAGGAGCTGGCATCTCACTCTCTTTGAATCTTCTTTATCATGCTAAGAGGAGCAGGAAAAAGCAAAAAATTTCAGAATTGCACCTTGCAATGCGGAGAAATTACTGTTTGTGCATTTACAATATTCATTGATTTTTGCCGTTGAAAAAAGTCCAGAAATGATTGAAGCTACTGACTGAATGAAAGGAGCTGGCATCTCACTCTCTTTGAATCTTCTTTATCATGCTAAGAGGAGCAGGAAAAAGCAAAAAATTTCAGAATTGCACCTTGCAATGCGGAGAAATTACTGTTTGTGCATTTACAATATTCATTGATTTTTGCCATTGAAAAACATCATGTTATTCATATACCAGAAATGATTGAAGCTACTGACTGAATGAAAGGAGCTGGCATCTCACTCTCTTTGAATCTTCTTTATCATGCTAAGAGGAGCAGGAAAAAGCAAGAAATTTCAGAATTGCACCTTGCAATGCGGAGAAATTACTGTTTGTGCATTTACAATATTCATTGATTTTTGCCATTGAAAAACATCATGTTATTCATATACCAGAAATGTTTGAAGCTACTGACTGAATGAAAGGAGCTGGCATCTCACTCTCTTTGAATCTTCTTTATCATGCTAAGAGGAGCAGGAAAAAGCAAAAAATTTCAGAATTGCACCTTGCAATGTGGAGAAATTACTGTTTGTGCATTTACAATATTCATTGATTTTTACCATTGAAAAACGTCCAGAAATGATTGAAGCTACTGACTGAATGAAAGTAGCTGCCATCTCACTCTCTTTGAATCTTTTTTATCATGCTAAGAGGAGCAGGAAAAAGCAAAAAATTTCAGACTTGCACCTTGCAATGCGGAGAAATTACTGTTTGTGCATTTACAATATTCATTGATTTTTGCCATTGAAAAACATCATGTTATTCATATACCAGAAATGTTTGAAGCTACTGACTGAATGAAAGGAGCTGGCATCTCACTCTCTTTGAATCTTCTTTATCATGCTAAGAGGAGCAGGAAAAAGCAAAAAATTTCAGAATTGCACCTTGCAATGCGGAGAAATTACTTTTTGTGCATTTACAATATTCATTGATTTTTGCCATTGAAAAACGTCCAGAAATGATTGAAGCTACTGACTGAATGAAAGGAGCTGGCATCTCACTCTCTTTGAATCTTCTTTATCATGCTAAGAGGAGCAGGAAAAAGCAAAAAATTTCAGAATTGCACCTTGCAATGCGGAGAAATTACTGTTTGTGCATTTACAATATTCATTGATTTTTGCCATTGAAAAACATGTAATTCATATACCAGAAATGTTTGAAGCTACTGACTGAATGAAAGGAGCTGGCACCTCACTCTCTTTGAATCTTCTTTATCATGCTAAGAGGAGCGGGAAAAAGCAAAAAATTTCAGAATTGCACCTTGCAATGCGGAGAAATTACTGTTTGTGCATTTACAATATTCATTGATTTTTGCCATTGAAAAACGTCCAGAAATGATTGAAGGTACTGACTGAATGAAAGGAGCTGGCATCTCACTCTCTTTGAATCTTCTTTATCATGCTAAGAGGAGCAGGAAAAAGCAAAAAATTTCAGAATTGCACCTTGCAATGCGGAGAAATTACTGTTTGTGCATTTACAATATTCATTGATTTTTGCCATTGAAAAACGTCCAGAAATGATTGAAGCTACTAACTGAATGAAAGGAGCTGGCATCTCACTCTCTTTGAATCTTCTTTATCATGCTAAGAGGAGCAGGAAAAAGCAAAAAATTTCAGAATTGCACCTTGCAATGCGGAGAAATTACAGTTTGTGCATTTACAATATTCATTGATTTTTGCCATTGAGAAACGTCCAGAAATGATTGAAGCTACTGACTGAATGAAAGGAGCTGGCATCTCACTCTCTTTGAATCTTCTTTATCATGCTAAGAGGAACAGGAAAAAGCAAAAAATTTCAGAATTGCACCTTGCAATGCGGAGAAATTACTGTTTGTGCATTTACAATATTCATTGATTTTTGCCATTGAAAAACATCATGTTATTTATATACCAGAAATGTTTGAAGCTACTGACTGAATGAAAGGAGCTGGCATCTCACTCTCTTTGAATCTTCTTTATCATGCTAAGAGGAGCAGGAAAAAGCAAAAAATTTCAGAATTGCACCTTGCAATGTGGAGAAATTACTGTTTGTGCATTTACAATATTCATTGATTTTTACCATTGAAAAACGTCCAGAAATGATTGAAGCTACTGACTGAATGAAAGTAGCTGACATCTCACTCTCTTTGAATTTTCTTTATCATGCTAAGAGGAGCAGGAAAAAGCAAAAAATTTCAGACTTGCACCTTGCAATGCGGAGAAATTACTGTTTGTGCATTTACAATATTCATTGATTTTTGCCATTGAAAAACATCATGTTATTCATATACCAGAAATGTTTGAAGCTACTGACTGAATGAAAGGAGCTGGCATCTCACTCTCTTTGAATCTTCTTTATCATGCTAAGAGGAGCAGGAAAAAGCAAAAAATTTCAGAATTGCACCTTGCAATGCGGAGAAATTACTGTTTGTGCATTTACAATATTCATTGATTTTTGCCATTGAAAAACATCATGTTATTCATATACAAGAAATGTTTGAAGCTACTGACTGAATGAAAGGAGCTGGCATCTCAATCTCTTTGAATCTTCTTTATCATGCTAAGAGGAGCAGGAAAAAGCAAAACATTTCAGAATTGCACCTTGCAATGCGGAGAAATTACTGTTTGTGCATTTACAATATTCATTGATTTTTGCCATTGAAAAACATCATGTTATTCACATACCAGAAATGATTGAAGCTACTGACTGAATGAAAGGAGCTGGCATCTCACTCTCTTTGAATCTTCTTTATCATGCTAAGAGGAGCAGGAAAAAGCAAAAAATTTCAGAATTGCACCTCGCAATGCGGAGAAATTACTGTTTGTGCATTTACAATATTCATTGATTTTTGCCATTGAAAAACGTCCAGAAATGATTGAAGCTACTGACTGAATGAATGGAGCTGGCATCTCACTCTCTTTGAATCTTCTTTATCATGCTAAGAGGAGCAGGAAAAAGCAAAAAATTTCAGAATTGCACCTTGCAATGCGGAGAAATTGCTGTTTGTGCATTTACAAAATTCATTGATTTTTGCCATTGAAAAACATCATGTTATTCATATACCAGAAATGTTTGAAGCTACTGACTGAATGAAAGGAGCTGGCATCTCACTCTCTTTGAATCTTCTTTATCATGCTAAGAGGAGCAGGAAAAAGCAAAAAATTTCAGAATTGCACCTTGCAATGCGGAGAAATTACTGTTTGTGCATTTACAATATTCATTGATTTTTGCCATTGAAAAACGTCCAGAAATGATTGAAGCTACTGACTGAATGAAAGGAGCTGGCATCTCACTCTCTTTGAATCTTCTTTATCATGCTAAGAGGAGCAGGAAAAAGCAAAAAATTTCAGAATTGCACCTTGCAATGCGGAGAAATTACTGTTTGTGCATTTACAATATTCATTGATTTTTGCCGTTGAAAAAAGTCCAGAAATGATTGAAGCTACTGACTGAATGAAAGGAGCTGGCATCTCACTCTCTTTGAATCTTCTTTATCATGCTAAGAGGAGCAGGAAAAAGCAAAAAATTTCAGAATTGCACCTTGCAATGCGGAGAAATTACTGTTTGTGCATTTACAATATTCATTGATTTTTGCCATTGAAAAACATCATGTTATTCATATACCAGAAATGATTGAAGCTACTGACTGAATGAAAGGAGCTGGCATCTCACTCTCTTTGAATCTTCTTTATCATGCTAAGAGGAGCAGGAAAAAGCAAGAAATTTCAGAATTGCACCTTGCAATGCGGAGAAATTACTGTTTGTGCATTTACAATATTCATTGATTGTTGCCATTGAAAAACATCATGTTATTCATATACCAGAAATGTTTGAAGCTACTGACTGAATGAAAGGAGCTGGCATCTCACTCTCTTTGAATCTTCTTTATCATGCTAAGAGGAGCAGGAAAAAGCAAAAAATTTCAGAATTGCACCTTGCAATGTGGAGAAATTACTGTTTGTGCATTTACAATATTCATTGATTTTTACCATTGAAAAACGTCTAGAAATGATTGAAGCTACTGACTGAATGAAAGTAGCTGCCATCTCACTCTCTTTGAATCTTTTTTATCATGCTAAGAGGAGCAGGAAAAAGCAAAAAATTTCAGACTTGCACCTTGCAATGCGGAGAAATTACTGTTTGTGCATTTACAATATTCATTGATTTTTGCCATTGAAAAACATCATGTTATTCATATACCAGAAATGTTTGAAGCTACTGACTGAATGAAAGGAGCTGGCATCTCACTCTCTTTGAATCTTCTTTATCATGCTAAGAGGAGCAGGAAAAAGCAAAAAATTTCAGAATTGCACCTTGCAATGCGGAGAAATTACTTTTTGTGCATTTACAATATTCATTGATTTTTGCCATTGAAAAACGTCCAGAAATGATTGAAGCTACTGACTGAATGAAAGGAGCTGGCATCTCACTCTCTTTGAATCTTCTTTATCATGCTAAGAGGAGCAGGAAAAAGCAAAAAATTTCAGAATTGCACCTTGCAATGCGGAGAAATTACTGTTTGTGCATTTACAATATTCATTGATTTTTGCCATTGAAAAACGTCCAGAAATGATTGAAGCTACTGACTGAATGAAAGGAGCTGGCATCTCACTCTCTTTGAATCTTCTTTATCATGCTAAGAGGAGCAGGAAAAAGCAAAAAATTTCAGAATTGCACCTTGCAATGCGGAGAAATTACTGTTTGTGCATTTACAATATTCATTGATTTTTGCCATTGAAAAACATGTAATTCATATACCAGAAATGTTTGAAGCTACTGACTGAATGAAAGGAGCTGGCACCTCACTCTCTTTGAATCTTCTTTATCATGCTAAGAGGAGCGGGAAAAAGCAAAAAATTTCAGAATTGCACCTTGCAATGCGGAGAAATTACTGTTTGTGCATTTACAATATTCATTGATTTTTGCCATTGAAAAACGTCCAGAAATGATTGAAGGTACTGACTGAATGAAAGGAGCTGGCATCTCACTCTCTTTGAATCTTCTTTATCATGCTAAGAGGAGCAGGAAAAAGCAAAAAATTTCAGAATTGCACCTTGCAATGCGGAGAAATTACTGTTTGTGCATTTACAATATTCATTGATTTTTGCCATTGAAAAACGTCCAGAAATGATTGAAGCTACTAACTGAATGAAAGGAGCTGGCATCTCACTCTCTTTGAATCTTCTTTATCATGCTAAGAGGAGCAGGAAAAAGCAAAAAATTTCAGAATTGCACCTTGCAATGCGGAGAAATTACAGTTTGTGCATTTACAATATTCATTGATTTTTGCCATTGAGAAACGTCCAGAAATGATTGAAGCTACTGACTGAATGAAAGGAGCTGGCATCTCACTCTCTTTGAATCTTCTTTATCATGCTAAGAGGAACAGGAAAAAGCAAAAAATTTCAGAATTGCACCTTGCAATGCGGAGAAATTACTGTTTGTGCATTTACAATATTCATTGATTTTTGCCATTGAAAAACATCATGTTATTTATATACCAGAAATGTTTGAAGCTACTGACTGAATGAAAGGAGCTGGCATCTCACTCTCTTTGAATCTTCTTTATCATGCTAAGAGGAGCAGGAAAAAGAAAAAAATTTCAGAATTGCACCTTGCAATGTGGAGAAATTACTGTTTGTGCATTTACAATATTCATTGATTTTTACCATTGAAAAACGTCCAGAAATGATTGAAGCTACTGACTGAATGAAAGTAGCTGGCATCTCACTCTCTTTGAATTTTCTTTATCATGCTAAGAGGAGCAGGAAAAAGCAAAAAATTTCAGACTTGCACCTTGCAATGCGGAGAAATTACTGTTTGTGCATTTACAATATTCATTGATTTTTGCCATTGAAAAACATCATGTTATTCATATACCAGAAATGTTTGAAGCTACTGACTGAATGAAAGGAGCTGGCATCTCACTCTCTTTGAATCTTCTTTATCATGCTAAGAGGAGCAGGAAAAAGCAAAAAATTTCAGAATTGCACCTTGCAATGCGGAGAAATTACTGTTTGTGCATTTACAATATTCATTGATTTTTGCCATTGAAAAACGTCCAGAAATGATTGAAGCTACTGACTGAATGAAAGGAGCTGGCATCTCAATCTCTTTGAATCTTCTTTATCATGCTAAGAGGAGCAGGAAAAAGCAAAACATTTCAGAATTGCACCTTGCAATGCGGAGAAATTACTGTTTGTGCATTTACAATATTCATTGATTTTTGCCATTGAAAAACATCATGTTATTCACATACCAGAAATGATTGAAGCTACTGACTGAATGAAAGGAGCTGGCATCTCACTCTCTTTGAATCTTCTTTATCATGCTAAGAGGAGCAGGAAAAAGCAAAAAATTTCAGAATTGCACCTCGCAATGCGGAGAAATTACTGTTTGTGCATTTACAATATTCATTGATTTTTGCCATTGAAAAACGTCCAGAAATGATTGAAGCTACTGACTGAATGAAAGGAGCTGGCATCTCACTCTCTTTGAATCTTCTTTATCATGCTAAGAGGAGCAGGAAAAAGCAAGAAATTTCAGAATTGCACCTTGCAATGCGGAGAAATTGCTGTTTGTGCATTTACAAAATTCATTGATTTTTGCCATTGAAAAACATCATGTTATTCATATACCAGAAATGTTTGAAGCTACTGACTGAATGAAAGGAGCTGGCATCTCACTCTCTTTGAATCTTCTTTATCATGCTAAGAGGAGCAGGAAAAAGCAAAAAATTTCAGAATTGCACCTTGCAATGCGGAGAAATTACTGTTTGTGCATTTACAATATTCATTGATTTTTGCCATTGAAAAACGTCCAGAAATGATTGAAGCTACTGACTGAATGAAAGGAGCTGGCATCTCACTCTCTTTGAATCTTCTTTATCATGCTAAGAGGAGCAGGAAAAAGCAAAAAATTTCAGAATTGCACCTTGCAATGCGGAGAAATTACTGTTTGTGCATTTACAATATTCATTGATTTTTGCCGTTGAAAAAAGTCCAGAAATGATTGAAGCTACTGACTGAATGAAAGGAGCTGGCATCTCACTCTCTTTGAATCTTCTTTATCATGCTAAGAGGAGCAGGAAAAAGCAAAAAATTTCAGAATTGCACCTTGCAATGCGGAGAAATTACTGTTTGTGCATTTACAATATTCATTGATTTTTGCCATTGAAAAACATCATGTTATTCATATACCAGAAATGATTGAAGCTACTGACTGAATGAAAGGAGCTGGCATCTCACTCTCTTTGAATCTTCTTTATCATGCTAAGAGGAGCAGGAAAAAGCAAGAAATTTCAGAATTGCACCTTGCAATGCGGAGAAATTACTGTTTGTGCATTTACAATATTCATTGATTTTTGCCATTGAAAAACATCATGTTATTCATATACCAGAAATGTTTGAAGCTACTGACTGAATGAAAGGAGCTGGCATCTCACTCTCTTTGAATCTTCTTTATCATGCTAAGAGGAGCAGGAAAAAGCAAAAAATTTCAGAATTGCACCTTGCAATGTGGAGAAATTACTGTTTGTGCATTTACAATATTCATTGATTTTTACCATTGAAAAACGTCCAGAAATGATTGAAGCTACTGACTGAATGAAAGTAGCTGCCATCTCACTCTCTTTGAATCTTTTTTATCATGCTAAGAGGAGCAGGAAAAAGCAAAAAATTTCAGACTTGCACCTTGCAATGCGGAGAAATTACTGTTTGTGCATTTACAATATTCATTGATTTTTGCCATTGAAAAACATCATGTTATTCATATACCAGAAATGTTTGAAGCTACTGACTGAATGAAAGGAGCTGGCATCTCACTCTCTTTGAATCTTCTTTATCATGCTAAGAGGAGCAGGAAAAAGCAAAAAATTTCAGAATTGCACCTTGCAATGCGGAGAAATTACTTTTTGTGCATTTACAATATTCATTGATTTTTGCCATTGAAAAACGTCCAGAAATGATTGAAGCTACTGACTGAATGAAAGGAGCTGGCATCTCACTCTCTTTGAATCTTCTTTATCATGCTAAGAGGAGCAGGAAAAAGCAAAAAATTTCAGAATTGCACCTTGCAATGCGGAGAAATTACTGTTTGTGCATTTACAATATTCATTGATTTTTGCCATTGAAAAACGTCCAGAAATGATTGAAGCTACTGACTGAATGAAAGGAGCTGGCATCTCACTCTCTTTGAATCTTCTTTATCATGCTAAGAGGAGCAGGAAAAAGCAAAAAATTTCAGAATTGCACCTTGCAATGCGGAGAAATTACTGTTTGTGCATTTACAATATTCATTGATTTTTGCCATTGAAAAACATGTAATTCATATACCAGAAATGTTTGAAGCTACTGACTGAATGAAAGGAGCTGGCACCTCACTCTCTTTGAATCTTCTTTATCATGCTAAGAGGAGCGGGAAAAAGCAAAAAATTTCAGAATTGCACCTTGCAATGCGGAGAAATTACTGTTTGTGCATTTACAATATTCATTGATTTTTGCCATTGAAAAACGTCCAGAAATGATTGAAGGTACTGACTGAATGAAAGGAGCTGGCATCTCACTCTCTTTGAATCTTCTTTATCATGCTAAGAGGAGCAGGAAAAAGCAAAAAATTTCAGAATTGCACCTTGCAATGCGGAGAAATTACTGTTTGTGCATTTACAATATTCATTGATTTTTGCCATTGAAAAACGTCCAGAAATGATTGAAGCTACTAACTGAATGAAAGGAGCTGGCATCTCACTCTCTTTGAATCTTCTTTATCATGCTAAGAGGAGCAGGAAAAAGCAAAAAATTTCAGAATTGCACCTTGCAATGCGGAGAAATTACAGTTTGTGCATTTACAATATTCATTGATTTTTGCCATTGAGAAACGTCCAGAAATGATTGAAGCTACTGACTGAATGAAAGGAGCTGGCATCTCACTCTCTTTGAATCTTCTTTATCATGCTAAGAGGAACAGGAAAAAGCAAAAAATTTCAGAATTGCACCTTGCAATGCGGAGAAATTACTGTTTGTGCATTTACAATATTCATTGATTTTTGCCATTGAAAAACATCATGTTATTTATATACCAGAAATGTTTGAAGCTACTGACTGAATGAAAGGAGCTGGCATCTCACTCTCTTTGAATCTTCTTTATCATGCTAAGAGGAGCAGGAAAAAGAAAAAAATTTCAGAATTGCACCTTGCAATGTGGAGAAATTACTGTTTGTGCATTTACAATATTCATTGATTTTTACCATTGAAAAACGTCCAGAAATGATTGAAGCTACTGACTGAATGAAAGTAGCTGGCATCTCACTCTCTTTGAATTTTCTTTATCATGCTAAGAGGAGCAGGAAAAAGCAAAAAATTTCAGACTTGCACCTTGCAATGCGGAGAAATTACTGTTTGTGCATTTACAATATTCATTGATTTTTGCCATTGAAAAACATCATGTTATTCATATACCAGAAATGTTTGAAGCTACTGACTGAATGAAAGGAGCTGGCATCTCACTCTCTTTGAATCTTCTTTATCATGCTAAGAGGAGCAGGAAAAAGCAAAAAATTTCAGAATTGCACCTTGCAATGCGGAGAAATTACTGTTTGTGCATTTACAATATTCATTGATTTTTGCCATTGAAAAACATCATGTTATTCATATACAAGAAATGTTTGAAGCTACTGACTGAATGAAAGGAGCTGGCATCTCAATCTCTTTGAATCTTCTTTATCATGCTAAGAGGAGCAGGAAAAAGCAAAAAATTTCAGAATTGCACCTTGCAATGTGGAGAAATTACTGTTTGTGCATTTACAATATTCATTGATTTTTACCATTGAAAAACGTCCAGAAATGATTGAAGCTACTGACTGAATGAAAGTAGCTGGCATCTCACTCTCTTTGAATCTTCTTTATCATGCTAAGAGGAGCAGGAAAAAGCAAAAAATTTCAGACTTGCACCTTGCAATGCGGAGAAATTACTATTTGTGCATTTACAATATTCATTGATTTTTGCCATTGAAAAACATCATGTTATTCATATACCAGAAATGTTTGAAGCTACTGACTGAATGAAAGGAGCTGGCATCTCACTCTCTTTGAATCTTCTTTATCATGCTAAGAGGAGCAGGAAAAAGCAAAAAATTTCAGAATTGCACCTTGCAATGCGGAGAAATTACTGTTTGTGCATTTACAATATTCATTGATTTTTGCCATTGAAAAACATCATGTTATTCATATACCAGAAATGTTTGAAGCTACTGACTGAATGAAAGGAGCTGACATCTCACTCTCTTTGAATCTTCTTTATCATGCTAAGAGGAGCAGGAAAAAGCAAAAAATTTCAGAATTGCACCTTGCAATGCGGAGAAATTACTGTTTGTGCATTTACAATATTCATTGATTTTTGCCATTGAAAAATGTCCAGAAATGATTGAAGCTACTGACTGAATGAAAGGAGCTGGCATCTCACTCTCTTTGAATCATGCTAAGAGGAGCAGGAAAAAGCAAAAAATTTCAGAATTGCACCTTGCAATGCGGAGAAATTACTGTTTGTGCATTTACAATATTCATTGATTTTTGCCATTGAAAAACATCATGTTATTCATATACCAGAAATGTTTGAAGCTACTGACTGAATGAAAGGAGCTGGCATCTCACTCTCTTTGAATCTTCTTTATCATGCTAAGAGGAGCAGGAAAAAGCAAAAAATTTTAGAATTGCACCTTGCAATGTGGAGAAATTACTGTTTGTGCATTTACAATATTCATTGATTTTTACCATTGAAAAACGTCCAGAAATGATTGAAGCTACTGACTGAATGAAAGTAGCTGGCATCTCACTCTCTTTGAATCTTCTTTATCATGCTAAGAGGAGCAGGAAAAAGCAAAAAATTTCAGACTTGCACCTTGCAATGCGGAGAAATTACTGTTTGTGCATTTACAATATTCATTGATTTTTGCCATTGAAAAACATCATGTTATTCATATACCAGAAATGTTTGAAGCTACTGACTGAATGAAAGGAGCTGGCATCTCACTCTCTTTGAATCTTCTTTATCATGCTAAGAGGAGCAGGAAAAAGCAAAAAATTTCAGAATTGCACCTTGCAATGCGGAGAAATTACTGTTTGTGCATTTACAATATTCATTGATTTTTGCCATTGAAAAACGTCCAGAAATGATTGAAGCTACTGACTGAATGAAAGGAGCTGGCATCTCACTCTCTTTGAATCTTCTTTATCATGCTAAGAGGAGCAGGAAAAAGCAAAAAATTTCAGAATTGCACCTTGCAATGCGGAGAAATTACTGTTTGTGCATTTACAATATTCATTGATTTTTGCCATTGAAAAACGTCCAGAAATGATTGAAGCTACTGACTGAATGAAAGGAGCTGGCATCTCACTCTCTTTGAATCTTCTTTATCATGCTAAGAGGAGCAGGAAAAAGCAAAAAATTTCAGAATTGCACCTTGCAATGCGGAGAAATTACTGTTTGTGCATTTACAATATTCATTGATTTTTGCCATTGAAAAACATGTTATTCATATACCAGAAATGTTTGAAGCTACTGACTGAATGAAAGGAGCTGGCACCTCACTCTCTTTGAATCTTCTTTATCATGCTAAGAGGAGCGGGAAAAAGCAAAAAATTTCAGAATTGCACCTTGCAATGCGGAAAAATTACTGTTTGTGCATTTACAATATTCATTGATTTTTGCCATTGAAAAACGTCCAGAAATGATTGAAGGTACTGACTGAATGAAAGGAGCTGGCATCTCACTCTCTTTGAATCTTCTTTATCATGCTAAGAGGAGCAGGAAAAAGCAAAAAATTTCAGAATTGCACCTTGCACTGCGGAGAAATTACTGTTTGTGCATTTACAATATTCATTGATTTTTGCCATTGAAAAACGTCCAGAAATGATTGAAGCTACTGACTGAATGAAAGGAGCTGGCATCTCACTCTCTTTGAATCTTCTTTATCATGCTAAGAGGAGCAGGAAAAAGCAAACAATTTCAGAATTGCACCTTGCAATGCGGAGAAATTACAGTTTGTGCATTTACAATATTCATTGATTTTTGCCATTGAAAAACATCCAGAAATGATTGAAGCTACTGACTGAATGAAAGGAGCTGGCATCTCACTCTCTTTGAATCTTCTTTATCATGCTAAGAGGAGCAGGAAAAAGCAAAAAGTTTCAGAATTGCACCTTGCAATGCGGAGAAATTACTGTTTGTGCATTTACAATATTCATTGATTTTTGCCATTGAAAAACATCATGTTATTCATATACCAGAAATGTTTGAAGCTACTGACTGAATGAAAGGAGCTGGCATCTCACTCTCTTTGAATCTTCTTTATCATGCTAAGAGGAGCAGGAAAAAGCAAAAAATTTCAGAATTGCACCTTGCAATGTGGAGAAATTACTGTTTGTGCATTTACAATATTCATTGATTTTTACCATTGAAAAACGTCCAGAAATGATTGAAGCTACTGACTGAATGAAAGTAGCTGCCATCTCACTCTCTTTGAATCTTTTTTATCATGCTAAGAGGAGCAGGAAAAAGCAAAAAATTTCAGACTTGCACCTTGCAATGCGGAGAAATTACTGTTTGTGCATTTACAATATTCATTGATTTTTGCCATTGAAAAACATCATGTTATTCATATACCAGAAATGTTTGAAGCTACTGACTGAATGAAAGGAGCTGGCATCTCACTCTCTTTGAATCTTCTTTATCATGCTAAGAGGAGCAGGAAAAAGCAAAAAATTTCAGAATTGCACCTTGCAATGCGGAGAAATTACTTTTTGTGCATTTACAATATTCATTGATTTTTGCCATTGAAAAACGTCCAGAAATGATTGAAGCTACTGACTGAATGAAAGGAGCTGGCATCTCACTCTCTTTGAATCTTCTTTATCATGCTAAGAGGAGCAGGAAAAAGCAAAAAATTTCAGAATTGCACCTTGCAATGCGGAGAAATTACTGTTTGTGCATTTACAATATTCATTGATTTTTGCCATTGAAAAACGTCCAGAAATGATTGAAGCTACTGACTGAATGAAAGGAGCTGGCATCTCACTCTCTTTGAATCTTCTTTATCATGCTAAGAGGAGCAGGAAAAAGCAAAAAATTTCAGAATTGCACCTTGCAATGCGGAGAAATTACTGTTTGTGCATTTACAATATTCATTGATTTTTGCCATTGAAAAACGTCCAGAAATGATTGAAGCTACTAACTGAATGAAAGGAGCTGGCATCTCACTCTCTTTGAATCTTCTTTATCATGCTAAGAGGAGCAGGAAAAAGCAAAAAATTTCAGAATTGCACCTTGCAATGCGGAGAAATTACAGTTTGTGCATTTACAATATTCATTGATTTTTGCCATTGAGAAACGTCCAGAAATGATTGAAGCTACTGACTGAATGAAAGGAGCTGGCATCTCACTCTCTTTGAATCTTCTTTATCATGCTAAGAGGAACAGGAAAAAGCAAAAAATTTCAGAATTGCACCTTGCAATGCGGAGAAATTACTGTTTGTGCATTTACAATATTCATTGATTTTTGCCATTGAAAAACATCATGTTATTTATATACCAGAAATGTTTGAAGCTACTGACTGAATGAAAGGAGCTGGCATCTCACTCTCTTTGAATCTTCTTTATCATGCTAAGAGGAGCAGGAAAAAGAAAAAAATTTCAGAATTGCACCTTGCAATGTGGAGAAATTACTGTTTGTGCATTTACAATATTCATTGATTTTTACCATTGAAAAACGTCCAGAAATGATTGAAGCTACTGACTGAATGAAAGTAGCTGGCATCTCACTCTCTTTGAATTTTCTTTATCATGCTAAGAGGAGCAGGAAAAAGCAAAAAATTTCAGACTTGCACCTTGCAATGCGGAGAAATTACTGTTTGTGCATTTACAATATTCATTGATTTTTGCCATTGAAAAACATCATGTTATTCATATACCAGAAATGTTTGAAGCTACTGACTGAATGAAAGGAGCTGGCATCTCACTCTCTTTGAATCTTCTTTATCATGCTAAGAGGAGCAGGAAAAAGCAAAAAATTTCAGAATTGCACCTTGCAATGCGGAGAAATTACTGTTTGTGCATTTACAATATTCATTGATTTTTGCCATTGAAAAACATCATGTTATTCATATACAAGAAATGTTTGAAGCTACTGACTGAATGAAAGGAGCTGGCATCTCAATCTCTTTGAATCTTCTTTATCATGCTAAGAGGAGCAGGAAAAAGCAAAAAATTTCAGAATTGCACCTTGCAATGTGGAGAAATTACTGTTTGTGCATTTACAATATTCATTGATTTTTACCATTGAAAAACGTCCAGAAATGATTGAAGCTACTGACTGAATGAAAGTAGCTGGCATCTCACTCTCTTTGAATCTTCTTTATCATGCTAAGAGGAGCAGGAAAAAGCAAAAAATTTCAGACTTGCACCTTGCAATGCGGAGAAATTACTATTTGTGCATTTACAATATTCATTGATTTTTGCCATTGAAAAACATCATGTTATTCATATACCAGAAATGTTTGAAGCTACTGACTGAATGAAAGGAGCTGGCATCTCACTCTCTTTGAATCTTCTTTATCATGCTAAGAGGAGCAGGAAAAAGCAAAAAATTTCAGAATTGCACCTTGCAATGCGGAGAAATTACTGTTTGTGCATTTACAATATTCATTGATTTTTGCCATTGAAAAACATCATGTTATTCATATACCAGAAATGTTTGAAGCTACTGACTGAATGAAAGGAGCTGACATCTCACTCTCTTTGAATCTTCTTTATCATACTAAGAGGAGCAGGAAAAAGCAAAAAATTTCAGAATTGCACCTTGCAATGCGGAGAAATTACTGTTTGTGCATTTACAATATTCATTGATTTTTGCCATTGAAAAATGTCCAGAAATGATTGAAGCTACTGACTGAATGAAAGGAGCTGGCATCTCACTCTCTTTGAATCATGCTAAGAGGAGCAGGAAAAAGCAAAAAATTTCAGAATTGCACCTTGCAATGCGGAGAAATTACTGTTTGTGCATTTACAATATTCATTGATTTTTGCCATTGAAAAACATCATGTTATTCATATACCAGAAATGTTTGAAGCTACTGACTGAATGAAAGGAGCTGGCATCTCACTCTCTTTGAATCTTCTTTATCATGCTAAGAGGAGCAGGAAAAAGCAAAAAATTTTAGAATTGCACCTTGCAATGTGGAGAAATTACTGTTTGTGCATTTACAATATTCATTGATTTTTACCATTGAAAAACGTCCAGAAATGATTGAAGCTACTGACTGAATGAAAGTAGCTGGCATCTCACTCTCTTTGAATCTTCTTTATCATGCTAAGAGGAGCAGGAAAAAGCAAAAAATTTCAGACTTGCACCTTGCAATGCGGAGAAATTACTGTTTGTGCATTTACAATATTCATTGATTTTTGCCATTGAAAAACATCATGTTATTCATATACCAGAAATGTTTGAAGCTACTGACTGAATGAAAGGAGCTGGCATCTCACTCTCTTTGAATCTTCTTTATCATGCTAAGAGGAGCAGGAAAAAGCAAAAAATTTCAGAATTGCACCTTGCAATGCGGAGAAATTACTGTTTGTGCATTTACAATATTCATTGATTTTTGCCATTGAAAAACGTCCAGAAATGATTGAAGCTACTGACTGAATGAAAGGAGCTGGCATCTCACTCTCTTTGAATCTTCTTTATCATGCTAAGAGGAGCAGGAAAAAGCAAAAAATTTCAGAATTGCACCTTGCAATGCGGAGAAATTACTGTTTGTGCATTTACAATATTCATTGATTTTTGCCATTGAAAAACGTCCAGAAATGATTGAAGCTACTGACTGAATGAAAGGAGCTGGCATCTCACTCTCTTTGAATCTTCTTTATCATGCTAAGAGGAGCAGGAAAAAGCAAAAAATTTCAGAATTGCACCTTGCAATGCGGAGAAATTACTGTTTGTGCATTTACAATATTCATTGATTTTTGCCATTGAAAAACATGTTATTCATATACCAGAAATGTTTGAAGCTACTGACTGAATGAAAGGAGCTGGCACCTCACTCTCTTTGAATCTTCTTTATCATGCTAAGAGGAGCGGGAAAAAGCAAAAAATTTCAGAATTGCACCTTGCAATGCGGAAAAATTACTGTTTGTGCATTTACAATATTCATTGATTTTTGCCATTGAAAAACGTCCAGAAATGATTGAAGGTACTGACTGAATGAAAGGAGCTGGCATCTCACTCTCTTTGAATCTTCTTTATCATGCTAAGAGGAGCAGGAAAAAGCAAAAAATTTCAGAATTGCACCTTGCAATGCGGAGAAATTACTGTTTGTGCATTTACAATATTCATTGATTTTTGCCATTGAAAAACGTCCAGAAATGATTGAAGCTACTGACTGAATGAAAGGAGCTGGCATCTCACTCTCTTTGAATCTTCTTTATCATGCTAAGAGGAGCAGGAAAAAGCAAACAATTTCAGAATTGCACCTTGCAATGCGGAGAAATTACAGTTTGTGCATTTACAATATTCATTGATTTTTGCCATTGAAAAACATCCAGAAATGATTGAAGCTACTGACTGAATGAAAGGAGCTGGCATCTCACTCTCTTTGAATCTTCTTTATCATGCTAAGAGGAGCAGGAAAAAGCAAAAAGTTTCAGAATTGCACCTTGCAATGCGGAGAAATTACTGTTTGTGCATTTACAATATTCATTGATTTTTGCCATTGAAAAACATCATGTTATTCATATACCAGAAATGTTTGAAGCTACTGACTGAATGAAAGGAGCTGGCATCTCACTCTCTTTGAATCTTCTTTATCATGCTAAGAGGAGCAGGAAAAAGCAAAAAATTTCAGAATTGCACCTTGCAATGTGGAGAAATTACTGTTTGTGCATTTACAATATTCATTGATTTTTACCATTGAAAAACGTCCAGAAATGATTGAAGCTACTGACTGAATGAAAGTAGCTGGCATCTCACTCTCTTTGAATCTTCTTTATCATGCTAAGAGGAGCAGGAAAAAGCAAAAAATTTCAGACTTGCACCTTGCAATGCGGAGAAATTACTGTTTGTGCATTTACAATATTCATTGATTTTTGCCATTGAAAAACATCATGTTATTCATATACCAGAAATGTTTGAAGCTACTGGCTGAATGAAAGGAGCTGGCATCTCACTCTCTTTGAATCTTATTTATCATGCTAAGAGGAGCAGGAAAAAGCAAAAAATTTCAGAATTGCACCTTGCAATGCGGAGAAATTACTGTTTGTGCATTTACAATATTCATTGATTTTTGCCATTGAAAAACATCATGTTATTCATATACCAGAAATGATTGAAGCTACTGACTGAATGAAAGGAGCTGGCATCTCACTCTCTTTGAATCTTCTTTATCATGCTAAGAGGAGCAGGAAAAAGCAAAAAATTTCAGAATTGCACCTTGCAATGCGGAGAAATTACTGTTTGTGCATTTACAATATTCATTGATTTTTGCCATTGAAAAACGTCCAGAAATGATTGAAGCTACTGACTGAATGAAAGGAGCTGGCATCTCACTCTCTTTGAATCTTCTTTATCATGCTAAGAGGAGCAGGAAAAAGCAAAAAATTTCAGAATTGCACCTTGCAATGCGGAGAAATTACTGTTTGTGCATTTACAATATTCATTGATTTTTGCCATTGAAAAACATCATGTTATTCATATACCAGAAATGTTTGAAGCTACTGACTGAATGAAAGGAGCTGGAATCTCACTCTCTTTGAATCTTCTTTATCATGCTAAGAGGAGCAGGAAAAAGCAAAAAATTTCAGAATTGCACCTTGCAATGCGGAGAATTTACTGTTTGTGCATTTACAATATTCATTGATTTTTGCCATTGAAAAACGTCCAGAAATGATTGAAGCTACTGACTGAATGAAAGGAGCTGGCATCTCACTCTCTTTGAATCTTCTTTATCATGCTAAGAGGAGCAGGAAAAGGCAAAAAATTTCAGAATTGCACCTTGCAATGCGGAGAAATTAATGTTTGTGCATTTACAATATTCATTGATTTTTGCCATTGAAAAACATCATGTTATTCATATACCAGAAATGTTTGAAGCTACTGACTGAATGAAAGGAGCTGGCATCTCACTCTCTTTGAATCTTCTTTATCATGCTAAGAGGAGCAGGAAAAAACAAAAAATTTCAGAATTGCACCTTGCAATGCGAATAAATTACTGTTTGTGCATTTACAATATTCATTGATTTTTGCCATTGAAAAACATCATGTTATTCATATACCAGAAATGATTGAAGCTACTGAATGAATGAAAGGAGCTGGCATCTCACTCTCTTTGAATCTTCTTTATCATGCTAAGAGGAGCAGGAAAAAGCAAAACATTTCAGAATTGCACCTTGCAATGCGGAGAAATTACTGTTTGTGCATTTACAATATTCATTGATTTTTGCCATTGAAAAACATCATGTTATTCACATACCAGAAATGATTGAAGCTACTGACTGAATGAAAGGAGCTGGCATCTCACTCTCTTTGAATCTTCTTTATCATGCTAAGAGGAGCAGGAAAAAGCAAAAAATTTCAGAATTGCACCTCGCAATGCGGAGAAATTACTGTTTGTGCATTTACAATATTCATTGATTTTTGAGATTGAAAAACGTCCAGAAATGATTGAAGCTACTGACTGAATGAAAGGAGCTGGCATCTCACTCTCTTTGAATCTTCTTTATCATGCTAAGAGGAGCAGGAAAAAGCAAAAAATTTCAGAATTGCACCTTGCAATGCGGAGAAATTGCTGTTTGTGCATTTACAAAATTCATTGATTTTTGCCATTGAAAAACATCATGTTATTCATATACCAGAAATGTTTGAAGCTACTGACTGAATGAAAGGAGCTGGCATCTCACTCTCTTTGAATCTTCTTTATCATGCTAAGAGGAGCAGGAAAAAGCAAAAAATTTCAGAATTGCACCTTGCAATGCGGAGAAATTACTGTTTGTGCATTTACAATATTCATTGATTTTTGCCATTGAAAAACGTCCAGAAATGATTGAAGCTACTGACTGAATGAAAGGAGCTGGCATCTCACTCTCTTTGAATCTTCTTTATCATGCTAAGAGGAGCAGGAAAAAGCAAAAAATTTCAGAATTGCACCTTGCAATGCGGAGAAATTACTGTTTGTGCATTTACAATATACATTGATTTTTGCCATTGAAAAACGTCCAGAAATGATTGAAGCTACTGACTGAATGAAAGGAGCTGGCATCTCACTCTCTTTGAATCTTCTTTATCATGCTAAGAGGAGCAGGAAAAAGCAAAAAATTTCAGAATTGCACCTTGCAATGCGGAGAAATTACTGTTTGTGCATTTACAATATTCATTGATTTTTGCCGTTGAAAAAAGTCCAGAAATGATTTAAGCTACTGACTGAATGAAAGGAGCTGGCATCTCACTCTCTTTGAATCTTCTTTATCATGCTAAGAGGAGCAGGAAAAAGCAAAAAATTTCAGAATTGCACCTTGCAATGCGGAGAAATTACTGTTTGTGCATTTACAATATTCATTGATTTTTGCCATTGAAAAACATCATGTTATTCATATACCAGAAATGATTGAAGCTACTGACTGAATGAAAGGAGCTGGCATCTCACTCTCTTTGAATCTTCTTTATCATGCTAAGAGGAGCAGGAAAAAGCAAGAAATTTCAGAATTGCACCTTGCAATGCGGAGAAATTACTGTTTGTGCATTTACAATATTCATTGATTTTTGCCATTGAAAAACATCATGTTATTCATATACCAGAAATGTTTGAAGCTACTGACTGAATGAAAGGACCTGGCATCTCACTCTCTTTGAATCTTCTTTATCATGCTAAGAGGAGCAGGAAAAAGCAAAAAATTTCAGAATTGCACCTTGCAATGTGGAGAAATTACTGTTTGTGCATTTACAATATTCATTGATTTTTACCATTGAAAAACGTCCAGAAATGATTGAAGCTACTGACTGAATGAAAGTAGCTGCCATCTCACTCTCTTTGAATCTTTTTTATCATGCTAAGAGGAGCAGGAAAAAGCAAAAAATTTCAGACTTGCACCTTGCAATGCGGAGAAATTACTGTTTGTGCATTTACAATATTCATTGATTTTTGCCATTGAAAAACATCATGTTATTCATATACCAGAAATGTTTGAAGCTACTGACTGAATGAAAGGAGCTGGCATCTCACTCTCTTTGAATCTTCTTTATCATGCTAAGAGGAGCAGGAAAAAGCAAAAAATTTCAGAATTGCACCTTGCAATGCGGAGAAATTACTTTTTGTGCATTTACAATATTCATTGATTTTTGCCATTGAAAAACGTCCAGAAATGATTGAAGCTACTGACTGAATGAAAGGAGCTGGCATCTCACTCTCTTTGAATCTTCTTTATCATGCTAAGAGGAGCAGGAAAAAGCAAAAAATTTCAGAATTGCACCTTGCAATGCGGAGAAATTACTGTTTGTGCATTTACAATATTCATTGATTTTTGCCATTGAAAAACGTCCAGAAATGATTGAAGCTACTGACTGAATGAAAGGAGCTGGCATCTCACTCTCTTTGAATCTTCTTTATCATGCTAAGAGGAGCAGGAAAAAGCAAAAAATTTCAGAATTGCACCTTGCAATGCGGAGAAATTACTGTTTGTGCATTTACAATATTCATTGATTTTTGCCATTGAAAAACATGTAATTCATATACCAGAAATGTTTGAAGCTACTGACTGAATGAAAGGAGCTGGCACCTCACTCTCTTTGAATCTTCTTTATCATGCTAAGAGGAGCGGGAAAAAGCAAAAAATTTCAGAATTGCACCTTGCAATGCGGAGAAATTACTGTTTGTGCATTTACAATATTCATTGATTTTTGCCATTGAAAAACGTCCAGAAATGATTGAAGGTACTGACTGAATGAAAGGAGCTGGCATCTCACTCTCTTTGAATCTTCTTTATCATGCTAAGAGGAGCAGGAAAAAGCAAAAAATTTCAGAATTGCACCTTGCAATGCGGAGAAATTACTGTTTGTGCATTTACAATATTCATTGATTTTTGCCATTGAAAAACGTCCAGAAATGATTGAAGCTACTAACTGAATGAAAGGAGCTGGCATCTCACTCTCTTTGAATCTTCTTTATCATGCTAAGAGGAGCAGGAAAAAGCAAAAAATTTCAGAATTGCACCTTGCAATGCGGAGAAATTACAGTTTGTGCATTTACAATATTCATTGATTTTTGCCATTGAGAAACGTCCAGAAATGATTGAAGCTACTGACTGAATGAAAGGAGCTGGCATCTCACTCTCTTTGAATCTTCTTTATCATGCTAAGAGGAACAGGAAAAAGCAAAAAATTTCAGAATTGCACCTTGCAATGCGGAGAAATTACTGTTTGTGCATTTACAATATTCATTGATTTTTGCCATTGAAAAACATCATGTTATTTATATACCAGAAATGTTTGAAGCTACTGACTGAATGAAAGGAGCTGGCATCTCACTCTCTTTGAATCTTCTTTATCATGCTAAGAGGAGCAGGAAAAAGCAAAAAATTTCAGAATTGCACCTTGCAATGTGGAGAAATTACTGTTTGTGCATTTACAATATTCATTGATTTTTACCATTGAAAAACGTCCAGAAATGATTGAAGCTACTGACTGAATGAAAGTAGCTGGCATCTCACTCTCTTTGAATTTTCTTTATCATGCTAAGAGGAGCAGGAAAAAGCAAAAAATTTCAGACTTGCACCTTGCAATGCGGAGAAATTACTGTTTGTGCATTTACAATATTCATTGATTTTTGCCATTGAAAAACATCATGTTATTCATATACCAGAAATGTTTGAAGCTACTGACTGAATGAAAGGAGCTGGCATCTCACTCTCTTTGAATCTTCTTTATCATGCTAAGAGGAGCAGGAAAAAGCAAAAAATTTCAGAATTGCACCTTGCAATGCGGAGAAATTACTGTTTGTGCATTTACAATATTCATTGATTTTTGCCATTGAAAAACATCATGTTATTCATATACAAGAAATGTTTGAAGCTACTGACTGAATGAAAGGAGCTGGCATCTCACTCTCTTTGAATCTTCTTTATCATGCTAAGAGGAGCAGGAAAAAGCAAAAAATTTCAGAATTGCACCTTGCAATGCGGAGAAATTACAGTTTGTGCATTTACATTATTCATTGATTTTTGCCATTGAAAAACATCCAGAAATGATTGAAGCTACTGACTGAATGAAAGGAGCTGGCATCTCACTCTCTTTGAATCTTCTTTATCATGCTAAGAGGAGCAGGAAAAAGCAAAAAATTTCAGAATTGCACCTTGCAATGCGGAGAAATTACTGTTTGTGCATTTACAATATTCATTGATTTTTGCCATTGAAAAACATCATGTTATTCATATACCAGAAATGTTTGAAGCTACTGACTGAATGAAAGGAGCTGGCATCTCACTCTCTTTGAATCTTCTTTATCATGCTAAGAGGAGCAGGAAAAAGCAAAAAATTTCAGAATTGCACCTTGCAATGTGGAGAAATTACTGTTTGTGCATTTACAATATTCATTGATTTTTACCATTGAAAAACGTCCAGAAATGATTGAAGCTACTGACTGAATGAAAGTAGCTGGCATCTCACTCTCTTTGAATCTTCTTTATCATGCTAAGAGGAGCAGGAAAAAGCAAAAAATTTCAGACTTGCACCTTGCAATGCGGAGAAATTACTGTTTGTGCATTTACAATATTCATTGATTTTTGCCATTGAAAAACATCATGTTATTCATATACCAGAAATGTTTGAAGCTACTGACTGAATGAAAGGAGCTGGCATCTCACTCTCTTTGAATCTTCTTTATCATGCTAAGAGGAGCAGGAAAAAGCAAAAAATTTCAGAATTGCACCTTGCAATGCGGAGAAATTACTGTTTGTGCATTTACAATATTCATTGATTTTTGCCATTGAAAAACATCATGTTATTCATATACCAGAAATGTTTGAAGCTACTGACTGAATGAAAGGAGCTGGCATCTCAATCTCTTTGAATCTTCTTTATCATGCTAAGAGGAGCAGGATAAAGCAAAAAATTTCAGAATTGCACCTTGCAATGTGGAGAAATTACTGTTTGTGCATTTACAATATTCATTGATTTTTACCATTGAAAAACGTCCAGAAATGATTGAAGCTACTGACTGAATGAAAGTAGCTGGCATCTCACTCTCTTTGAATCTTCTTTATCATGCTAAGAGGAGCAGGAAAAAGCAAAAAATTTCAGACTTGCACCTTGCAATGCGGAGAAATTACTGTTTGTGCATTTACAATATTCATTGATTTTTGCCATTGAAAAACATCATGTTATTCATATACCAGAAATGTTTGAAGCTACTGACTGAATGAAAGGAGCTGGCATCTCACTCTCTTTGAATCTTCTTTATCATGCTAAGAGGAGCAGGAAAAAGCAAAAAATTTCAGACTTGCACCTTGCAATGCGGAGAAATTACTGTTTGTGCATTTACAATATTCATTGATTTTTGCCATTGAAAAACATCATGTTATTCATATACCAGAAATGTTTGAAGCTACTGACTGAATGAAAGGAACTGGCATCTCACTCTCTTTGAATCTTCTTTATCATGCTAAGAGGAGCAGGAAAAAGCAAAAAATTTCAGAATTGCACCTTGCAATGCGGAGAAATTACTGTTTGTGCATTTACAATATTCATTGATTTTTGCCATTGAAAAACGTCCAGAAATGATTGAAGGTACTGACTGAATGAAAGGAGCTGGCATCTCACTCTCTTTGAATCTTCTTTATCATTCTAAGAGGAGCAGGAAAAAGCAAAAAATTTCAGAATTGCACCTTGCAATGCGGAGAAATTACTGTTTGTGCATTTACAATATTCATTGATTTTTGCCATTGAAAAACGTCCAGAAATGATTGAAGCTACTGACTCAATGAATGGAGCTGGCATCTCACTCTCTTTGAATCTTCTTTATCATGCTAAGAGGAGCAGGAAAAAGCAAAAAATTTCAGAATTGCACCTTGCAATGCGGAGAAATTACAGTTTGTGCATTTACAATATTCATTGATTTTTGCCATTGAAAAACGTCCAGAAATGATTGAAGCTACTGACTGAATGAAAGGAGCTGGCATCTCACTCTCTTTGAATCTTCTTTATCATGCTAAGAGGAGCAGGAAAAAGCAAAAAATTTCAGAATTGCACCTTGCAATGCGGAGAAATTACTGTTTGTGCATTTACAATATTCGTTGATTTTTGCCATTGAAAAACGTCCAGAAATGATTGAAGCTACTGACTGAATGAAAGGAGCTGGCATCTCACTCTCTTTGAATCTTCTTTATCATGCTAAGAGGAGCAGGAAAAAGCAAAAAATTTCAGAATTGCACCTTGCAATGCGGAGAAATTACAGTTTGTGCATTTACAATATTCATTGATTTTTGCCATTGAAAAACGTCCAGAAATGATTGAAGCTACTGACTGAATGAAAGGAGCTGGCATCTCACTCTCTTTGAATCTTCTTTATCATGCTAAGAGGAGCAGGAAAAAGCAAAAAATTTCAGAATTGCACCTTGCAATGCGGAGAAATTACTGTTTGTGCATTTACAATATTCATTGATTTTTGCCATTGAAAAACATGTTATTCATATACCAGAAATGTTTGAAGCTCCTGACTGAATGAAAGGAGCTGGCACCTCACTCTCTTTGAATCTTCTTTATCATGCTAAGAGGAGCAGGAAAAAGCAAAAAATTTCAGAATTGCACCTTGCAATGCGGAGAAATTACTGTTTGTGCATTTACAATATTCATTGATTTTTGCCATTGAAAAACGTCCAGAAATGATTGAAGCTACTGACTGAATGAAAGGAGCTGGCATCTCACTCTCTTTGAATCTTCTTTATCATGCTAAGAGGAGCAGGAAAAAGCAAAAAATTTCAGAATTGCACCTTGCAATGCGGAGAAATTACTGTTTGTGCATTTACAATATTCATTGATTTTTGCCATTGAAAAATGTCCAGAAATGATTGAAGCTACTGACTGAATGAAAGGAGCTGGCATCTCACTCTCTTTGAATCTTCTTTATCATGCTAAGAGGAGCAGGAAAAAGCAAAAAATTTCAGAATTGCGCCTTGCAATGCGGAGAAATTACTGTTTGTGCATTTACAAAATTCATTGATTTTTGCCATTGAAAAACATCATGTTATTCATATACCAGAAATGATTGAAGCTACTGACTGAATGAAAGGAGCTGGCATCTCATTCTCTTTGAATCTTCTTTATCATGCTAAGAGGAGCAGGAAAAAGTAAAAAATTTCAGAATTGCACCTTGCAATGCGGAGAAATTACTGTTTGTGCATTTACAATATTCAATGATTTTTGCCATTGAAAAACGTCCAGAAATGATTGAAGCTACTGACTGAATGAAAGGAGCTGGCATCTCACTCTCTTTGAATCTTGTTTATCATGCTAAGAGGAGCAGGAAAAAGCAAAAAATTTCAGAATTGCACCTTGCAATGCGGAGAAATTACTGTTTGTGCATTTACAATATTCATTGATTTTTGCCATTGAAAAACGTCCAGAAATGATTGAAGCTACTGACTGAATGAAAGGAGCTGGCATCTCACTCTCTTTGAATCTTCTTTATCATGCTAAGAGGAGCAGGAAAAAGCAAAAAATTTCAGAATTGCACCTTGCAATGCGGAGAAATTACTGTTTGTGCATTTACAATATTCATTGATTTTTGCCATTGAAAAACGTCCAGAAATGATTGAAGCTACTGACTGAATGAAAGGAGCTGGCATCTCACTCTCTTTGAATCTTCTTTATCATGCTAAGAGGAGCAGGAAAAAGCAAAAAATTTCAGAATTGCACCTTGCAATGCGGAGAAATTACTGTTTGTGCATTTACAATATTCATTGATTTTTGCTATTGAAAAACATCATGTTATTCATATACCAGAAATGATTGAAGCTACTGACTGAATGAAAGGAGCTGGCATCTCACTCTCTTTGAATCTTCTTTATCATGCTAAGAGGAGCAGGAAAAAGCAAAAAATTTCAGAATTGCTCCTTGCAATGCGGAGAAATTACTGTTTGTGCATTTACAATATTCATTGATTTTTGCGATTGAAAAACATCATGTTATTCATATACCAGAAATGATTGAAGCTACTGACTGAATGAAAGGAGCTGGCATCTCATTCTCTTTGAATCTTCTTTATCATGCTAAGAGGAGCAGGAAAAAGTAAAAAATTTCAGAATTGCACCTTGCAATGCGGAGAAATTACTGTTTGTGCATTTACAATATTCAATGATTTTTGCCATTGAAAAACGTCCAGAAATGATTGAAGCTACTGACTGAATGAAAGGAGCTGGCATCTAACTCTCTTTGAATCTTGTTTATCATGCTAAGAGGAGCAGGAAAAAGCAAAAAATTTCAGAATTGCACCTTGCAATGCGGAGAAATTACTGTTTGTGCATTTACAATATTCATTGATTTTTGCCATTGAAAAACGTCCAGAAATGATTGAAGCTACTGACTGAATGAAAGGAGCTGGCATCTCACTCTCTTTGAATCTTCTTTATCATGCTAAGAGGAGCAGGAAAAAGCAAAAAATTTCAGAATTGCACCTTGCAATGCGGAGAAATTACTGTTTGTGCATTTACAATATTCATTGATTTTTGCCATTGAAAAACGTCCAGAAATGATTGAAGCTACTGACTGAATGAAAGGAGCTGGCATCTCACTCTCTTTGAATCTTCTTTATCATGCTAAGAGGAGCAGGAAAAAGCAAAAAATTTCAGAATTGCACCTTGCAATGCGGAGAAATTACTGTTTGTGCATTTACAATATTCATTGATGTTTGCTATTGAAAAACATCATGTTATTCATATACCAGAAATGATTGAAGCTACTGACTGAATGAAAGGAGCTGGCATCTCACTCTCTTTGAATCTTCTTTATCATGCTAAGAGGAGCAGGAAAAAGCAAAAAATTTCAGAATTGCACCTTGCAATGCGGAGAAATTGCAGTTTGTGCATTTACAATATTCATTGATTTTTGCCATTGAAAAACGTCCAGAAATGATTGAAGCTACTGACTGAATGAAAGGAGCTGGCATCTCACTCTCTTTGAATCTTCTTTATCATGCTAAGAGGAGCAGGAAAAAGCAAAAAATTTCAGAATTGCACCTTGCAATGCGGAGGACCAGGGGAGGAGTCCTGAGATAATTTGCATATTCCCACTGCATTTTGGGGTAAGTGAAGAGTCTCCGCGAGCTCAAAGAACACTGGATTTTGGCTGTTGGAGCTGAAAAGAGGACATCGGTAAACCAGGGGAGGAGTCCTGAGGAGATAATTTGCATATTCCCACTGCATTTTGGGGTAAGTGAAGAGTCTCCGCGAGCTCAAAGAACACTGGATTTTGGCTGTTGGAGCTGAAAAGAGGACATCGGTAAACCAGGGGAGGAGTCCTGAGGAGATAATTTGCATATTCCCACTGCATTTTGGGGTAAGTGAAGAGTCTCCGCGAGCTCAAAGAACACTGGATTTTGGCTGTTGGAGCTGAAAAGAGGACATCGGTAAACCAGGGGAGGAGTCCTGAGGAGATAATTTGCATATTCCCACTGCATTTTGGGGTAAGTGAAGAGTCTCCGCGAGCTCAAAGAACACTGGATTTTGGCTGTTGGAGCTGAAAAGAGGACATCGGTAAACCGCGCGCCGGTAGGCGCGCGCATTTTGAAGCTTTTTTTTTAAGCTTTTTTCACTGTTTTCAGAACATTAACAATAAGAACATGGAAGAGTCCAGGAGCCATTTGGTGAGCTGCATATCCTGCTACATGTTCACAGACTTGCCAGTGGAAAAGCCAAACTTCACATGCCAGAAATGCAAGCTTGTGTCCCTGTTGGAGGAAAAGTTGCGAAATATAGAAGAGAGGTTAACTACCTTGAAAATCATTAAGGAAGGTGAAGAGTTCTTAGACAGAGCAGAATTATCTCTTCATGATTCAGAAAGAGAAGAAATTCGAACTGCACCTGACGAAACAGAGAAATGGAAGCATGTGACCCACCGAAGCAGGAGGATCGAGAGGCAGTCAGCACCCATACTGCTCAGGAACCAGTACCAGGCTCTCTCGCAGGAGCACCATGAAGAAATACAGCAAGATAAGACTTTGCCAGCAATGAATAACCTTGTAAGCCCTCAGAATCCTCCTGGATGGAGAAAGAAGAATGTTGTGAAGAAAAAACGGAGAGTGGTGGTCATGGGGGATTCCCTGTTAAGAGGAACAGAGGCCGCTATCTGCAGACCAGACATAACCTCAAGAGAAATGTGCTGTCTTCCAGGAGCAAAAATTAAAGATGTGTCTGACAGGATATCAAGACTCTTCAGACCTACAGATCACTACCCATTCCTGCTAATACATGTGGGGACAAATGACACCGCAAGAAAGGACCTGGAAACCATCTGCAGTGACTTTGAAGACTTAGGCAAGAAAGTGAAAGAATTGGGAGCGCAGGTGGTCTTCTCATCCATCCTCCCAGTGGATGGCCATGGAACAATGAGGTGGAATAAGATTCTACAGGTGAACAACTGGCTACGTCGATGGTGCCGTCAACAAGGATTTGGATTTCTGGATCACGGAATGAATTACCTATACGATGGACTACTTGCTAGAGATGGGGTGCACCTTACGAAGACTGGAAAACATGTATTTGGAAGTCGCCTTGCTACACTCATCAGAAGAGCTTTAAACTAGAACAATGTGGGAAGGGAAGCAAAAGGCCAGAAAAAGCCATACAGCTGACAAATACTATTGAGATCTCTGCTACTGGAAGTGGAAAGGAAGAACAAAGACAAAACAATTTAAATAATAAAAATATGGGAGGAAGAGAAACCAATCACAAACTAAAATGTTTTTATACAAATGCACAAAGCATGGGCAACAAACAAGGAGAATTGGAACTACTAATGCAGGAAAAGGAATATGATGTCATTGGAATCACTGAAACTTGGTGGGACGATACACATGATTGGAATAAAAGGCTAAAAGGATACAACTTATTTGCAAGAAACAGACTTGATAAACGAGGAGGAGGTGTTGCATTGTATGTTAGAAAAGCGTATATCTGCACAGAGATGGAAGCTTCAGAGACTGGGAGTTCTGTGGAAACTGTTTGGGTAAGAATACAAGGAGAGAACAACGGAAAGGACACCATTGTAGGCATTTACTACAGGCCACCTGGGCAAGCTGAAGATATGGATGAACTCTTTATGTATCAAATGACCAAGTTCTCCAAAAAATATGACGTAGTGGTCATGGGAGATTTCAACTATCCAGACATTTGTTGGGAATCTCTCTCAAGTAAAACTAACAGGTCAAGCAAATTCTTATCCTCTCTTGCTGACAACTTTATCTTCCAAAAGGTAGGGGAGAAAACAAGGGGATCTGCTACTTTGGATCTAATCCTTATAAACAGGGAGGAAATGGTTGAGGAGGTAAAGGTGGCTGGGACCCTAGGAGGCAGCGATCATGCTATTATAGAATTTTGGATAACTAGAGGAGGAAGACATGTGAAGACTCAAACTTCAAGGTTAGATTTTAGAAAGGCAGATTTTAAGAGACTCAGAAAGAGAATAGGAGGGATCCAATGGCTGGATGTCCTTAAGGACAAAAATGTCCAGGAAGGATGGGAAATTTTTAAAAATGAGATTCTCAAAGCACAATCGTTAACAATCCCGAAAAGTAGGAAGAATGGGAAGCATTTAAGGAAACCAGGATGGATGAACACAGAACTTAAACACATGCTAAAAAGAAAGAAAGAAATGTTTATTAAATGGAAAGAGGGAGGCATATCTAAAGAAGATTATAATGCAGTCTGCAGATCCTGCAGGGCACGTATCAGGTTAGCTAAAGCTGACAATGAATTAAGGCTTGCAAGAGATGTCAAAAGCAATAAAAAAGGATTTTGGGGGTATGTCAAAAGTAAAAGAAAAGTCAAAGATGCTATAGGATTTTTACAGGATGAAAATGGAGAAATGGTAAGAGAGGATGTTGAGAAGGCCGAACTTTTTAATTCCTATTTTGCATCTGTTTTCTCTCAGAAAGAAAATGTAACATCAACTGATCTTCACTGTCCTTTTAAAGGAATAGAGGAATCCAAGTTATCTGTAAACAGAAAGATTGTGAGGGAATATTTAGCCAACATAAATGAGTTCAAGTCACCAGGTCCAGATGAATTACACCCCAGAGTACTGAAGGAGATCGTAGAAGAAATTTTAGAACCACTCTCCATAATCTTTGAAAATTCTTGGAGAACAGGAGAAGTCCCAGAAGACTGGAGAAGAGCAAATGTTGTTCCTATCTTCAAAAAGGGGAAGAAGGTGGACCCAGGGAACTATAGGCCGGTGAGTCTGACTTCTATACCAGGAAAGATCTTTGAACAAATTATTAAACAACATGTATGTAAGTACATGGATAAGAATGAAGTGATTAACCAGAGTCAGCATGGGTTTGTAACTAACAAGTCATGTCAGACTAACTTAATTTCCTTCTATGACAGAATCACTGACTGGGTGGATCAGGGAAATGCTGTAGATATAGTATATCTTGACTTCAGCAAAGCATTTGACAAAGTATCTCACACCATCCTTATTGAAAAAATGACCAAGTATGCAATGGACCAGGCAACTGTTAGGTGGATTCATAACTGGCTTAGTGATCGGACTCAAAGGGTGGTTGTAAATGGCTTCACATCCAGCTGGATGAATGTCTCAAGTGGGGTACCACAGGGCTCCGTCCTGGGACCTGTATTGTTCAACATCTTTATCAATGATTTAGATGAAGGAATTGAGGGTAAACTGATTAAATTTGCTGATGACACAAAGCTAGGAAGGATAGCTAATACTAGAGAAGAGAGAGAGAGGATTCAAAAAGACCTAAATAAACTGGAGCAGTGGGCAGCAACCAACAGAATGGTTTTTAACAGGGAAAAATGCAAAGTACTACATCTGGGCAATAAAAATGAAAAAAGCATATACAGAATGGGAGGAATAGAGCTAAGCAACAGTACATGTGAAAAAGACTTAGGTATACTAATAGATCATAGACTGAACATGAGTCAACAGTGTGATGCAGCAGCAAAAAAGGCAAATACAATTCTGGGATGTATTAACAGAAGCATACAGTCTAGATCACGTGAAGTCATTATCGGTCTTTACTCCTCTTTGGTCAGACCTCATCTGGAATACTGTGTACAGTTTTGGGCACCACATTTTAAAAAAGACATAGACAAACTGGAGCAAGTTCAGAGAAGAGCGACCAGAATGGTGACTGGTCTGCAAACCATGTCCTATGAGGAACGGTTGCAGGATTTGGGAATGTTTAGCTTGCAAAAAAGAAGACTGAGAGGAGACTTAATAGCTGTCTACAAATATGTCAAGGGCTGTCACATTGTAGAAGGATCATCTTTATTCTCATTTGCACAAGGAAAGACTAGAAGCAATGGGATGAAACTGAATGGGAGGAGACACAGATTAGATATTAGAAAAAACTTTTTGACAGTTAGGGTGATCAATGAGTGGAACAGGCTGCCACGAGAGGTGGTGAGTTCCCCTTCAATGGACGTCTTCAAACAGAGGCTGGACAGACATCTGTCTGAGATGATCTAGTGAATCCTGCTTTGAGCAGGGGGTTGGACCAGATGACCCAGGAGGTCCCTTCCAACTCTACCATTCTATGATTCTATGATTCTATGATTCTATGAAATTACTGTTTGTGCATTTACAATATTCATTGATTTTTGCCATTGAAAAACATCATGTTATTCATATACCAGAAATGATTGAAGCTACTGACTGAATGAAAGGAGCTGGCATCTCACTCTCTTTGAATCTTCTTTATCATGCTAAGAGGAGCAGGAAAAAGCAAAAAATTTCAGAATTGCACCTTGCAATGCGGAGAAATTGCAGTTTGTGCATTTACAATATTCATTGATTTTTGCCATTGAAAAACGTCCAGAAATGATTGAAGCTACTGACTGAATGAAAGGAGCTGGCATCTCACTCTCTTTGAATCTTCTTTATCATGCTAAGAGGAGCAGGAAAAAGCAAAAAATTTCAGAATTGCACCTTGCAATGCGGAGAAATTACTGTTTGTGCATTTACAATATTCATTGATTTTTGCCATTGAAAAACGTCCAGAAATGATTGAAGCTACTGACTGAATGAAAGGAGCTGGCATCTCACTCTCTTTGAATCTTCTTTATCATGCTAAGAGGAGCAGGAAAAAGCAAAAAATTTCAGAATTGCACCTTGCAATGCGGAGAAATTACTGTATGTGCATTTACAATATTCATTGATTTTTGCCATTGAAAAATGTCCAGAAATGATTGAAGCTACTGACTGAATGAAAGGAGCTGGCATCTCACTCTCTTTGAATCTTCTTTATCATGCTAAGAGGAGCAGGAAAAAGCAAAAAATTTCAGAATTGCGCCTTGCAATGCGGAGAAATTACTGTTTGTGCATTTACAAAATTCATTGATTTTTGCCATTGAAAAACATCATGTTATTCATATACCAGAAATGATTGAAGCTACTGACTGAAGGAAAGGATCTGGCATCTCACTCTCTTTGAATCTTCTTTGTCATGCTAAGAGGAGCAGGAAAAAGCAAAAAATTTCAGAATTGCACCTTGCAATGCGGAGAAATTACTGTTTGTGCATTTACAATATTCATTGATTTTTGCCATTGAAAAACGTCCAGAAATGATTGAAGCTACTGACTGAATGAAAGGAGCTGGCATCTCACTCTCTTTGAATCTTCTTTATCATGCTAAGAGGAGCAGGAAAAAGCAAAACATTTCAGAATTGCACCTTGCAATGCGGAGAAATTACTGTTTGTGCATTTACAATATTCATTGATTTTTGCGATTGAAAAACATCATGTTATTCATATACCAGAAATGATTGAAGCTACTGACTGAATGAAAGGAGCTGGCATCTCACTCTCTTTGAATCTTCTTTATCATGCTAAGAGGAGCAGGAAAAAGTAAAAAATTTCAGAATTGCACCTTGCAATGCGGAGAAATTACTGTTTGTGCATTTACAATATTCAATGATTTTTGCCATTGAAAAACGTCCAGAAATGATTGAAGCTACTGACTGAATGAAAGGAGCTGGCATCTCACTCTCTTTGAATCTTCTTTATCATGCTAAGAGGAGCAGGAAAAAGCAAAAAATTTCAGAATTGCACCTTGCAATGCGGAGAAATTACTGTTTGTGCATTTACAATATTCATTGATTTTTGCCATTGAAAAACGTCCAGAAATGATTGAAGCTACTGACTGAATGAAAGGAGCTGGCATCTCACTCTCTTTGAATCTTCTTTATCATGCTAAGAGGAGCAGGAAAAAGCAAAAAATTTCAGAATTGCACCTTGCAATGCGGAGAAATTACTGTTTGTGCATTTACAATATTCATTGATTTTTGCCATTGAAAAATGTCCAGAAATGATTGAAGCTACTGACTGAATGAAAGGAGCTGGCATCTCACTCTCTTTGAATCTTCTTTATCATGCTAAGAGGAGCAGGAAAAAGCAAAAAATTTCAGAATTGCGCCTTGCAATGCGGAGAAATTACAGTTTGTGCATTTACAAAATTCATTGATTTTTGCCATTGAAAAACATCATGTTATTCATATACCAGAAATGATTGAAGCTACTGACTGAAGGAAAGGATCTGGCATCTCACTCTCTTTGAATCTTCTTTGTCATGCTAAGAGGAGCAGGAAAAAGCAAAAAATTTCAGAATTGCACCTTGCAATGCGGAGAAATTACTGTTTGTGCATTTACAATATTCATTGATTTTTGCCATTGAAAAACGTCCAGAAATGATTGAAGCTACTGACTGAATGAAAGGAGCTGGCATCTCACTCTCTTTGAATCTTCTTTATCATGCTAAGAGGAGCAGGAAAAAGCAAAACATTTCAGAATTGCACCTTGCAATGCGGAGAAATTACTGTTTGTGCATTTACAATATTCATTGATTTTTGCGATTGAAAAACATCATGTTATTCATATACCAGAAATGATTGAAGCTACTGACTGAATGAAATGAGCTGGCATCTCACTCTCTTTGAATCTTCTTTATCATGCTAAGAGGAGCAGGAAAAAGTAAAAAATTTCAGAATTGCACCTTGCAATGCGGAGAAATTACTGTTTGTGCATTTACAATATTCAATGATTTTTGCCATTGAAAAACGTCCAGAAATGATTGAAGCTACTGACTGAATGAAAGGAGCTGGCATCTCACTCTCTTTGAATCTTCTTTATCATGCTAAGAGGAGCAGGAAAAAGCAAAAAATTTCAGAATTGCACCTTGCAATGCGGAGAAATTACTGTTTGTGCATTTACAATATTCATTGATTTTTGCCATTGAAAAACATCATGTTATTCATATACCAGAAATGATTGAAGCTACTGACTGAATGAAAGGAGCTGGCATCTCACTCTCTTTGAATCTTCTTTATCATGCTAAGAGGAGCAGGAAAAAGCAAAAAATTTCAGAATTGCACCTTGCAATGCGGAGAAATTGCAGTTTGTGCATTTACAATATTCATTGATTTTTGCCATTGAAAAACGTCCAGAAATGATTGAAGCTACTGACTGAATGAAAGGAGCTGGCATCTCACTCTCTTTGAATCTTCTTTATCATGCTAAGAGGAGCAGGAAAAAGCAAAAAATTTCAGAATTGCACCTTGCAATGCGGAGAAATTACTGTTTGTGCATTTACAATATTCATTGATTTTTGCCATTGAAAAACGTCCAGAAATGATTGAAGCTACTGACTGAATGAAAGGAGCTGGCATCTCACTCTCTTTGAATCTTCTTTATCATGCTAAGAGGAGCAGGAAAAAGCAAAAAATTTCAGAATTGCACCTTGCAATGCGGAGAAATTACTGTTTGTGCATTTACAATATTCATTGATTTTTGCCATTGAAAAATGTCCAGAAATGATTGAAGCTACTGACTGAATGAAAGGAGCTGGCATCTCACTCTCTTTGAATCTTCTTTATCATGCTAAGAGGAGCAGGAAAAAGCAAAAAATTTCAGAATTGCGCCTTGCAGTGCGGAGAAATTACTGTTTGTGCATTTACAAAATTCATTGATTTTTGCGATTGAAAAACATCATGTTATTCATATACCAGAAATGATTGAAGCTACTGACTGAAGGAAAGGATCTGGCATCTCACTCTCTTTGAATCTTCTTTGTCATGCTAAGAGGAGCAGGAAAAAGCAAAAAATTTCAGAATTGCACCTTGCAATGCGGAGAAATTACTGTTTGTGCATTTACAATATTCATTGATTTTTGCCATTGAAAAACGTCCAGAAATGATTGAAGCTACTGACTGAATGAAAGGAGCTGGCATCTCACTCTCTTTGAATCTTCTTTATCATGCTAAGAGGAGCAGGAAAAAGCAAAACATTTCAGAATTGCACCTTGCAATGCGGAGAAATTACTGTTTGTGCATTTACAATATTCATTGATTTTTGCGATTGAAAAACATCATGTTATTCATATACCAGAAATGATTGAAGCTACTGACTGAATGAAAGGAGCTGGCATCTCACTCTCTTTGAATCTTCTTTATCATGCTAAGAGGAGCAGGAAAAAGTAAAAAATTTCAGAATTGCACCTTGCAATGCGGAGAAATTACTGTTTGTGCATTTACAATATTCAATGATTTTTGCCATTGAAAAACGTCCAGAAATGATTGAAGCTACTGACTGAATGAAAGGAGCTGGCATCTCACTCTCTTTGAATCTTCTTTGTCATGCTAAGAGGAGCAGGAAAAAGCAAAAAATTTCAGAATTGCACCTTGCAATGCGGAGAAATTACTGTTTGTGCATTTACAATATTCATTGATTTTTGCCATTGAAAAACGTCCAGAAATGATTGAAGCTACTGACTGAATGAAAGGAGCTGGCATCTCACTCTCTTTGAATCTTCTTTATCATGCTAAGAGGAGCAGGAAAAAGCAAAAAATTTCAGAATTGCACCTTGCAATGCGGAGAAATTACTGTTTGTGCATTTACAATATTCATTGATTTTTGCCATTGAAAAACATCATGTTATTCATATACCAGAAATGATTGAAGCTACTGACTGAATGAAAGGAGCTGGCATCTCACTCTCTTTGAATCTTCTTTATCATGCTAAGAGGAGCAGGAAAAAGTAAAAAATTTCAGAATTGCACCTTGCAATGCGGAGAAATTACTGTTTGTGCATTTATAATATTCAATGATTTTTGCCATTGAAAAACGTCCAGAAATGATTGAAGCTACTGACTGAACGAAAGGAGCTGGCATCTCACTCTCTTTGAATCTTCTTTATCATGCTAAGAGGAGCAGGAAAAAGCAAAAAATTTCAGAATTGCACCTTGCAATGCGGAGAAATTACTGTTTGTGCATTTACAATATTCATTGATTTTTGCCATTGAAAAACATCATGTTATTCATATACCAGAAATGTTTGAAGCTACTGACTGAATGAAAGGAGCTGGCATCTCACTCTCTTTGAATCTTCTTTATCATGCTAAGAGGAGCAGGAAAAAGCAAAAAATTTCAGAATTGCACCTTGCAATGCGGAGAAATTACTGTTTGTGCATTTACAATATTCAATGATTTTTGCCATTGAAAAACGTCCAGAAATGATTGAAGCTACTGACTGAATGAAAGGAGCTGGCATCTCACTCTCTTTGAATCTTGTTTATCATGCTAAGAGGAGCAGGAAAAAGCAAAAAATTTCAGAATTGCACCTTGCAATGCGGAGAAATTACTGTTTGTGCATTTACAATATTCATTGATTTTTGCCATTGAAAAACGTCCAGAAATGATTGAAGCTACTGACTGAATGAAAGGAGCTGGCATCTCACTCTCTTTGAATCTTCTTTATCATGCTAAGAGGAGCAGGAAAAAGCAAAAAATTTCAGAATTGCACCTTGCAATGCGGAGAAATTACTGTTTGTGCATTTACAATATTCATTGATTTTTGCTATTGAAAAACATCATGTTATTCATATACCAGAAATGATTGAAGCTACTGACTGAATGAAAGGAGCTGGCATCTCACTCTCTTTGAATCTTCTTTATCATGCTAAGAGGAGCAGGAAAAAGCAAAAAATTTCAGAATTGCACCTTGCAATGCGGAGAAATTATAGTTTGTGCATTTACAATATTCATTGATTTTTGCCATTGAAAAACGTCCAGAAATGATTGAAGCTACTGACTGAATGAAAGGAGCTGGCATCTCACTCTCTTTGAATCTTCTTTATCATGCTAAGAGGAGCAGGAAAAAGCAAAAAATTTCAGAATTGCACCTTGCAATGCGGAGAAATTACTGTTTGTGCATTTACAATATTCATTGATTTTTGCCATTGAAAAACGTCCAGAAATGATTGAAGCTACTGACTGAATGAAAGGAGCTGGCATCTCACTCTCTTTGAATCTTCTTTATCATGCTAAGAGGAGCAGGAAAAAGCAAAAAATTTCAGAATTGCACCTTGCAATGCGGAGAAATTACTGTTTGTGCATTTACAATATTCATTGATTTTTGCTATTGAAAAACATCATGTTATTCATATACCAGAAATGATTGAAGCTACTGACTGAATGAAAGGAGCTGGCATCTCACTCTCTTTGAATCTTCTTTATCATGCTAAGAGGAGCAGGAAAAAGCAAAAAATTTCAGAATTGCACCTTGCAATGCGGAGAAATTACAGTTTGTGCATTTACAATATTCATTGAATTTTGCCATTGAAAAGCGTCCAGAAATGATTGAAGCTACTGACTGAATGAAAGGAGCTGGCATCTCATTCTCTTTGAATCTTCTTTATCATGCTAAGAAGAGCAGGAAAAAGCAAAAAATTTCAGAATTGCACCTTGCAATGCGGAGAAATTACTGTTTGTGCATTTACAATATTCATTGATTTTTGCCATTGAAAAACGTCCAGAAATGATTGAAGGTACTGACTGAATGAAAGGAGCTGGCATCTCACTCTCTTTGAATCTTCTTTATCATGCTAAGAGGAGCAGGAAAAAGCAAAAAATTTCAGAATTGCACCTTGCAATGCGGAGAAATTACTGTTTGTGCATTTACAATATTCATTGATTTTTGCCATTGAAAAACGTCCAGAAATGATTGAAGCTACTGACTGAATGAAAGGAGCTGGCATCTCACTCTCTTTGAATCTTCTTTATCATGCTAAGAGGAGCAGGAAAAAGCAAAAAATTTCAGAATTGCACCTTGCAATGCGGAGAAATTACTGTTTGTGCATTTACAATATTCATTGATTTTTGCCATTGAAAAATGTCCAGAAATGATTGAAGCTACTGACTGAATGAAAGGAGCTGGCATCTCACTCTCTTTGAATCTTCTTTATCATGCTAAGAGGAGCAGGAAAAAGCAAAAAATTTCAGAATTGCGCCTTGCAATGCGGAGAAATTACTGTTTGTGCATTTACAAAATTCATTGATTTTTGCCATTGAAAAATATCATGTTATTCATATACCAGAAATGATTGATGTTTTTCAATGGCAAAAATCAATGAATATTGTAAATGCACAAACAGTAATATCTCCACATTGCAAGGTGCAATTCTGAAATTTTTTGCTTTTTCCTGCTAATCCTAGCATGATAAAGAAGATTCAAAGAGAGTGAGATGCCAGCTTCTTTCATTCAGTCAGTAGCTTCAAACATTTCTGGTATATGAAAAACATGTTTTTCAATGGCAAAAATCAATGAATATTGTAAATGCACAAACAGTAATATCTCCACATTGCAAGGTGCAATTCTGAAATTTTTTGCTTTTTCCTGCTAATCCTAGCATGATAAAGAAGATTCAAAGAGAGTGAGATGCCAGTTCCTTTCATTCAGTCAGTAGCTTCAAACATTTCTGGACGTTTTTCAATGGCAAAAATCAATGAATATTGTAAATGCACAAACAGTAATATCTCCACATTGCAAGGTGCAATTCTGAAATTTTTTGCTTTTTCCTGCTAATCCTAGCATGATAAAGAAGATTCAAAGAGAGTGAGATGCCAGCTCCTTTCATTCAGTCAGTAGCTTCAAACATTTCTGGACGTTTTTCAATGGCAAAAATCAATGAATATTGTAAATGCACAAACAGTAATATCTCCACATTGCAAGGTGCAATTCTGAAATTTTTTGCTTTTTCCTGTTAATCCTAGCATGATAAAGAAGATTCAAAGAGAGTGAGATGCCAGCTCCTTTCATTCAGTCAGTAGCTTCAAACATTTCTGGTATATGAAAAACATGTTTTTCAATGGCAAAAATCAATGAATATTGTAAATGCACAAACAGTAATATCTCCACATTGCAAGGTGCAATTCTGAAATTTTTTGTTTTTTCCTGTTAATCCTAGCATGATAAAGAAGATTCAAAGAGAGTGAGATGCCAGCTCCTTTCATTCAGTCAGTAGCTTCAAACATTTCTGGTATATGAAAAACATGTTTTTCAATGGCAAAAATCAATGAATATTGTAAATGCACAAACAGTAATATCTCCACATTGCAAGGTGCAATTCTGAAATTTTTTGCTTTTTCCTGCTAATCCTAGCATGATAAAGAAGATTCAAAGAGAGTGAGATGCCAGCTCCTTTCATTCAGTCAGTAGCTTCAAACATTTCTGGTATATGAAAAACATGTTTTTCAATGGCAAAAATCAATGAATATTGTAAATGCACAAACAGTAATATCTCCACATTGCAAGGTGCAATTCTGAAATTTTTTGCTTTTTCCTGCTAATCCTAGCATGATAAAGAAGATTCAAAGAGAGTGAGATGCCAGCTCCTTTCATTCAGTCAGTAGCTTCAAACATTTCTGGTATATGAAAAACATGTTTTTCAATGGCAAAAATCAATGAATATTGTAAATGCACAAACAGTAATATCTCCACATTGCAAGGTGCAATTCTGAAATTTTTTGCTTTTTCCTGCTAATCCTAGCATGATAAAGAAGATTCAAAGAGAGTGAGATGCCAGCTCCTTTCATTCAGTCAGTAGCTTCAAACATTTCTGGTATATGAAAAACATGTTTTTCAATGGCAAAAATCAATGAATATTGTAAATGCACAAACAGTAATATCTCCACATTGCAAGGTGCAATTCTGAAATTTTTAGCTTTTTCCTGTTAATCCTAGCATGATAAAGAAGATTCAAAGAGAGTGAAATGCCAGCTCCTTTCATTCAGTCAGTAGCTTCAAACATTTCTGGACGTTTTTCAATGGCAAAAATCAATGAATATTGTAAATGCACAAACAGTAATATCTCCACATTGCAAGGTGCAATTCTGAAATTTTTTGCTTTTTCCTGTTAATCCTAGCATGATAAAGAAGATTCAAAGAGAGTGAGATACAGCTCCTTTCATTCAGTCAGTAGCTTCAAACATTTCTGGTATATGAAAAACATGTTTTTCAATGGCAAAAATCAATGAATATTGTAAATGCACATACAGTAATATCTCCACATTGCAAGGTGCAATTCTGAAATTTTTTGCTTTTTCCTGCTAATCCTAGCATGATAAAGAAGATTCAAAGAGAGTGAGATGCCAGCTAATTTCATTCAGTCAGTAGCTTCAAACATTTCTGGACGTTTTTCAATGGCAAAAATCAATGAATATTTTAAATGCACAAACAGTAATATCTCCACATTGCAAGGTGCAATTCTGAAATTTTTTGCTTTTTCCTGCTAATCCTAGCATGATAAAGAAGATTCAAAGAGAGTGAGATGCCAGCTCCTTTCATTCAGTCAGTAGCTTCAAACATTTCTTGTATATGAAAAACATGTTTTTCAATGGCAAAAATCAATGAATATTGTAAATGCATAAACAGTAATAACTCCACATTGCAAGGTGCAATTCTGAAATTTTTTGCTTTTTCCTGCTAATCCTAGCATGATAAAGAAGATTCAAAGAGAGTGAGATACCAGCTCCTTTCATTCAGTCAGTAGCTTCAAACATTTCTGGACGTTTTTCAATGGCAAAAATCAATGAATATTGTAAATGCACAAACAGTAATATCTCCACATTGCAAGGTGCAATTCTGAAATTTTTTGCTTTTTCCTGTTAATCCTAGCATGATAAAGAAGATTCAAAGAGAGTGAGATGCCAGCTCCTTTCATTCAAGTCAGTAGCTTCAAACATTTCTGGTATATGAAAAACATGTTTTTCAATGGCAAAAATCAATGAATATTGTAAATGCACAAACAGTAATATCTCCACATTGCAAGGTGCAATTCTGAAATTTTTTGCTTTTTCCTGCTTATCCTAGCATGATAAAGAAGATTCAAAGAGAGTGAGATGCCAGCTCCTTTCATTCAGTCAGTAGCTTCAAACATTTCTGGTATATGAAAAACATGTTTTTCAATGGCAAAAATCAATGAATATTGTAAATGCACAAACAGTAATATCTCCACATTGCAAGGTGCAATTCTGAAATTTTTTTGCTTTTTCCTGCTAATCCTAGCATGATACAGAAGATTCAAAGAGAGTGAGATGCCAGCTCCTTTCATTCAGTCAGTAGCTTCAAACATTTCTGGACGTTTTTCAATGGCAAAATCAATGAATATTGTAAATGCACAAACAGTAATATCTCCACATTGCAAGGTGCAATTCTGAAATTTTTTGCTTTTTCCTGTTAATCCTAGCATGATAAAGAAGATTCAAAGACAGTGAGATGCCAGCTCCTTTCATTCAGTCAGTAGCTTCAAACATTTCTGGTATATGAAAAACATGTTTTTCAATGGCAAAAATCAATGAATATTGTAAATGCACAAACAGTAATATCTCCACATTGCAAGGTGCAATTCTGAAATTTTTTGCTTTTTCCTGCTAATCCTAGCATGATAAAGAAGATTCAAAGAGAGTGAGATGCCAGCTCCTTTCATTCCGTCAGTAGCTTCAAACATTTCTGGTATATGAAAAACATGTTTTTCAATGGCAAAAATCAATGAATATTGTAAATGCACAAACAGTAATATCTCCACATTGCAAGGTGCAATTCTGAAATTTTTTGCTTTTTCCTGCTTATCCTAGCATGATAAAGAAGATTCAAAGAGAGTGAGATGCCAGCTCCTTTCATTCAGTCAGTAGCTTCAAACATTTCTGGACGTTTTTCAATGGCAAAATCAATGAATATTGTAAATGCACAAACAGTAATATCTCCACATTGCAAGGTGCAATTCTGAAATTTTTTGCTTTTTCCTGTTAATCCTAGCATGATAAAGAAGATTCAAAGACAGTGAGATGCCAGCTCCTTTCATTCAGTCAGTAGCTTCAAACATTTCTGGTATATGAAAAACATGTTTTTCAATGGCAAAAATCAATGAATATTGTAAATGCACAAACAGTAATATCTCCACATTGCAAGGTGCAATTCTGAAATTTTTTGCTTTTTCCTGCTAATCCTAGCATGATAAAGAAGATTCAAAGAGAGTGAGATGCCAGCTCCTTTCATTCCGTCAGTAGCTTCAAACATTTCTGGTATATGAAAAACATGTTTTTCAATGGCAAAAATCAATGAATATTGTAAATGCACAAACAGTAATATCTCCACATTGCAAGGTGCAATTCTGAAATTTTTTGCTTTTTCCTGCTTATCCTAGCATGATAAAGAAGATTCAAAGAGAGTGAGATGCCAGCTCCTTTCATTCAGTCAGTAGCTTCAAACATTTCTGGACGTTTTTCAATGGCAAAATCAATGAATATTGTAAATGCACAAACAGTAATATCTCCACATTGCAAGGTGCAATTCTGAAATTTTTTGCTTTTTCCTGTTAATCCTAGCATGATAAAGAAGATTCAAAGACAGTGAGATGCCAGCTCCTTTCATTCAGTCAGTAGCTTCAAACATTTCTGGTATATGAAAAACATGTTTTTCAATGGCAAAAATCAATGAATATTGTAAATGCACAAACAGTAATATCTCCACATTGCAAGGTGCAATTCTGAAATTTTTTGCTTTTTCCTGCTAATCCTAGCATGATAAAGAAGATTCAAAGAGAGTGAGATGCCAGCTCCTTTCATTCCGTCAGTAGCTTCAAACATTTCTGGTATATGAAAAACATGTTTTTCAATGGCAAAAATCAATGAATATTGTAAATGCACAAACAGTAATATCTCCACATTGCAAGGTGCAATTCTGAAATTTTTTGCTTTTTCCTGCTAATCCTAGCATGATAAAGAAGATTCAAAGAGAGTGAGATGCCAGCTCCTTTCATTCAGTCAGTAGCTTCAAACATTTCTGGACGTTTTTCAATGGCAAAATCAATGAATATTGTAAATGCACAAACAGTAATATCTCCACATTGCAAGGTGCAATTCTGAAATTTTTTGCTTTTTCCTGCTAATCCTAGCATGATAAAGAAGATTCAAAGAGAGTGAGATGCCAGCTAATTTCATTCAGTCAGTAGCTTCAAACATTTCTGGACGTTTTTCAATGGCAAAAATCAATGAATATTGTAAATGCACAAACAGTAATATCTCCACATTGCAAGGTGCAATTCTGAAATTTTTTGCTTTTTCCTGCTAATCCTAGCATGATAAAGAAGATTCAAAGAGAGTGAGATGCCAGCTCCTTTCATTCAGTCAGTAGCTTCAAACATTTCTTGTATATGAAAAACATGTTTTTCAATGGCAAAAATCAATGAATATTGTAAATGCACAAACAGTAATATCTCCACATTGCAAGGTGCAATTCTGAAATTTTTTGCTTTTTCCTGCTAATCCTAGCATGATAAAGAAGATTCAAAGAGAGTGAGATACCAGCTCCTTTCATTCAGTCAGTAGCTTCAAACATTTCTGGACGTTTTTCAATGGCAAAAATCAATGAATATTGTAAATGGACAAACAGTAATATCTCCACATTGCAAGGTGCAATTCTGAAATTTTTTGCTTTTTCCTGTTAATCCTAGCATGATAAAGAAGATTCAAAGAGAGTGAGATGCCAGCTCCTTTCATTCAAGTCAGTAGCTTCAAACATTTCTGGTATATGAAAAACATGTTTTTCAATGGCAAAAATCAATGAATATTGTAAATGCACAAACAGTAATATCTCCACATTGCAAGGTGCAATTCTGAAATTTTTTGCTTTTTCCTGCTTATCCTAGCATGATAAAGAAGATTCAAAGAGAGTGAGATGCCAGCTCCTTTCATTCAGTCAGTAGCTTCAAACATTTCTGGTATATGAAAAACATGTTTTTCAATGGCAAAAATCAATGAATATTGTAAATGCACAAACAGTAATATCTCCACATTGCAAGGTGCAATTCTGAAATTTTTTTGCTTTTTCCTGCTAATCCTAGCATGATAAAGAAGATTTAAAGAGAGTGAGATGCCAGCTCCTTTCATTCAGTCAGTAGCTTCAAACATTTCTGGACGTTTTTCAATGGCAAAATCAATGAATATTGTAAATGCACAAACAGTAATATCTCCACATTGCAAGGTGCAATTCTGAAATTTTTTGCTTTTTCCTGTTAATCCTAGCATGATAAAGAAGATTCAAAGACAGTGAGATGCCAGCTCCTTTCATTCCGTCAGTAGCTTCAAACATTTCTGGTATATGAAAAACATGTTTTTCAATGGCAAAAATCAATGAATATTGTAAATGCACAAACAGTAATATCTCCACATTGCAAGGTGCAATTCTGAAATTTTTTGCTTTTTCCTGCTAATCCTAGCATGATAAAGAAGATTCAAAGAGAGTGAGATGCCAGCTCCTTTCATTCCGTCAGTAGCTTCAAACATTTCTGGTATATGAAAAACATGTTTTTCAATGGCAAAAATCAATGAATATTGTAAATGCACAAACAGTAATATCTCCACATTGCAAGGTGCATTTCTGAAATTTTTTGCTTTTTTGTGCTAATCCTAGCATGATAAAGAAGATTCAAAGAGAGTGAGATGCCAGCTCCTTTCATTCAGTCAGTAGCTTCAAACATTTCTGGACGTTTTTCAATGGCAAAAATCAATGAATATTGTAAATGCACAAACAGTAATATCTCCACATTGCAAGGTGCAATTCTGAAATTTTTTGCTTTTTCCTGCTAATCCTAGCATGATAAAGAAGATTCAAAGAGAGTGAGATGCCAGCTCCTTTCATTCAGTCAGTAGCTTCAAACATTTCTTGTATATGAAAAACATGTTTTTCAATGGCAAAAATCAATGAATATTGTAAATGCACAAACAGCAATATCTCCACATTGCAAGGTGCAATTCTGAAATTTTTTGCTTTTTCCTGCTAATCCTAGCATGATAAAGAAGATTCAAAGAGAGTGAGATGCCAGCTCCTTTCATTCAGTCAGTAGCTTCAAACATTTCTGGACGTTTCTCAATGGCAAAAATCAATGAATATTGTAAATGCACAAACAGTAATATCTCCACATTGCAAGGTGCAATTCTGAAATTTTTTGCTTTTTCCTGTTAATCCTAGCATGATAAAGAAGATTCAAAGAGAGTGAGATGCCAGCTCCTTTCATTCAGTCAGTAGCTTCAAACATTTCTGGTATATGAAAAACATGTTTTTCAATGGCAAAAATCAATGAATATTGTAAATGCACAAACAGTAATATCTCCACATTGCAAGGTGCAATTCTGAAATTTTTTGCTTTTTCCTGCTAATCCTAGCATGATAAAGAAGATTCAAAGAGAGTGAGATGCCAGCTCCTTTCATTCAGTCAGTAGCTTCAAACATTTCTGGTATATGAAAAACATGTTTTTCAATGGCAAAAATCAATGAATATTGTAAATGCACAAACAGTAATATCTCCACATTGCAAGGTGCAATTCTGAAATTTTTTGCTTTTTCCTGCTAATCCAAGCATGATAAAGAAGATTCAAAGAGAGTGAGATGCCAGCTCCTTTCATTCAGTCAGTAGCTTCAAACATTTCTGGTATATGAATAACATGATGTTTTTCAATGGCAAAAATCAATGAATATTGTAAATGCACAAACAGTAATTTCTCCGCATTGCAAGGTGCAATTCTGAAATTTTTTGCTTTTTCCTGCTCCTCTTAGCATGATAAAGAAGATTCAAAGAGAGTGAGATGCCAGCTCCTTTCATTCAGTCAGTAGCTTCAAACATTTCTGGTATATGAATAACATGATGTTTTTCAATGGCAAAAATCAATGAATATTGTAAATGCACAAACAGTAATTTCTCCGCATTGCAAGGTGCAATTCTGAAATTTTTTGCTTTTTCCTGCTCCTCTTAGCATGATAAAGACGATTCAAAGAGAGTGAGATGCCAGCTCCTTTCATTCAGTCAGTAGCTTCAATCATTTCTGGACGTTTTTCAATGGCAAAAATCAATGAATATTGTAAATGCACAAACAGTAATTTCTCCGCATTGCAAGGTGCAATTCTGAAATTTTTTGCTTTTTCCTGCTCCTCTTAGCATGATAAAGAAAATTCAGAGTGAGATGCCAGCTGCTTTCATTCAGTCAGTAGCTTCAATCATTTCTGGACGTTTTTCAATGGCAAAAATCAATGAATATTGTAAATGCACAAACAGCAATATCTCCACATTGCAAGGTGCAATTCTGAAATTTTTTGCTTTTTCCTGCTAATCCTAGCATGATAAAGAAGATTCAAAGAGAGTGAGATGCCAGCTCCTTTCATTCAGTCAGTAGCTTCAAACATTTCTGGACGTTTTTCAATGGCAAAAATCAATGAATATTGTAAATGCACAAACAGTAATATCTCCACATTGCAAGGTGCAATTCTGAAATTTTTTGCTTTTTCCTGTTAATCCTAGCATGATAAAGAAGATTCAAAGAGAGTGAGATGCCAGCTCCTTTCATTCAGTCAGTAGCTTCAAACATTTCTGGTATTTGAAAAACATGTTTTTCAATGGCAAAAATCAATGAATATTGTAAATGCACAAACAGTAATATCTCCACATTGCAAGGTGCAATTCTGAAATTTTTTGCTTTTTCCTGCTAATCCTAGCATGATAAAGAAGATTCAAAGAGAGTGAGATGCCAGCTCCTTTCATTCAGTCAGTAGCTTCAAACATTTCTGGTATATGAAAAACATGTTTTTCAATGGCAAAAATCAATGAATATTGTAAATGCACAAACAGTAATATCTCCACATTGCAAGGTGCAATTCTGAAATTTTTTGCTTTTTCCTGCTAATCCAAGCATGATAAAGAAAATTCAAAGAGAGTGAGATGCCAGCTCCTTTCATTCAGTCAGTAGCTTCAAACATTTCTGGTATATGAATAACATGATGTTTTTCAATGGCAAAAATCAATGAATATTGTAAATGCACAAACAGTAATTTCTCCGCATTGCAAGGTGCAATTCTGAAATTTTTTGCTTTTTCCTGCTCCTCTTAGCATGATAAAGAAGATTCAAAGAGAGTGAGATGCCAGCTCCTTTCATTCAGTCAGTAACTTCAAACATTTCTGGTATATGAATAACATGATGTTTTTCAATGGCAAAAATCAATGAATATTGTAAATGCACAAACAGTAATTTCTCCGCATTGCAAGGTGCAATTCTGAAATTTTTTGCTTTTTCCTGCTCCTCTTAGCATGATAAAGACGATTCAAAGAGAGTGAGATGCCAGCTCCTTTCATTCAGTCAGTAGCTTCAATCATTTCTGGACGTTTTTCAATGGCAAAAATCAATGAATATTGTAAATGCACAAACAGTAATTTCTCCGCATTGCAAGGTGCAATTCTGAAATTTTTTGCTTTTTCCTGCTCCTCTTAGCATGATAAAGAAAATTCAGAGTGAGATGCCAGCTGCTTTCATTCAGTCAGTAGCTTCAATCATTTCTGGACGTTTTTCAATGGCAAAAATCAATGAATATTGTAAATGCACAAACAGTAATATCTCCACATTGCAAGGTGCAATTCTGAAATTTTTTGCTTTTTCCTGTTAATCCTAGCATGATAAAGAAGATTCAAAGAGAGTGAGATGCCAGCTCCTTTCATTCAGTCAGTAGCTTCAAACATTTCTGGTATATGAAAAACATGTTTTTCAATGGCAAAAATCAATGAATATTGTAAATGCACAAACAGTAATATCTCCACATTGCAAGGTGCAATTCTGAAATTTTTTGCTTTTTCCTGCTAATCCAAGCATGATAAAGAAGATTCAAAGAGAGTGAGATGCCAGCTCCTTTCATTCAGTCAGCAGCTTCAAACATTTCTGGTATATGAATAACATGATGTTTTTCAATGGCAAAAATCAATGAATATTGTAAATGCACAAACAGTAATTTCTCCGCATTGCAAGGTGCAATTCTGAAATTTTTTGCTTTTTCCTGCTCCTCTTAGCATGATAAAGAAGATTCAAAGAGAGTGAGATGCCAGCTCCTTTCATTCAGTCAGTAGCTTCAAACATTTCTGGTATATGAATAACATGATGTTTTTCAATGGCAAAAATCAATGAATATTGTAAATGCACAAACAGTAATTTCTCCGCATTGCAAGGTGCAATTCTGAAATTTTTTGCTTTTTCCTGCTCCTCTTAGCATGATAAAGACGATTCAAAGAGAGTGAGATGCCAGCTCCTTTCATTCAGTCAGTAGCTTCAATCATTTCTGGACGTTTTTCAATGGCAAAAATCAATGAATATTGTAAATGCACAAACAGTAATTTCTCCGCATTGCAAGGTGCAATTCTGAAATTTTTTGCTTTTTCCTGCTCCTCTTAGCATGATAAAGAAAATTCAGAGTGAAATGCCAGCTGCTTTCATTCAGTCAGTAGCTTCAATCATTTCTGGACGTTTTTCAATGGCAAAAATCAATGAATATTGTAAATGCACAAACAGTAATTTCTCCGCATTGCAAGGTGCAATTCTGAAATTTTTTGCTTTTTCCTGCTCCTCTTAGCATGATAAAGAAGATTCAAAGAGAGTGAGATGCCAGCTCCTTTCATTCAGTCAGTAGCTTCAAACATTTCTGGTATATGAATAACATGATGTTTTTCAATGGCAAAAATCAATGAATATTGTAAATGCACAAACAGTAATTTCTCCGCATTGCAAGGTGCAATTCTGAAATTTTTTGCTTTTTCCTGCTCCTCTTAGCATGATAAAGAAGATTCAAAGAGAGTGAGATGCCAGCTCCTTTCGTTCAGTCAGTAGCTTCAATCATTTCTGGACGTTTTTCAATGGCAAAAATCAATGAATATTGTAAATGCACAAACAGTAATATCTCCACATTGCAAGGTGCAATTCTGAAATTTTTTGCTTTTTCCTGTTAATCCTAGCATGATAAAGAAGATTCAAAGAGAGTGAGATGCCAGCTCCTTTCATTCAGTCAGTAGCTTCAAACATTTCTGGTATATGAAAAACATGTTTTTCAATGGCAAAAATCAATGAATATTGTAAATGCACAAACAGTAATATCTCCACATTGCAAGGTGCAATTCTGAAATTTTTTGCTTTTTCCTGCTAATCCAAGCATGATAAAGAAGATTCAAAGAGAGTGAGATGCCAGCTCCTTTCATTCAGTCAGCAGCTTCAAACATTTCTGGTATATGAATAACATGATGTTTTTCAATGGCAAAAATCAATGAATATTGTAAATGCACAAACAGTAATTTCTCCGCATTGCAAGGTGCAATTCTGAAATTTTTTGCTTTTTCCTGCTCCTCTTAGCATGATAAAGAAGATTCAAAGAGAGTGAGATGCCAGCTCCTTTCATTCAGTCAGTAGCTTCAAACATTTCTGGTATATGAATAACATGATGTTTTTCAATGGCAAAAATCAATGAATATTGTAAATGCACAAACAGTAATTTCTCCGCATTGCAAGGTGCAATTCTGAAATTTTTTGCTTTTTCCTGCTCCTCTTAGCATGATAAAGACGATTCAAAGAGAGTGAGATGCCAGCTCCTTTCATTCAGTCAGTAGCTTCAATCATTTCTGGACGTTTTTCAATGGCAAAAATCAATGAATATTGTAAATGCACAAACAGTAATTTCTCCGCATTGCAAGGTGCAATTCTGAAATTTTTTGCTTTTTCCTGCTCCTCTTAGCATGATAAAGAAAATTCAGAGTGAAATGCCAGCTGCTTTCATTCAGTCAGTAGCTTCAATCATTTCTGGACGTTTTTCAATGGCAAAAATCAATGAATATTGTAAATGCACAAACAGTAATTTCTCCGCATTGCAAGGTGCAATTCTGAAATTTTTTGCTTTTTCCTGCTCCTCTTAGCATGATAAAGAAGATTCAAAGAGAGTGAGATGCCAGCTCCTTTCATTCAGTCAGTAGCTTCAAACATTTCTGGTATATGAATAACATGATGTTTTTCAATGGCAAAAATCAATGAATATTGTAAATGCACAAACAGTAATTTCTCCGCATTGCAAGGTGCAATTCTGAAATTTTTTGCTTTTTCCTGCTCCTCTTAGCATGATAAAGAAGATTCAAAGAGAGTGAGATGCCAGCTCCTTTCGTTCAGTCAGTAGCTTCAATCATTTCTGGACGTTTTTCAAAGGCAAAAATCATTGAATATTGTAAATGCACAAACAGTAATTTCTCCGCATTGCAAGGTGCAATTCTGAAATTTTTTACTTTTTCCTGCTCCTCTTAGCATGATAAAGAAGATTCAAAGAGAGTGAGATGCCAGCTCCTTTTATTCAGACAGTAGCTTCAATCATTTCTGGTATATGAATAACATGATGTTTTTCAATGGCAAAAATCAATGAATATTGTAAATGCACAAACAGTAATTTCTCCGCATTGCAAGGTGCAATTCTGAAGTTTTTTGCTTTTTCCTGCTCCTCTTAGCATGATAAAGAAGATTCAAAGAGAGTGAGATGCCAGCTTCTTTCATTCAGTCAGTAGCTTCAATCATTTCTGGACGTTTTTCAATGGCAAAAATCATTGAATATTGTAAATGCACAAACAGTAATTTCTCCGCATTGCAAGGTGCAATTCTGAAATTTTTTACTTTTTCCTGCTCCTCTTAGCATGATAAAGAAGATTCAAAGAGAGTGAGATGCCAGCTCCTTTCATTCAGTCAGTAGCTTCAATCATTTCTGGTATATGAATAACATGATGTTTTTCAATGTCAAAAATCAATGAATATTGTAAATGCACAAACAGTAATTTCTCCGCATTGCAAGGTGCAATTCTGAAATTTTTTGCTTTTTCCTGCTCCTCTTAGCATGATAAAGAAGATTCAAAGAGAGTGAGATGCCAGCTCCTTTCATTCAGTCAGTAGCTTCAATCATTTCTGGACGTTTTTCAATGGCAAAAATCAATGAATATTGTAAATGCACAAACAGTAATTTCTCCGCATTGCAAGGTGCAATTCTGAAATTTTTTGCTTTTTCCTGCTCCTCTTAGCATGATAAAGAAAATTCAGAGTGAGATGCCAGCTCCTTTCATTCAGTCAGTAGCTTCAATCATTTCTGGACGTTTTTCAATGGCAAAAATCAATGAATATTGTAAATGCACAAACAGTAATTTCTCCGCATTGCAAGGTGCAATTCTGAAATTTTTTGCTTTTTCCTGCTCCTCTTAGCATGATAAAGAAGATTCAAAGAGAGTGAGATGCCAGCTCCTTTCATTCAGTCAGTAGCTTCAAACATTTCTGGTATATGAATAACATGATGTTTTTCAATGGCAAAAATCAATGAATATTGTAAATGCACAAACAGTAATTTCTCCGCATTGCAAGGTGCAATTCTGAAATTTTTTGCTTTTTCCTGCTCCTCTTAGCATGATAAAGAAGATTCAAAGAGAGTGAGATGCCAGCTCCTTTCGTTCAGTCAGTAGCTTCAATCATTTCTGGACGTTTTTCAAAGGCAAAAATCATTGAATATTGTAAATGCACAAACAGTAATTTCTCCGCATTGCAAGGTGCAATTCTGAAATTTTTTACTTTTTCCTGCTCCTCTTAGCATGATAAAGAAGATTCAAAGAGAGTGAGATGCCAGCTCCTTTCATTCAGTCAGTAGCTTCAATCATTTCTGGTATATGAATAACATGATGTTTTTCAATGGCAAAAATCAATGAATATTGTAAATGCACAAACAGTAATTTCTCCGCATTGCAAGGTGCAATTCTGAAGTTTTTTGCATTTTCCTGCTCCTCTTAGCATGATAAAGAAGATTCAAAGAGAGTGAGATGCCAGCTCCTTTCATTCAGTCAGTAGCTTCAATCATTTCTGGACGTTTTTCAATGGCAAAAATCATTGAATATTGTAAATGCACAAACAGTAATTTCTCCGCATTGCAAGGTGCAATTCTGAAATTTTTTACTTTTTCCTGCTCCTCTTAGCATGATAAAGAAGATTCAAAGAGAGTGAGATGCCAGCTCCTTTCATTCAGTCAGTAGCTTCAATCATTTCTGGTATATGAATAACATGATGTTTTTCAATGGCAAAAATCAATGAATATTGTAAATGCACAAACAGTAATTTCTCCTCATTGCAAGGTGCAATTCTGAAATTTTTTGCTTTTTCCTGCTCCTCTTAGCATAATAAAGAAGATTCAAAGAAAGTGAGATGCCAGCTCCTTTCATTCAGTCAGTAGCTTCAATCATTTCTGGACGTTTTTCAATGGCAAACATCAATGAATATTGTAAATGCACAAACAGTAATTTCTTCGCATTGCAAGGTGCAATTCTGAAATTTTTTGCTTTTTCCTGCTCCTCTTAGCATGATAAACAAGATTCAAAGAGAGTGAGATGCCAGCTCCTTTCATTCAGTCAGTAGCTTCAATCATTTCTGGACGTTTTTCAATGGCAAAAATCAATGAATATTGTAAATGCACAAACAGTAATTTCTCCGCATTGCAAGGTGCAATTCTGAAATTTTTTACTTTTTCCTGCTCCTCTTAGCATGATAAAGAAGATTCAAAGAGAGTGAGATGCCAGCTCCTTTCATTCAGTCAGTAGCTTCAAACATTCCTGGTATATGAATAACATAATGTTTTTCAATGGCAAAAATCAATGAATATTGTAAATGCACAAACAGTAATTTCTCCGCATTGCAAGGTGCAATTCTGAAATTTTTTGCTTTTTCCTGCTCCTCTTAGCATGATAAAGAAGATTCAAAGAGAGTGAGATGCCAGCTCCTTTCATTCAGTCAGTAGCTTCAATCATTTCTGGACGTTTTTCAATTGCAAAAATCAATGAATATTGTAAATGCACAAACAGTAATTTCTCCGCATTGCAAGGTGCAATTCTGAAATTTTTTGCTTTTTCCTGCTCCTCTTAGCATGATAAAGAAGATTCAAAGAGAGTGAGATGCCAGCTCCTTTCATTCAGTCAGTAGCTTCAAACATTTCTGGTATATGAATAACATGATGTTTTTCAATGGCAAAAATCAATGAATATTGTAAATGCACAAACAGTAATTTCTCCGCATTGCAAGGTGCAATTCTGAAATTTTTTGCTTTTTCCTGCTCCTCTTAGCATGATAAAGAAGATTCAAAGAGAGTGAGATGCCAGCTCCTTTCATTCAGTCAGTAGCATCAATCATTTCTGGTATATGAATAACATGATGTTTTTCAATGGCAAAAATCAATGAATATTGTAAATGCACAAACAGTAATTTCTCCGCATTGCAAGGTGCAATTCTGAAATTTTTTGCTTTTTCCTGCTCCTCTTAGCATGATAAAGAAGATTCAAAGAGAGTGAGATGCCAGCTCCTTTCGTTCAGTCAGTAGCTTCAATCATTTCTGGACGTTTTTCAAAGGCAAAAATCATTGAATATTGTAAATGCACAAACAGTAATTTCTCCGCATTGCAAGGTGCAATTCTGAAATTTTTTGCTTTTTCCTGCTCCTCTTAGCATGATAAACAAGATTAAAAGAGAGTGAGATGCCAGCTCCTTTCATTCAGTCAGTAGCTTCAATCATTTCTGGACGTTTTTCAATGGCAAAAATCAATGAATATTGTAAATGCACAAACAGTAATTTCTCCGCATTGCAAGGTGCAATTCTGAAATTTTTTGCTTTTTCCTGCTCCTCTTAGCATGATAAAGAAGATTCAAAGAGAGTGAGATGCCAGCTCCTTTCATTCAGTCAGTAGCTTCAAACATTCCTGGTATATGAATAACATGATGTTTTTCAATGGCAAAAATCAATGAATATTGTAAATGCACAAACAGTAATTTCTCCGCATTGCAAGGTGCAATTCTGAAATTTTTTGCTTTTTCCTGCTCCTCTTAGCATGATAAAGAAGATTCAAAGAGAGTGAGATGCCAGCTCCTTTCATTCAGTCAGTAGCTTCAATCATTTCTGGACGTTTTTCAATTGCAAAAATCAATGAATATTGTAAATGCACAAACAGTAATTTCTCCGCATTGCAAGGTGCAACTCTGAAATTTTTTGCTTTTTCCTGCTCCTCTTAGCATGATAAAGAAGATTCAAAGAGAGTGAGATGCCAGCTCCTTTCATTCAGTCAGTAGCTTCAATCATTTCTGGTATATGAATAACGTGATGTTTTTCAATGGCAAAAATCAATGAATATTGTAAATGCACAAACAGTAATTTCTCCGCATTGCAAGGTGCAATTCTGAAATTTTTTGCTTTTTCCTGCTCCTCTTAGCATGATAAAGAAGATTCAAAGAGAGTGAGATGCCAGCTCCTTTCATTCAGTCAGTAGCTTCAAACATTTCTGGTATATGAATAACATGATGTTTTTCAATGGCAAAAATCAATGAATATTGTAAATGCACAAACAGTAATTTCTCCGCATTGCAAGGTGCAATTCTGAAATTTTTTGCTTTTTCCTGCTCCTCTTAGCATGATAAAGAAGATTCAAGGAGAGTGAGATGCCAGCTCCTTTCATTCAGTCAGTAGCTTCAAACATTTCTGGTATATGAATAACATGATGTTTTTCAATGGCAAAAATCAATGAATATTGTAAATGCACAAACAGTAATTTCTCCGCATTGCAAGGTGCAATTCTGAAATTTTTTGCTTTATCCTGCTCCTCTTAGCATGATAAAGAAGATTCAAAGAGAGTGAGATGCCAGCTCCTTTCATTCAGTCAGTAGCTTCAATCATTTCTGGACGTTTTTCAATGGCAAAAATCATTGAATATTGTAAATGCACAAACAGTAATTTCTCCGCATTGCAAGGTGCAATTCTGAAATTTTTTACTTTTTCCTGCTCCTCTTAGCATGATAAAGAAGATTCAAAGAGAGTGAGACGCCAGCTCCTTTCATTCAGTCAGTAGCTTCAATCATTTCTGGTATATGAATAACATGATGTTTTTCAATGGCAAAAATCAATGAATATTGTAAATGCACAAACAGTAATTTCTCCGCATTGCAAGGTGCAATTCTGAGATTTTTTGCTTTTTCCTGCTCCTCTTAGCATGATAAAGAAGATTCAAAGAGAGTGAGATGCCAGCTCCTTTCATTCAGTCAGTAGCTTCAATCATTTCTGGACGTTTTTCAATGGCAAAATCAATGAATATTCTAAATGCACAAACAGTAATTTCTCCGCATTGCAAGGTGCAATTCTGAAATTTTTTGCTTTTTCCTGCTCCTCTTAGCATGATAAACAAGATTCAAAGAGAGTGAGATGCCAGCTCCTTTCATTCAGTCAGTAGCTTCAATCATTTCTGGACGTTTTTCAATGGCAAAAATCAATGAATATTGTAAATGCACAAACAGTAATTTCTCCGCATTGCAAGGTGCAATTCTGATTTTTTTGCTTTTTCCTGCTCCTCTTAGCATGATAAAGAAGATTCAAAGAGAGTGAGACGCCAGCTCCTTTCGTTCAGTCAGTAGCTTCAATCATTTCTGGACGTTTTTCAATGGCAAAAATCATTGAATATTGTAAATGCACAAACAGTAATTTCTCCGCATTGCAAGGTGCAATTCTGAAATTTTTTACTTTTTCCTGCTCCTCTTAGCATGATAAAGAAGATTCAAAGAGAGTGAGATGCCAGCTCCTTTCATTCAGTCAGTAGCTTCAATCATTTCTGGTATATGAATAACATGATGTTTTTCAATGGCAAAAATCAATGAATATTGTAAATGCACAAACAGTAATTTCTCCGCATTGCAAGGTGCAATTCTGAAATTTTTTGCTTTTTCCTGCTCCTCTTAGCATGATAAAGAAGATTCAAAGAGAGTGAGATGCCAGCTCCTTTCATTCAGTCAGTAGCTTCAATCATTTCTGGACGTTTTTCAATGGCAAAAATCAACGAATATTGTAAATGCACAAACAGTAATTTCTCCGCATTGCAAGGTGCAATTCTGAAATTTTTTGCTTTTTCCTGCTCCTCTTAGCATGATAAAGAAGATTCAAAGAGAGTGAGATGCCAGCTCCTTACATTCAGTCAGTAGCTTCAATCATTTCTGGTAAATGAATAACATGATGTTTTTCAATGGCAAAAATCAATGAATTTTGTAAATGCACAAACAGTAATTTCTCCGCATTGCAAGGCGCAATTCTGAAATTTTTTGCTTTTTCCTGCTCCTCTTAGCATGATAAAGAAGATTCAAAGAGAGTGAGATGCCAGCTCCTTTCAATCAGTCAGTAGCTTCAATCATTTCTGGACGTTTTTCAATGGCAAAAATCAATGAATATTGTAAATGCACAAACAGTAATTTCTCCGCATTGCAAGGTGCAATTCTGAAATTTTTTGCTTTTTCCTGCTCCTCTTAGCATGATAAAGAAGATTCAAAGAGAGTGAGATGCCAGCTCCTTTCATTCAGTCAGTAGCTTCAATCATTTCTGGACGTTTTTCAATGGCAAAAATCAATGAATATTGTAAATGCACAAACAGTAATTTTTCCGCATTGCAAGGTGCAATTCTGAAATTTTTTGCTTATTCCTGCTCCTCTTAGCATGATAAAGAAGATTCAAAGAGAGTGAGGTGCCAGCTCCTTTCATTCAGTCAGTAGCTTCAAACATTTCTGGTATATGAATAACGTTTTTCAATGGTAAAAATCAATGAATATTGTAAATGCACAAACAGTTATTTCTCCGCATTGCAAGGTGCAATTCTGAAATTTTTTGCTTTTTCCTGCTCCTCTTAGCATGATAAAGAAGATTCAAAGAGAGTGAGATGCCAGCTCCTTTCATTCAGTCAGTAGCTTCAATCATTTCTGGACGTTTTTCAATGGCAAAAATCAATGAATATTGTAAATGCACAAACAGTAATTTCTCCGCATTGCAAGGTGCAATTCTGAAATTTTTTGCTTTTTCCTGCTCCTCTTAGCATGATAAAGAAGATTCAAAGAGAGTGAGATGCCAGCTCCTTTCATTCAGTCAGTAGCTTCAATCATTTCTGGACGTTTTTCAATGGCAAAAATCAATGAATATTGTAAATGCACAAACAGTAATTTCTCCGCATTGCAAGGTGCAATTCTGAAATTTTTTGCTTTTTCCTGCTCCTCTTAGCATGATAAAGAAGATTCAAAGAGAGTGAGATGCCAGATCCTTTCATTCAGTCAGTAGCTTCAATCATTTCTGGACGGTTTTCAATGGCAAAAATCAATGAATATTGTAAATGCACAAACAGTAATTTCTCCGCATTGCAAGGTGCAATTCTGAAATTTTTGCTTTTTCCTGCTCCTCTTAGCATGATAAAGAAGATTCAAAGAGAGTGAGGTGCCAGCTCCTTTCATTCAGTCAGTAGCTTCAAACATTTCTGGTATATGAATAACATGTTTTTCAATGGCAAAAATCAATGAATATTGTAAATGCACAAACAGTAATTTCTCCGCATTGCAAGGAGCAATTCTGAAATTTTTTGCTTTTTCCTGCTCCTCTTAGCATGATAAAGAATATTCAAAGAGAGTGAGATGCCAGCTCCTTTCATTCAGTCAGTAGCTTCAATCATTTCTGGACGTTTTTCAATGGCAAAAATCAATGAATATTGTAAATGCACAAACTGTAATTTCTCCGCATTGCAAGGTGCAATTCTGAAATTTTTTGCTTTTTCCTGCTCCTCTTAGCATGATAAAGAAGATTCAAAGAGAGTGAGATGCCAGCTCCTTTCATTCAATCAGTAGCTTCAAACATTTCTGGTATATGAATAACATGATGTTTTTCAATGGCAAAAATCAATGAATATTGTAAATGCACAAACAGTAATTTCTCCGCATTGCAAGGTGCAATTCTGAAATTTTTTGCTTTTTCCTGCTCCTCTTAGCATGATAAAGAAGATTCAAAGAGAGTGAGATGCCAGCTCCTTTCATTCAGTCAGTAGCTTCAATCATTTCTGGACGTTTTTCAATGGCAAAAATCAATGAATATTGTAAATGCACAAACAGTAATTTCTCCGCATTGCAAGGTGCAATTCTGAAATTTTTTGCTTTTTCCTGCTCCTCTTAGCATGATAAAGAAGATTCAAAGAGAGTGAGATGCCAGCTCCTTACATTCAGTCAGTAGCTTCAATCATTTCTGGTAAATGAATAACATGATGTTTTTCAATGGCAAAAATCAATGAATTTTGTAAATGCACAAACAGTAATTTCTCCGCATTGCAAGGCGCAATTCTGAAATTTTTTGCTTTTTCCTGCTCCTCTTAGCATGATAAAGAAGATTCAAAGAGAGTGAGATGCCAGCTCCTTTCAATCAGTCAGTAGCTTCAATCATTTCTGGACGTTTTTCAATGGCAAAAATCAATGAATATTGTAAATGCACAAACAGTAATTTCTCCGCATTGCAAGGTGCAATTCTGAAATTTTTTGCTTTTTCCTGCTCCTCTTAGCATGATAAAGAAGATTCAAAGAGAGTGAGATGCCAGCTCCTTTCATTCAGTCAGTAGCTTCAATCATTTCTGGACGTTTTTCAATGGCAAAAATCAATGAATATTGTAAATGCACAAACAGTAATTTCTCCGCATTGCAAGGTGCAATTCTGAAATTTTTTGCTTTTTCCTGCTCCTCTTAGCATGATAAAGAAGATTCAAAGAGAGTGAGATGCCAGCTCCTTTCATTCAGTCAGTAGCTTCAAACATTCCTGGTATATGAATAACATGATGTTTTTCAATGGCAAAAATCAATGAATATTGTAAATGCACAAACAGTAATTTCTCCGCATTGCAAGGTGCAATTCTGAAATTTTTTGCTTTTTCCTGCTCCTCTTAGCATGATAAAGAAGATTCAAAGAGAGTGAGATGCCAGCTCCTTTCATTCAGTCAGTAGCTTCAATCATTTCTGGACGTTTTTCAATTGCAAAAATCAATGAATATTGTAAATGCACAAACAGTAATTTCTCCGCATTGCAAGGTGCAAATCTGAAATTTTTTGCTTTTTCCTGCTCCTCTTAGCATGATAAAGAAGATTCAAAGAGAGTGAGATGCCAGCTCCTTTCATTCAGTCAGTAGCTTCAATCATTTCTGGTATATGAATAACGTGATGTTTTTCAATGGCAAAAATCAATGAATATTGTAAATGCACAAACAGTAATTTCTCCGCATTGCAAGGTGCAATTCTGAAATTTTTTGCTTTTTCCTGCTCCTCTTAGCATGATAAAGAAGATTCAAAGAGAGTGAGATGCCAGCTCCTTTCATTCAGTCAGTAGCTTCAAACATTTCTGGTATATGAATAACATGATGTTTTTCAATGGCAAAAATCAATGAATATTGTAAATGCACAAACAGTAATTTCTCCGCATTGCAAGGTGCAATTCTGAAATTTTTTGCTTTTTCCTGCTCCTCTTAGCATGATAAAGAAGATTCAAGGAGAGTGAGATGCCAGCTCCTTTCATTCAGTCAGTAGCTTCAATCATTTCTGGACGTTTTTCAATGGCAAAAATCAATGAATATTGTAAATGCACAAACAGTAATTTCTCCGCATTGCAAGGTGCAATTCTGATTTTTTTGCTTTTTCCTGCTCCTCTTAGCATGATAAAGAAGATTCAAAGAGAGTGAGACGCCAGCTCCTTTCGTTCAGTCAGTAGCTTCAATCATTTCTGGACGTTTTTCAATGGCAAAAATCATTGAATATTGTAAATGCACAAACAGTAATTTCTCCGCATTGCAAGGTGCAATTCTGAAATTTTTTACTTTTTCCTGCTCCTCTTAGCATGATAAAGAAGATTCAAAGAGAGTGAGATGCCAGCTCCTTTCATTCAGTCAGTAGCTTCAATCATTTCTGGTATATGAATAACATGATGTTTTTCAATGGCAAAAATCAATGAATATTGTAAATGCACAAACAGTAATTTCTCCGCATTGCAAGGTGCAATTCTGAAATTTTTTGCTTTTTCCTGCTCCTCTTAGCATGATAAAGAAGATTCAAAGAGAGTGAGATGCCAGCTCCTTTCATTCAGTCAGTAGCTTCAATCATTTCTGGACGTTTTTCAATGGCAAAAATCAACGAATATTGTAAATGCACAAACAGTAATTTCTCCGCATTGCAAGGTGCAATTCTGAAATTTTTTGCTTTTTCCTGCTCCTCTTAGCATGATAAAGAAGATTCAAAGAGAGTGAGATGCCAGCTCCTTACATTCAGTCAGTAGCTTCAATCATTTCTGGTAAATGAATAACATGATGTTTTTCAATGGCAAAAATCAATGAATTTTGTAAATGCACAAACAGTAATTTCTCCGCATTGCAAGGCGCAATTCTGAAATTTTTTGCTTTTTCCTGCTCCTCTTAGCATGATAAAGAAGATTCAAAGAGAGTGAGATGCCAGCTCCTTTCAATCAGTCAGTAGCTTCAATCATTTCTGGACGTTTTTCAATGGCAAAAATCAATGAATATTGTAAATGCACAAACAGTAATTTCTCCGCATTACAAGGTGCAATTCTGAAATTTTTTGCTTTTTCCTGCTCCTCTTAGCATGATAAAGAAGATTCAAAGAGAGTGAGATGCCAGCTCCTTTCATTCAGTCAGTAGCTTCAATCATTTCTGGACGTTTTTCAATGGCAAAAATCAATGAATATTGTAAATGCACAAACAGTAATTTTTCCGCATTGCAAGGTGCAATTCTGAAATTTTTTGCTTACTCCTGCTCCTCTTAGCATGATAAAGAAGATTCAAAGAGAGTGAGGTGCCAGCTCCTTTCATTCAGTCAGTAGCTTCAAACATTTCTGGTATATGAATAACGTTTTTCAATGGCAAAAATCAATGAATATTGTAAATGCACAAACAGTTATTTCTCCGCATTGCAAGGTGCAATTCTGAAATTTTTTGCTTTTTCCTGCTCCTCTTAGCATGATAAAGAAGATTCAAAGAGAGTGAGATGCCAGCTCCTTTCATTCAGTCAGTAGCTTCAATCATTTCTGGACGTTTTTCAATGGCAAAAATCAATGAATATTGTAAATGCACAAACAGTAATTTCTCCGCATTGCAAGGTGCAATTCTGAAATTTTTTGCTTTTTCCTGCTCCTCTTAGCATGATAAAGAAGATTCAAAGAGAGTGAGATGCCAGCTCCTTTCATTCAGTCAGTAGCTTCAATCATTTCTGGACGTTTTTCAATGGCAAAAATCAATGAATATTGTAAATGCACAAACAGTAATTTCTCCGCATTGCAAGGTGCAATTCTGAAATTTTTTGCTTTTTCCTGCTCCTCTTAGCATGATAAAGAAGATTCAAAGAGAGTGAGATGCCAGATCCTTTCATTCAGTCAGTAGCTTCAATCATTTCTGGACGGTTTTCAATGGCAAAAATCAATGAATATTGTAAATGCACAAACAGTAATTTCTCCGCATTGCAAGGTGCAATTCTGAAATTTTTGCTTTTTCCTGCTCCTCTTAGCATGATAAAGAAGATTCAAAGAGAGTGAGATGCCAGCTCCTTTCATTCAGTCAGTAGCTTCAAACATTTCTGGTATATGAATAACATGATGTTTTTCAATGGCAAAAATCAATGAATATTGTAAATGCACAAACAGTAATTTCTCCGCATTGCAAGGTGCAATTCTGAAATTTTTTGCTTTTTCCTGCTCCTCTTAGCATGATAAAGAAGATTCAAAGAGAGTGAGATGCCAGCTCCTTTCGTTCAGTCAGTAGCTTCAATCATTTCTGGACGTTTTTCAAAGGCAAAAATCATTGAATATTGTAAATGCACAAACAGTAATTTCTCCGCATTGCAAGGTGCAATTCTGAAATTTTTTACTTTTTCCTGCTCCTCTTAGCATGATAAAGAAGATTCAAAGAGAGTGAGATGCCAGCTCCTTTCATTCAGTCAGTAGCTTCAATCATTTCTGGTATATGAATAACATGATGTTTTTCAATGGCAAAAATCAATGAATATTGTAAATGCACAAACAGTAATTTCTCCGCATTGCAAGGTGCAATTCTGAAGTTTTTTGCTTTTTCCTGCTCCTCTTAGCATGATAAAGAAGATTCAAAGAGAGTGAGATGCCAGCTCCTTTCATTCAGTCAGTAGCTTCAATCATTTCTGGACGTTTTTCAATGGCAAAAATCATTGAATATTGTAAATGCACAAACAGTAATTTCTCCGCATTGCAAGGTGCAATTCTGAAATTTTTTACTTTTTCCTGCTCCTCTTAGCATGATAAAGAAGATTCAAAGAGAGTGAGATGCCAGCTCCTTTCATTCAGTCAGTAGCTTCAATCATTTCTGGTATATGAATAACATGATGTTTTTCAATGGCAAAAATCAATGAATATTGTAAATGCACAAACAGTAATTTCTCCGCATTGCAAGGTGCAATTCTGAAATTTTTTGCTTTTTCCTGCTCCTCTTAGCATAATAAAGAAGATTCAAAGAAAGTGAGATGCCAGCTCCTTTCATTCAGTCAGTAGCTTCAATCATTTCTGGACGTTTTTCAATGGCAAACATCAATGAATATTGTAAATGCACAAACAGTAATTTCTTCGCATTGCAAGGTGCAATTCTGAAATTTTTTGCTTTTTCCTGCTCCTCTTAGCATGATAAACAAGATTCAAAGAGAGTGAGATGCCAGCTCCTTTCATTCAGTCAGTAGCTTCAATCATTTCTGGACGTTTTTCAATGGCAAAAATCAATGAATATTGTAAATGCACAAACAGTAATTTCTCCGCATTGCAAGGTGCAATTCTGAAATTTTTTACTTTTTCCTGCTCCTCTTAGCATGATAAAGAAGATTCAAAGAGAGTGAGATGCCAGCTCCTTTCATTCAGTCAGTAGCTTCAAACATTCCTGGTATATGAATAACATAATGTTTTTCAATGGCAAAAATCAATGAATATTGTAAATGCACAAACAGTAATTTCTCCGCATTGCAAGGTGCAATTCTGAAATTTTTTGCTTTTTCCTGCTCCTCTTAGCATGATAAAGAAGATTCAAAGAGAGTGAGATGCCAGCTCCTTTCATTCAGTCAGTAGCTTCAATCATTTCTGGACGTTTTTCAATTGCAAAAATCAATGAATATTGTAAATGCACAAACAGTAATTTCTCCGCATTGCAAGGTGCAATTCTGAAATTTTTTGCTTTTTCCTGCTCCTCTTAGCATGATAAAGAAGATTCAAAGAGAGTGAGATGCCAGCTCCTTTCATTCAGTCAGTAGCTTCAAACATTTCTGGTATATGAATAACATGATGTTTTTCAATGGCAAAAATCAATGAATATTGTAAATGCACAAACAGTAATTTCTCCGCATTGCAAGGTGCAATTCTGAAATTTTTTGCTTTTTCCTGCTCCTCTTAGCATGATAAAGAAGATTCAAAGAGAGTGAGATGCCAGCTCCTTTCATTCAGTCAGTAGCATCAATCATTTCTGGTATATGAATAACATGATGTTTTTCAATGGCAAAAATCAATGAATATTGTAAATGCACAAACAGTAATTTCTCCGCATTGCAAGGTGCAATTCTGAAATTTTTTGCTTTTTCCTGCTCCTCTTAGCATGATAAAGAAGATTCAAAGAGAGTGAGATGCCAGCTCCTTTCGTTCAGTCAGTAGCTTCAATCATTTCTGGACGTTTTTCAAAGGCAAAAATCATTGAATATTGTAAATGCACAAACAGTAATTTCTCCGCATTGCAAGGTGCAATTCTGAAATTTTTTGCTTTTTCCTGCTCCTCTTAGCATGATAAACAAGATTAAAAGAGAGTGAGATGCCAGCTCCTTTCATTCAGTCAGTAGCTTCAATCATTTCTGGACGTTTTTCAATGGCAAAAATCAATGAATATTGTAAATGCACAAACAGTAATTTCTCCGCATTGCAAGGTGCAATTCTGAAATTTTTTGCTTTTTCCTGCTCCTCTTAGCATGATAAAGAAGATTCAAAGAGAGTGAGATGCCAGCTCCTTTCATTCAGTCAGTAGCTTCAAACATTCCTGGTATATGAATAACATGATGTTTTTCAATGGCAAAAATCAATGAATATTGTAAATGCACAAACAGTAATTTCTCCGCATTGCAAGGTGCAATTCTGAAATTTTTTGCTTTTTCCTGCTCCTCTTAGCATGATAAAGAAGATTCAAAGAGAGTGAGATGCCAGCTCCTTTCATTCAGTCAGTAGCTTCAATCATTTCTGGACGTTTTTCAATTGCAAAAATCAATGAATATTGTAAATGCACAAACAGTAATTTCTCCGCATTGCAAGGTGCAACTCTGAAATTTTTTGCTTTTTCCTGCTCCTCTTAGCATGATAAAGAAGATTCAAAGAGAGTGAGATGCCAGCTCCTTTCATTCAGTCAGTAGCTTCAATCATTTCTGGTATATGAATAACGTGATGTTTTTCAATGGCAAAAATCAATGAATATTGTAAATGCACAAACAGTAATTTCTCCGCATTGCAAGGTGCAATTCTGAAATTTTTTGCTTTTTCCTGCTCCTCTTAGCATGATAAAGAAGATTCAAAGAGAGTGAGATGCCAGCTCCTTTCATTCAGTCAGTAGCTTCAAACATTTCTGGTATATGAATAACATGATGTTTTTCAATGGCAAAAATCAATGAATATTGTAAATGCACAAACAGTAATTTCTCCGCATTGCAAGGTGCAATTCTGAAATTTTTTGCTTTTTCCTGCTCCTCTTAGCATGATAAAGAAGATTCAAGGAGAGTGAGATGCCAGCTCCTTTCATTCAGTCAGTAGCTTCAAACATTTCTGGTATATGAATAACATGATGTTTTTCAATGGCAAAAATCAATGAATATTGTAAATGCACAAACAGTAATTTCTCCGCATTGCAAGGTGCAATTCTGAAATTTTTTGCTTTATCCTGCTCCTCTTAGCATGATAAAGAAGATTCAAAGAGAGTGAGATGCCAGCTCCTTTCATTCAGTCAGTAGCTTCAATCATTTCTGGACGTTTTTCAATGGCAAAAATCATTGAATATTGTAAATGCACAAACAGTAATTTCTCCGCATTGCAAGGTGCAATTCTGAAATTTTTTACTTTTTCCTGCTCCTCTTAGCATGATAAAGAAGATTCAAAGAGAGTGAGACGCCAGCTCCTTTCATTCAGTCAGTAGCTTCAATCATTTCTGGTATATGAATAACATGATGTTTTTCAATGGCAAAAATCAATGAATATTGTAAATGCACAAACAGTAATTTCTCCGCATTGCAAGGTGCAATTCTGAGATTTTTTGCTTTTTCCTGCTCCTCTTAGCATGATAAAGAAGATTCAAAGAGAGTGAGATGCCAGCTCCTTTCATTCAGTCAGTAGCTTCAATCATTTCTGGACGTTTTTCAATGGCAAAATCAATGAATATTCTAAATGCACAAACAGTAATTTCTCCGCATTGCAAGGTGCAATTCTGAAATTTTTTGCTTTTTCCTGCTCCTCTTAGCATGATAAACAAGATTCAAAGAGAGTGAGATGCCAGCTCCTTTCATTCAGTCAGTAGCTTCAATCATTTCTGGACGTTTTTCAATGGCAAAAATCATTGAATATTGTAAATGCACAAACAGTAATTTCTCCGCATTGCAAGGTGCAATTCTGAAATTTTTTACTTTTTCCTGCTCCTCTTAGCATGATAAAGAAGATTCAAAGAGAGTGAGATGCCAGCTCCTTTCATTCAGTCAGTAGCTTCAATCATTTCTGGTATATGAATAACATGATGTTTTTCAATGGCAAAAATCAATGAATATTGTAAATGCACAAACAGTAATTTCTCCGCATTGCAAGGTGCAATTCTGAAATTTTTTGCTTTTTCCTGCTCCTCTTAGCATGATAAAGAAGATTCAAAGAGAGTGAGATGCCAGCTCCTTTCATTCAGTCAGTAGCTTCAATCATTTCTGGACGTTTTTCAATGGCAAAAATCAACGAATATTGTAAATGCACAAACAGTAATTTCTCCGCATTGCAAGGTGCAATTCTGAAATTTTTTGCTTTTTCCTGCTCCTCTTAGCATGATAAAGAAGATTCAAAGAGAGTGAGATGCCAGCTCCTTACATTCAGTCAGTAGCTTCAATCATTTCTGGTAAATGAATAACATGATGTTTTTCAATGGCAAAAATCAATGAATTTTGTAAATGCACAAACAGTAATTTCTCCGCATTGCAAGGCGCAATTCTGAAATTTTTTGCTTTTTCCTGCTCCTCTTAGCATGATAAAGAAGATTCAAAGAGAGTGAGATGCCAGCTCCTTTCAATCAGTCAGTAGCTTCAATCATTTCTGGACGTTTTTCAATGGCAAAAATCAATGAATATTGTAAATGCACAAACAGTAATTTCTCCGCATTGCAAGGTGCAATTCTGAAATTTTTTGCTTTTTCCTGCTCCTCTTAGCATGATAAAGAAGATTCAAAGAGAGTGAGATGCCAGCTCCTTTCATTCAGTCAGTAGCTTCAATCATTTCTGGACGTTTTTCAATGGCAAAAATCAATGAATATTGTAAATGCACAAACAGTAATTTTTCCGCATTGCAAGGTGCAATTCTGAAATTTTTTGCTTATTCCTGCTCCTCTTAGCATGATAAAGAAGATTCAAAGAGAGTGAGGTGCCAGCTCCTTTCATTCAGTCAGTAGCTTCAAACATTTCTGGTATATGAATAACGTTTTTCAATGGTAAAAATCAATGAATATTGTAAATGCACAAACAGTTATTTCTCCGCATTGCAAGGTGCAATTCTGAAATTTTTTGCTTTTTCCTGCTCCTCTTAGCATGATAAAGAAGATTCAAAGAGAGTGAGATGCCAGCTCCTTTCATTCAGTCAGTAGCTTCAATCATTTCTGGACGTTTTTCAATGGCAAAAATCAATGAATATTGTAAATGCACAAACAGTAATTTCTCCGCATTGCAAGGTGCAATTCTGAAATTTTTTGCTTTTTCCTGCTCCTCTTAGCATGATAAAGAAGATTCAAAGAGAGTGAGATGCCAGCTCCTTTCATTCAGTCAGTAGCTTCAATCATTTCTGGACGTTTTTCAATGGCAAAAATCAATGAATATTGTAAATGCACAAACAGTAATTTCTCCGCATTGCAAGGTGCAATTCTGAAATTTTTTGCTTTTTCCTGCTCCTCTTAGCATGATAAAGAAGATTCAAAGAGAGTGAGATGCCAGATCCTTTCATTCAGTCAGTAGCTTCAATCATTTCTGGACGGTTTTCAATGGCAAAAATCAATGAATATTGTAAATGCACAAACAGTAATTTCTCCGCATTGCAAGGTGCAATTCTGAAATTTTTGCTTTTTCCTGCTCCTCTTAGCATGATAAAGAAGATTCAAAGAGAGTGAGGTGCCAGCTCCTTTCATTCAGTCAGTAGCTTCAAACATTTCTGGTATATGAATAACATGTTTTTCAATGGCAAAAATCAATGAATATTGTAAATGCACAAACAGTAATTTCTCCGCATTGCAAGGAGCAATTCTGAAATTTTTTGCTTTTTCCTGCTCCTCTTAGCATGATAAAGAATATTCAAAGAGAGTGAGATGCCAGCTCCTTTCATTCAGTCAGTAGCTTCAATCATTTCTGGACGTTTTTCAATGGCAAAAATCAATGAATATTGTAAATGCACAAACTGTAATTTCTCCGCATTGCAAGGTGCAATTCTGAAATTTTTTGCTTTTTCCTGCTCCTCTTAGCATGATAAAGAAGATTCAAAGAGAGTGAGATGCCAGCTCTTTTCATTCAGTCAGTAGCTTCAATCATTTCTGGACGTTTTTCAATGGCAAAAATCAATGAATATTGTAAATGCACAAACAGTAATTTCTCCGCATTGCAAGGTGCAATTCTGAAATTTTTTGCTTTTTCCTGCTCCTCTTAGCATGATAAAGAAGATTCAAAGAGAGTGAGATGCCAGCTCCTTTCATTCAATCAGTAGCTTCAAACATTTCTGGTATATGAATAACATGATGTTTTTCAATGGCAAAAATCAATGAATATTGTAAATGCACAAACAGTAATTTCTCCGCATTGCAAGGTGCAATTCTGAAATTTTTTGCTTTTTCCTGCTCCTCTTAGCATGATAAAGAAGATTCAAAGAGAGTGAGATGCCAGCTCCTTTCATTCAGTCAGTAGCTTCAATCATTTCTGGACGTTTTTCAATGGCAAAAATCAATGAATATTGTAAATGCACAAACAGTAATTTCTCCGCATTGCAAGGTGCAATTCTGAAATTTTTTGCTTTTTCCTGCTCCTCTTAGCATGATAAAGAAGATTCAAAGAGAGTGAGATGCCAGCTCCTTACATTCAGTCAGTAGCTTCAATCATTTCTGGTAAATGAATAACATGATGTTTTTCAATGGCAAAAATCAATGAATTTTGTAAATGCACAAACAGTAATTTCTCCGCATTGCAAGGCGCAATTCTGAAATTTTTTGCTTTTTCCTGCTCCTCTTAGCATGATAAAGAAGATTCAAAGAGAGTGAGATGCCAGCTCCTTTCAATCAGTCAGTAGCTTCAATCATTTCTGGACGTTTTTCAATGGCAAAAATCAATGAATATTGTAAATGCACAAACAGTAATTTCTCCGCATTGCAAGGTGCAATTCTGAAATTTTTTGCTTTTTCCTGCTCCTCTTAGCATGATAAAGAAGATTCAAAGAGAGTGAGATGCCAGCTCCTTTCATTCAGTCAGTAGCTTCAATCATTTCTGGACGTTTTTCAATGGCAAAAATCAATGAATATTGTAAATGCACAAACAGTAATTTCTCCGCATTGCAAGGTGCAATTCTGAAATTTTTTGCTTTTTCCTGCTCCTCTTAGCATGATAAAGAAGATTCAAAGAGAGTGAGATGCCAGCTCCTTTCATTCAGTCAGTAGCTTCAAACATTCCTGGTATATGAATAACATGATGTTTTTCAATGGCAAAAATCAATGAATATTGTAAATGCACAAACAGTAATTTCTCCGCACTGCAAGGTGCAATTCTGAAATTTTTTGCTTTTTCCTGCTCCTCTTAGCATGATAAAGAAGATTCAAAGAGAGTGAGATGCCAGCTCCTTTCATTCAGTCAGTAGCTTCAATCATTTCTGGACGTTTTTCAATTGCAAAAATCAATGAATATTGTAAATGCACAAACAGTAATTTCTCCGCATTGCAAGGTGCAACTCTGAAATTTTTTGCTTTTTCCTGCTCCTCTTAGCATGATAAAGAAGATTCAAAGAGAGTGAGATGCCAGCTCCTTTCATTCAGTCAGTAGCTTCAATCATTTCTGGTATATGAATAACGTGATGTTTTTCAATGGCAAAAATCAATGAATATTGTAAATGCACAAACAGTAATTTCTCCGCATTGCAAGGTGCAATTCTGAAATTTTTTGCTTTTTCCTGCTCCTCTTAGCATGATAAAGAAGATTCAAAGAGAGTGAGATGCCAGCTCCTTTCATTCAGTCAGTAGCTTCAAACATTTCTGGTATATGAATAACATGATGTTTTTCAATGGCAAAAATCAATGAATATTGTAAATGCACAAACAGTAATTTCTCCGCATTGCAAGGTGCAATTCTGAAATTTTTTGCTTTTTCCTGCTCCTCTTAGCATGATAAAGAAGATTCAAGGAGAGTGAGATGCCAGCTCCTTTCATTCAGTCAGTAGCTTCAAACATTTCTGGTATATGAATAACATGATGTTTTTCAATGGCAAAAATCAATGAATATTGTAAATGCACAAACAGTAATTTCTCCGCATTGCAAGGTGCAATTCTGAAATTTTTTGCTTTATCCTGCTCCTCTTAGCATGATAAAGAAGATTCAAAGAGAGTGAGATGCCAGCTCCTTTCATTCAGTCAGTAGCTTCAATCATTTCTGGACGTTTTTCAATGGCAAAAATCATTGAATATTGTAAATGCACAAACAGTAATTTCTCCGCATTGCAAGGTGCAATTCTGAAATTTTTTACTTTTTCCTGCTCCTCTTAGCATGATAAAGAAGATTCAAAGAGTGAGATGCCAGCTCCTTTCATTCAGTCAGTAGCTTCAATCATTTCTGGTATATGAATAACATGATGTTTTTCAATGGCAAAAATCAATGAATATTGTAAATGCACAAACAGTAATTTCTCCGCATTGCAAGGTGCAATTCTGAGATTTTTTGCTTTTTCCTGCTCCTCTTAGCATGATAAAGAAGATTCAAAGAGAGTGAGATGCCAGCTCCTTTCATTCAGTCAGTAGCTTCAATCATTTCTGGACGTTTTTCAATGGCAAAAATCAATGAATATTCTAAATGCACAAACAGTAATTTCTCCGCATTGCAAGGTGCAATTCTGAAATTTTTTGCTTTTTCCTGCTCCTCTTAGCATGATAAACAAGATTCAAAGAGAGTGAGATGCCAGCTCCTTTCATTCAGTCAGTAGCTTCAATCATTTCTGGACGTTTTTCAATGGCAAAAATCAATGAATATTGTAAATGCACAAACAGTAATTTCTCCGCATTGCAAGGTGCAATTCTGATTTTTTTGCTTTTTCCTGCTCCTCTTAGCATGATAAAGAAGATTCAAAGAGAGTGAGACGCCAGCTCCTTTCGTTCAGTCAGTAGCTTCAATCATTTCTGGACGTTTTTCAATGGCAAAAATCATTGAATATTGTAAATGCACAAACAGTAATTTCTCCGCATTGCAAGGTGCAATTCTGAAATTTTTTACTTTTTCCTGCTCCTCTTAGCATGATAAAGAAGATTCAAAGAGAGTGAGATGCCAGCTCCTTTCATTCAGTCAGTAGCTTCAATCATTTCTGGTATATGAATAACATGATGTTTTTCAATGGCAAAAATCAATGAATATTGTAAATGCACAAACAGTAATTTCTCCGCATTGCAAGGTGCAATTCTGAAATTTTTTGCTTTTTCCTGCTCCTCTTAGCATGATAAAGAAGATTCAAAGAGAGTGAGATGCCAGCTCCTTTCATTCAGTCAGTAGCTTCAATCATTTCTGGACGTTTTTCAATGGCAAAAATCAACGAATATTGTAAATGCACAAACAGTAATTTCTCCGCATTGCAAGGTGCAATTCTGAAATTTTTTGCTTTTTCCTGCTCCTCTTAGCATGATAAAGAAGATTCAAAGAGAGTGAGATGCCAGCTCCTTACATTCAGTCAGTAGCTTCAATCATTTCTGGTAAATGAATAACATGATGTTTTTCAATGGCAAAAATCAATGAATTTTGTAAATGCACAAACAGTAATTTCTCCGCATTGCAAGGCGCAATTCTGAAATTTTTTGCTTTTTCCTGCTCCTCTTAGCATGATAAAGAAGATTCAAAGAGAGTGAGATGCCAGCTCCTTTCAATCAGTCAGTAGCTTCAATCATTTCTGGACGTTTTTCAATGGCAAAAATCAATGAATATTGTAAATGCACAAACAGTAATTTCTCCGCATTGCAAGGTGCAATTCTGAAATTTTTTGCTTTTTCCTGCTCCTCTTAGCATGATAAAGAAGATTCAAAGAGAGTGAGATGCCAGCTCCTTTCATTCAGTCAGTAGCTTCAATCATTTCTGGACGTTTTTCAATGGCAAAAATCAATGAATATTGTAAATGCACAAACAGTAATTTTTCCGCATTGCAAGGTGCAATTCTGAAATTTTTTGCTTATTCCTGCTCCTCTTAGCATGATAAAGAAGATTCAAAGAGAGTGAGGTGCCAGCTCCTTTCATTCAGTCAGTAGCTTCAAACATTTCTGGTATATGAATAACGTTTTTCAATGGCAAAAATCAATGAATATTGTAAATGCACAAACAGTTATTTCTCCGCATTGCAAGGTGCAATTCTGAAATTTTTTGCTTTTTCCTGCTCCTCTTAGCATGATAAAGAAGATTCAAAGAGAGTGAGATGCCAGCTCCTTTCATTCAGTCAGTAGCTTCAATCATTTCTGGACGTTTTTCAATGGCAAAAATCAATGAATATTGTAAATGCACAAACAGTAATTTCTCCGCATTGCAAGGTGCAATTCTGAAATTTTTTGCTTTTTCCTGCTCCTCTTAGCATGATAAAGAAGATTCAAAGAGAGTGAGATGCCAGCTCCTTTCATTCAGTCAGTAGCTTCAATCATTTCTGGACGTTTTTCAATGGCAAAAATCAATGAATATTGTAAATGCACAAACAGTAATTTCTCCGCATTGCAAGGTGCAATTCTGAAATTTTTTGCTTTTTCCTGCTCCTCTTAGCATGATAAAGAAGATTCAAAGAGAGTGAGATGCCAGATCCTTTCATTCAGTCAGTAGCTTCAATCATTTCTGGACGGTTTTCAATGGCAAAAATCAATGAATATTGTAAATGCACAAACAGTAATTTCTCCGCATTGCAAGGTGCAATTCTGAAATTTTTGCTTTTTCCTGCTCCTCTTAGCATGATAAAGAAGATTCAAAGAGAGTGAGGTGCCAGCTCCTTTCATTCAGTCAGTAGCTTCAAACATTTCTGGTATATGAATAACATGTTTTTCAATGGCAAAAATCAATGAATATTGTAAATGCACAAACAGTAATTTCTCCGCATTGCAAGGAGCAATTCTGAAATTTTTTGCTTTTTCCTGCTCCTCTTAGCATGATAAAGAAGATTCAAAGAGAGTGAGATGCCAGCTCCTTTCATTCAGTCAGTAGCTTCAATCATTTCTGGACGTTTTTCAATGGCAAAAATCAATGAATATTGTAAATGCACAAACTGTAATTTCTCCGCATTGCAAGGTGCAATTCTGAAATTTTTTGATTTTTCCTGCTCCTCTTAGCATGATAAAGAAGATTCAAAGAGAGTGAGATGCCAGCTCTTTTCATTCAGTCAGTAGCTTCAATCATTTCTGGACGTTTTTCAATGGCAAAAATCAATGAATATTGTAAATGCACAAACAGTAATTTCTCCGCATTGCAAGGTGCAATTCTGAAATTTTTTGCTTTTTCCTGCTCCTCTTAGCATGATAAAGAAGATTCAAAGAGAGTGAGATGCCAGCTCCTTTCATTCAATCAGTAGCTTCAAACATTTCTGGTATATGAATAACATGATGTTTTTCAATGGCAAAAATCAATGAATATTGTAAATGCACAAACAGTAATTTCTCCGCATTGCAAGGTGCAATTCTGAAATTTTTTGCTTTTTCCTGCTCCTCTTAGCATGATAAAGAAGATTCAAAGAGAGTGAGATGCCAGCTCCTTACATTCAGTCAGTAGCTTCAATCATTTCTGGTAAATGAATAACATGATGTTTTTCAATGGCAAAAATCAATGAATTTTGTAAATGCACAAACAGTAATTTCTCCGCATTGCAAGGCGCAATTCTGAAATTTTTTGCTTTTTCCTGCTCCTCTTAGCATGATAAAGAAGATTCAAAGAGAGTGAGATGCCAGCTCCTTTCAATCAGTCAGTAGCTTCAATCATTTCTGGACGTTTTTCAATGGCAAAAATCAATGAATATTGTAAATGCACAAACAGTAATTTCTCCGCATTGCAAGGTGCAATTCTGAAATTTTTTGCTTTTTCCTGCTCCTCTTAGCATGATAAAGAAGATTCAAAGAGAGTGAGATGCCAGCTCCTTTCATTCAGTCAGTAGCTTCAATCATTTCTGGACGTTTTTCATTGGCAAAAATCAATGAATATTGTAAATGCACAAACAGTAATTTTTCCGCATTGCAAGGTGCAATTCTGAAATTTTTTGCTTATTCCTGCTCCTCTTAGCATGATAAAGAAGATTCAAAGAGAGTGAGGTGCCAGCTCCTTTCATTCAGTCAGTAGCTTCAAACATTTCTGGTATATGAATAACGTTTTTCAATGGCAAAAATCAATGAATATTGTAAATGCACAAACAGTTATTTCCCTTCATTGCAAAGTGCAATTCTGAAATTTTTTGCTTTTTCCTGCTCCTCTTAGCATGATAAAGAAGATTCAAAGAGAGTGAGATGCCAGCTCCTTTCATTCAGTCAGTAGCTTCAATCATTTCTGGACGTTTTTCAATGGCAAAAATCAATGAATATTGTAAATGCACAAACAGTAATTTCTCCGTATTGCAAGGTGCAATTCTGAAATTTTTTGCTTTTTCCTGCTCCTCTTAGCATGATAAAGAAGATTCAAAGAGAGTGAGATGCCAGCTCCTTTCATTCAGTCAGTAGCTTCAATCATTTCTGGACGTTTTTCAATGGCAAAAAACAATGAATATTGTAAATGCACAAACAGTAATTTCTCCGCATTGCAAGGTGCAATTCTGAAATTTTTGCTTTTTCCTGCTCCTCTTAGCATGATAAAGAAGATTCAAAGAGAGTGAGGTGCCAGCTCCTTTCATTCAGTCAGTAGCTTCAAACATTTCTGGTATATGAATAACATGTTTTTCAATGGCAAAAATCAATGAATATTGTAAATGCACAAACAGTAATTTCTCCGCATTGCAAGGAGCAATTCTGAAATTTTTTGCTTTTTCCTGCTCCTGTTAGCATGATAAAGAAGATTCAAAGAGAGTGAGATGCCAGCTCCTTTCATTCAGTCAGTAGCTTCAATCATTTCTGGACGTTTTTCAATGGCAAAAATCAATGAATATTGTAAATGCACAAACTGTAATTTCTCCGCATTGCAAGGTGCAATTCTGAAATTTTTGCTTTTTCCTGCTCCTCTTAGCATGATAAAGAAGATTCAAAGAGAGTGAGATGCCAGCTCTTTTCATTCAGTCAGTAGCTTCAATCATTTCTGGACGTTTTTCAATGGCAAAAATCAATGAATATTGTAAATGCACAAACAGTAATTTCTCCGCATTGCAAGGTGCAATTCTGAAATTTTTTGCTTTTTCCTGCTCCTCTTAGCATGATAAAGAAGATTCAAAGAGAGTGAGATGCCAGCTCCTTTCATTCAATCAGTAGCTTCAAACATTTCTGGTATATGAATAACATGATGTTTTTCAATGGCAAAAATCAATGAATATTGTAAATGCACATACAGTAATTTCTCCGCATTGCAAGGTGCAATTCTGAAATTTTTTGCTTTTTCCTGCTCCTCTTAGCATGATAAAGAAGATTCAAAGAGAGTGAGATGCCAGCTCCTTTCATTCAGTCAGTAGCTTCAATCATTTCTGGACGTTTTTCAATGGCAAAAATCAATGAATATTGTAAATGCACAAACAGTAATTTCTCCGCATTGCAAGGTGCAATTCTGAAATTTTTTGCTTTTTCCTGCTCCTCTTAGCATGATAAAGAAGATTCAAAGAGAGTGAGGTGCCAGCTCCTTTCATTCAGTCAGTAGCTTCAAACATTTCTGGTATATGAATAACATGTTTTTCAATGGCAAAAATCAATGAATATTGTAAATGCACAAACTGTAATTTCTCCGCATTGCAAGGTGCAATTCTGAAATTTTTTGCTTTTTCCTGCTCCTCTTAGCATGATAAAGAAAATTCAAAGAGAGTGAGATGCCAGCTCCTTTCATTCAGTCAGTAGCTTCAATCATTTCTGGACGTTTTTCAATGGCAAAAATCAATGAATATTGTAAATGCACAAACAGTAATTTCTCCGCATTGCAAGGTGCAATTCTGAAATTTTTTGCTTTTTCCTGCTCCTCTTAGCATGATAAAGAAGATTCAAAGAGAGTGAGATGCCAGCTCCTTTCATTCAGTCAGTAGCTTCAATCATTTCTGGACGTTTTTCAATGGCAAAAATCAATGAATATTGTAAATGCACAAACTGTAATTTCTCCGCATTGTAAGGTGCAATTCTGAAATTTTTTGCTTTTTCCTGCTCCTCTTAGCATGATAAAGAAGATTCAAAGAGAGTGAGATGCCAGCTCCTTTCATTCAGTCAGTAGCTTCAATCATTTCTGGACGTTTTTCAATGGCAAAAATCAATGAATATTGTAAATGCACAAACAGTAATTTCTCCGCATTGCAAGGTGCAATTCTGAAATTTTTTGCTTTTTCCTGCTCCCCTTAGCATGATAAAGAAGATTCAAAGAGAGTGAGATGCCAGCTCCTTTCATTCAGTCAGTAGCTTCAATCATTTCTGGACGTTTTTCAATGGCAAAAATCAATGAATATTGTAAATGCACAAACAGAAATTTCTCCGCATTGCAAGGTGCAATTCTGAAATTTTTTGCTTTTTCCTGCTCCTCTTAGCATGATAAAGAAGATTCAAAGAGAGTGAGATGCCAGCTCCTTTCATTCAGTCAGTAGCTTCAAACATTTCTGGTATATGAATAACATGATGTTTTTCAATGGCAAAAATCAATGAATATTGTAAATGCACAAACAGTAATTTCTCCGCATTGCAAGGTGCAATTCTGAAATTTTTTGCTTTTTCCTGCTCCTCTTAGCATGATAAAGAAGATTCAAAGAGAGTGAGATGCCAGCTCCTTTCGTTCAGTCAGTAGCTTCAATCATTTCTGGACGTTTTTCAATGGCAAAAATCATTGAATATTGTAAATGCACAAACAGTAATTTCTCCGCATTGCAAGGTGCAATTCTGAAATTTTTTACATTTTCCTGCTCCTCTTAGCATGATAAAGAAGATTCAAAGAGAGTGAGATGCCAGCTCCTTTCATTCAGTCAGTAGCTTCAAACATTTCTGGTATATGAATAACATGTTTTTCAATGGCAAAAATCAATGAATATTGTAAATGCACAAACAGTAATTTCTCCGCATTGCAAGGAGCAATTCTGAAATTTTTTGCTTTTTCCTGCTCCTCTTAGCATGATAAAGAAGATTCAAAGAGAGTGAGATGCCAGCTCCTTTCATTCAGTCAGTAGCTTCAATCATTTCTGGACGTTTTTCAATGGCAAAAATCAATGAATATTGTAAATGCACAAACTGTAATTTCTCCGCATTGCAAGGTGCAATTCTGAAATTTTTTGCTTTTTCCTGCTCCTCTTAGCATGATAAAGAAGATTCAAAGAGAGTGAGATGCCAGCTCCTTTCATTCAGTCAGTAGCTTCAATCATTTCTGGACGTTTTTCAATGGCAAAAATCAATGAATATTGTAAATGCACAAACAGTAATTTCTCCGCATTGCAAGGTGCAATTCTGAAATTTTTTGCTTTTTCCTACTCCTCTTAGCATGATAAAGAAAATTCAAAGAGAGTGAGATGCCAGCTCCTTTCATTCAGTCAGTAGCTTCAATCATTTCTGGACGTTTTTCAATGGCAAAAATCAATGAATATTGTAAATGCACAAACAGTAATTTCTCCGCATTGCAAGGTGCAATTCTGAAATTTTTTGCTTTTTCCTGCTCCTCTTAGCATGATAAAGAAGATTCAAAGAGAGTGAGATGCCAGCTCCTTTCATTCAGTCAGTAGCTTCAATCATTTCTGGACGTTTTTCAATGGCAAAAATCAATGAATATTGTAAATGCACAAACTGTAATTTCTCCGCATTGTAAGGTGCAATTCTGAAATTTTTTGCTTTTTCCTGCTCCTCTTAGCATGATAAAGAAGATTCAAAGAGAGTGAGATGCCAGCTCCTTTCATTCAGTCAGTAGCTTCAATCATTTCTGGACGTTTTTCAATGGCAAAAATCAATGAATATTGTAAATGCACAAACTGTAATTTCTCCGCATTGTAAGGTGCAATTCTGAAATTTTTTGCTTTTTCCTGCTCCTCTTAGCATGATAAAGAAGATTCAAAGAGAGTGAGATGCCAGCTCCTTTCATTCAGTCAGTAGCTTCAATCATTTCTGGACGTTTTTCAATGGCAAAAATCAATGAATATTGTAAATGCACAAACAGTAATTTCTCCGCATTGCAAGGTGCAATTCTGAAATTTTTTGCTTTTTCCTGCTCCTCTTAGCATGATAAAGAAGATTCAAAGAGAGTGAGATGCCAGCTCCTTTCATTCAGTCAGTAGCTTCAAACATTTCTGGTATATGAATAACATGATGTTTTTCAATGGCAAAAATCAATGAATATTGTAAATGCACAAACAGTAATTTCTCCGCATTGCAAGGTGCAATTCTGAAATTTTTTGCTTTTTCCTGCTCCTCTTAGCATGATAAAGAAGATTCAAAGAGAGTGAGATGCCAGCTCCTTTCATTCAGTCAGTAGCTTCAAACATTTCTGGTATATGAATAACATGATGTTTTTCAATGGCAAAAATCAATGAATATTGTAAATGCACAAACAGTAATTTCTCCGCATTGCAAGGTGCAAGTCTGAAATTTTTTGCTTTTTCCTGCTCCTCTTAGCATGATAAAGAAGATTCAAAGAGAGTGAGATGCCAGCTACTTTCATTCAGTCAGTAGCTTCAATCATTTCTGGACGTTTTTCAATGGTAAAAATCAATGAATATTGTAAATGCACAAACAGTAATTTCTCCGCATTGCAAGGTGCAATTCTGAAATTTTTTGCTTTTTCCCGCTCCTCTTAGCATGATAAAGAAGATTCAAAGAGAGTGAGATGCCAGCTCCTTTCATTCAGTCAGTAGCTTCAATCATTTCTGGACGTTTTTCAATGGCAAAAATCAATGAATATTGTAAATGCACAAACAGTAATTTCTCCGCATTGCAAGGTGCAATTCTGAAATTTTTTGCTTTTTCCTGCTCCTCTTAGCATGATAAAGAAGATTCAAAGAGAGTGAGATGCCAGCTCCTTTCATTCAGTCAGTAGCTTCAATCATTTCTGGTAAATGAATAACATGATGTTTTTCAATGGCAAAAATCAATGAATTTTGTAAATGCACAAACAGTAATTTCTCCGCATTGCAAGGCGCAATTCTGAAATTGTTTGCTTTTTCCTGCTCCTCTTAGCATGATAAAGAAGATTCAAAGAGAGTGAGATGCCAGCTCCTTTCATTCAGTCAGTAGCTTCAATCATTTCTGGACGTTTTTCAATGGCAAAAATCAATGAATATTGTAAATGCACAAACAGTAATTTCTCCGCATTGCAAGGTGCAATTCTGAAATTTTTTGCTTTTTCCTGCTCCTCTTAGCATGATAAAGAAGATTCAAAGAGAGTGAGATGCCAGCTCCTTTCATTCAGTCAGTAGCTTCAATCATTTCTGGACGTTTTTCAATGGCAAAAATCAATGAATATTGTAAATGTACAAACAGTAATTTCTCCGCATTGCAAGGTGCAATTCTGAAATTTTTTGCTTTTTCCTGCTCCTCTTAGCATGATAAAGAAGATTCAAAGAGAGTGAGGTTCCAGCTCCTTTCATTCAGTCAGTAGCTTCAAACATTTCTGGTATATGAATAACATGTTTTTCAATGGCAAAAATCAATGAATATTGTAAATGCACAAACAGTAATTTCTCCGCATTGCAAGGTGCAATTCTGAAATTTTTTGCTTTTTCCTGCTCCTCTTAGCATGATAAAGAAGATTCAAAGAGAGTGAGATGCCAGCTCCTTTCATTCAGTCAGTAGCTTCAATCATTTCTGGACGTTTTTCAATGGCAAAAATCAATGAATATTGTAAATGTACAAACAGTAATTTCTCCGCATTGCAAGGTGCAATTCTGAAATTTTTTGCTTTTTCCTGCTCCTCTTAGCATGATAAAGAAAATTCAAAGAGAGTGAGATGCCAGCTCCTTTCATTCAGTCAGTAGCTTCAATCATTTCTGGACGTTTTTCAATGGCAAAAATCAATGAATATTGTAAATGCACAAACAGTAATTTCTCCGCATTGCAAGGTGCAATTCTGAAATTTTTTGCTTTTTCCTGCTCCTCTTAGCATGATAAAGAAGATTCAAAGAGAGTGAGATGCCAGCTCCTTTCATTCAGTCAGTAGCTTCAATCATTTCTGGACGTTTTTCAATGGCAAAAATCAATGAATATTGTAAATGCACAAACTGTAATTTCTCCGCATTGTAAGGTGCAATTCTGAAATTTTTTGCTTTTTCCTGCTCCTCTTAGCATGATAAAGAAGATTCAAAGAGAGTGAGATGCCAGCTCCTTTCATTCAGTCAGTAGCTTCAATCATTTCTGGACGTTTTTCAATGGCAAAAATCAATGAATATTGTAAATGCACAAACTGTAATTTCTCCGCATTGTAAGGTGCAATTCTGAAATTTTTTTCTTTTTCCTGCTCCTCTTAGCATGATAAAGAAGATTCAAAGAGAGTGAGATGCCAGCTCCTTTCATTCAGTCAGTAGCTTCAATCATTTCTGGACGTTTTTCAATGGCAAAAATCAATGAATATTGTAAATGCACAAACAGTAATTTCTCCGCATTGCAAGGTGCAATTCTGAAATTTTTTGCTTTTTCCTGCTCCTCTTAGCATGATAAAGAACATTCAAAGAGAGTGAGATGCCAGCTCCTTTCATTCAGTCAGTAGCTTCAAACATTTCTGGTATATGAATAACATGATGTTTTTCAATGGCAAAAATCAATGAATATTGTAAATGCACAAACAGTAATTTCTCCGCATTGCAAGGTGCAATTCTGAAATTTTTTGCTTTTTCCTGCTCCTCTTAGCATGATAAAGAAGATTCAAAGAGAGTGAGATGCCAGCTCCTTTCATTCAGTCAGTAGCTTCAAACATTTCTGGTATATGAATAACATGATGTTTTTCAATGGCAAAAATCAATGAATATTGTAAATGCACAAACAGTAATTTCTCCGCATTGCAAGGTGCAAGTCTGAAATTTTTTGCTTTTTCCTGCTCCTCTTAGCATGATAAAGAAGATTCAAAGAGAGTGAGATGCCAGCTACTTTCATTCAGTCAGTAGCTTCAATCATTTCTGGACGTTTTTCAATGGTAAAAATCAATGAATATTGTAAATGCACAAACAGTAATTTCTCCGCATTGCAAGGTGCAATTCTGAAATTTTTTGCTTTTTCCCGCTCCTCTTAGCATGATAAAGAAGATTCAAAGAGAGTGAGATGCCAGCTCCTTTCATTCAGTCAGTAGCTTCAATCATTTCTGGACGTTTTTCAATGGCAAAAATCAATGAATATTGTAAATGCACAAACAGTAATTTCTCCGCATTGCAAGGTGCAATTCTGAAATTTTTTGCTTTTTCCTGCTCCTCTTAGCATGATAAAGAAGATTCAAAGAGAGTGAGATGCCAGCTCCTTTCATTCAGTCAGTAGCTTCAATCATTTCTGGTAAATGAATAACATGATGTTTTTCAATGACAAAAATCAATGAATTTTGTAAATGCACAAACAGTAATTTCTCCGCATTGCAAGGCGCAATTCTGAAATTGTTTGCTTTTTCCTGCTCCTCTTAGCATGATAAAGAAGATTCAAAGAGAGTGAGATGCCAGCTCCTTTCATTCAGTCAGTAGCTTCAATCATTTCTGGACGTTTTTCAATGGCAAAAATCAATGAATATTGTAAATGCACAAACAGTAATTTCTCCGCATTGCAAGGTGCAATTCTGAAATTTTTTGCTTTTTCCTGCTCCTCTTAGCATGATAAAGAAGATTCAAAGAGAGTGAGATGCCAGCTCCTTTCATTCAGTCAGTAGCTTCAATCATTTCTGGACGTTTTTCAATGGCAAAAATCAATGAATATTATAAATGTACAAACAGTAATTTCTCCGCATTGCAAGGTGCAATTCTGAAATTTTTTGCTTTTTCCTGCTCCTCTTAGCATGATAAAGAAGATTCAAAGAGAGTGAGGTTCCAGCTCCTTTCATTCAGTCAGTAGCTTCAAACATTTCTGGTATATGAATAACATGTTTTTCAATGGCAAAAATCAATGAATATTGTAAATGCACAAAGAGTAATTTCTCCGCATTGCAAGGTGCAATTCTGAAATTTTTTGCTTTTTCCTGCTCCTCTTAACTTGATAAAGAAGATTCAAAGAGAGTGAGATGCCAGCTCCTTTCATTCAGTCAGTAGCTTCAATCATTTCTGGACGTTTTTCAATGGCAAAAATCAATGAATATTGTAAATGCACAAACTGTAATTTCTCCGCATTGTAAGGTGCAATTCTGAAATTTTTTGCTTTTTCCTGCTCCTCTTAGCATGATAAAGAAGATTCAAAGAGAGTGAGATGCCAGCAACTTTCATTCAGTCAGTAGCTTCAATCATTTCTGGACGTTTTTCAATGGCAAAAATCAATGAATATTGTAAATGCACAAACAGTAATTTCTCCGCATTGCAAGGTGCAATTCTGAAATTTTTTGCTTTTTCCTGCTCCTCTTAGCATGATAAAGAAGATTCAAAGAGAGTGAGATGCCAGCTCCTTTCATTCAGTCAGTAGCTTCAAACATTTCTGGTATATGAATAACATGATGTTTTTCAATGGCAAAAATCAATGAATATTGTAAATGCACAAACAGTAATTTCTCCGCATTGCAAGGTGCAAGTCTGAAATTTTTTGCTTTTTCCTGCTCCTCTTAGCATGATAAAGAAGATTCAAAGAGAGTGAGTTGCCAGCTACTTTCATTCAGTCAGTAGCTTCAATCATTTCTGGACGTTTTTCAATGGTAAAAATCAATGAATATTGTAAATGCACAAACAGTAATTTCTCCGCATTGCAAGGTGCAATTCTGAAATTTTTTGCTTTTTCCTGCTCCTCTTAGCATGATAAAGAAGATTCAAAGAGAGTGAGATGCCAGCTCCTTTCATTCAGTCAGTAGCTTCAATCATTTCTGGACGTTTTTCAATGGCAAAAATCAATGAATATTGTAAATGCACAAACAGTAATTTCTTCGCATTGCAAGGTGCAATTCTGAAATGTTTTGCTTTTTCCTGCTCCTCTTAGCATGATAAAGAAGATTCAAAGAGAGTGAGATGCCAGCTCCTTTCATTCAGTCAGTAGCTTCAATCATTTCTGGTAAATGAATAACATGATGTTTTTCAATGGCAAAAATCAATGAATTTTGTAAATGCACAAACAGTAATTTCTCCGCATTGCAAGGCGCAATTCTGAAATTTTTTGCTTTTTCCTGCTCCTCTTAGCATGATAAAGAAGATTCAAAGAGAGTGAGATGCCAGCTCCTTTCATTCAGTCAGTAGCTTCAATCATTTCTGGACGTTTTTCAATGGCAAAAATCAATGAATATTGTAAATGCACAAACAGTAATTTCTCCGCATTGCAAGGTGCAATTCTGAAATTTTTTGCTTTTTCCTGCTCCTCTTAGCATGATAAAGAAGATTCAAAGAGAGTGAGATGCCAGCTCCTTTCATTCAGTCAGTAGCTTCAATCATTTCTGGATGTTTTTCAATGGCAAAAGTCAATGAATATTGTAAATGCACAAACTGTAATTTCTTCGCATTGCAAGGTGCAATTCTGAAATTTTTTGCTTTTCCTGCTCCTCTTAGCATGATAAAGAAGATTCATAGAGAGTGAGATGCCAGCTCCTTTCATTCAGTCAGTAGCTTCAATCATTTCTGGACGTTTTTCAATGGCAAAAATCAATGAATATTGTAAATGCACAAACAGTAATTTCTCCGCATTGCAAGGTGCAATTCTGAAATTTTTTGCTTTTTCCTGCTCCTCTTAGCATGATAAAGAAGATTCAAAGAGAGTGAGATGCCAGCTCCTTTCATTCAGTCAGTAGCTTCAAACATTTCTGGTATATGAATAACATGATGTTTTTCAATGGCAAAAATCAATGAATATTGTAAATGCACAAACAGTAATTTCTCCGCATTGCAAGGTGCAATTCTGAAATTTTTTGCTTTTTCCTGCTCCTCTTAGCATGATAAAGAAGATTCAAAGAGAGTGAGATGCCAGCTCCTTTCATTCAGTCAGTAGCTTCAATCATTTCTGGACGTTTTTCAATGGCAAAAATCAATGAATATTGTAAATGCACAAACAGTAATTTCTCCGCATTGCAAGGTGCAATTCTGAAATTTTTTGCTTTTTCCTGCTCCTCTTAGCATGATAAAGAAGATTCAAAGAGAGTGAGATGCCAGCTCCTTTCATTCAGTCAGTAGCTTCAATCATTTCTGGACGTTTTTCAATGGCAAAAATCAATGAATATTGTAAATGCACAAACTGTAATTTCTCCGCATTGTAAGGTGCAATTCTGAAATTTTTTGCTTTTTCCTGCTCCTCTTAGCATGATAAAGAAGATTCAAAGAGAGTGAGATGCCAGCTCCTTTCATTCAGTCAGTAGCTTCAATCATTTCTGGACGTTTTTCAATGGCAAAAATCAATGAATATTGTAAATGCACAAACAGTAATTTCTCCGCATTGCAAGGTGCAATTCTGAAATTTTTTGCTTTTTCCTGCTCCTCTTAGCATGATAAAGAAGATTCAAAGAGAGTGAGATGCCAGCTCCTTTCATTCAGTCAGTAGCTTCAAACATTTCTGGTATATGAATAACATGATGTTTTTCAATGGCAAAAATCAATGAATATTGTAAATGCACAAACAGTAATTTCTCCGCATTGCAAGGTGCAAGTCTGAAATTTTTTGCTTTTTCCTGCTCCTCTTAGCATGATAAAGAAGATTCAAAGAGAGTGAGATGCCAGCTACTTTCATTCAGTCAGTAGCTTCAATCATTTCTGGACGCTTTTCAATGGTAAAAATCAATGAATATTGTAAATGCACAAACAGTAATTTCTCCGCATTGCAAGGTGCAATTCTGAAATTTTTTGCTTTTTCCTGCTCCTCTTAGCATGATAAAGAAGATTCAAAGAGAGTGAGATGCCAGCTCCTTTCATTCAGTCAGTAGCTTCAATCATTTCTGGACGTTTTTCAATGGCAAAAATCAATGAATATTGTAATTGCACAAACAGTAATTTCTCCGCATTGCAAGGTGCAATTCTGAAATTTTTTGCTTTTTCCTGCTCCTCTTAGCATGATAAAGAAGATTCAAAGAGAGTGAGATGCCAGCTCCTTTCATTCAGTCAGTAGCTTCAAACATTTCTGGTATATGAATAACATGATGTTTTTCAATGGCAAAAATCAATGAATATTGTAAATGCACAAACAGTAATTTCTCCGCATTGCAAGGTGCAATTCTGAAATTTTTTGCTTTTTCCTGCTCCTCTTAGCATGATAAAGAAGATTCAAAGAGAGTGAGATGCCAGCTCCTTTCATTCAGTCAGTAGCTTCAATCATTTCTGGACGTTTTTCAATGGCAAAAATCAATGAATATTGTAAATGCACAAACAGTAATTTCTCCGCATTGCAAGGTGCAATTCTGAAATTTTTTGCTTTTTCCTGCTCCTCTTAGCATGATAAAGAAGATTCAAAGAGAGTGAGATGCCAGCTCCTTTCATTCAGTCAGTAGCTTCAATCATTTCTGGACGTTTTTCAATGGCAAAAATCAATGAATATTGTAAATGCACAAACTGTAATTTCTCCGCATTGTAAGGTGCAATTCTGAAATTTTTTGCTTTTTCCTGCTCCTCTTAGCATGATAAAGAAGATTCAAAGAGAGTGAGATGCCAGCTCCTTTCATTCAGTCAGTAGCTTCAATCATTTCTGGACGTTTTTCAATGGCAAAAATCAATGAATATTGTAAATGCACAAACAGTAATTTCTCCGCATTGCAAGGTGCAATTCTGAAATTTTTTGCTTTTTCCTGCTCCTCTTAGCATGATAAAGAAGATTCAAAGAGAGTGAGATGCCAGCTCCTTTCATTCAGTCAGTAGCTTCAAACATTTCTGGTATATGAATAACATGATGTTTTTCAATGGCAAAAATCAATGAATATTGTAAATGCACAAACAGTAATTTCTCCGCATTGCAAGGTGCAAGTCTGAAATTTTTTGCTTTTTCCTGCTCCTCTTAGCATGATAAAGAAGATTCAAAGAGAGTGAGATGCCAGCTACTTTCATTCAGTCAGTAGCTTCAATCATTTCTGGACGTTTTTCAATGGTAAAAATCAATGAATATTGTAAATGCACAAACAGTAATTTCTCCGCATTGCAAGGTGCAATTCTGAAATTTTTTGCTTTTTCCTGCTCCTCTTAGCATGATAAAGAAGATTCAAAGAGAGTGAGATGCCAGCTCCTTTCATTCAGTCAGTAGCTTCAATCATTTCTGGACGTTTTTCAATGGCAAAAATCAATGAATATTGTAAATGCACAAACAGTAATTTCTCCGCATTGCAAGGTGCAATTCTGAAATTTTTTGCTTTTTCCTGCTCCTCTTAGCATGATAAAGAAGTTTCAAAGAGAGTGAGATGCCAGCTCCTTTCATTCAGTCAGTAGCTTCAATCATTTCTGGTAAATGAATAACATGATGTTTTTCAATGGCAAAAATCAATGAATTTTGTAAATGCACAAACACTAATTTCTCCGCATTGCAAGGCGCAATTCTGAAATTTTTTGCTTTTTCCTGCTCCTCTTAGCATGATAAAGAAGATTCAAAGAGAGTGAGATGCCAGCTCCTTTCATTCAGTCAGTAGCTTCAATCATTTCTGAACGTTTTTCAATGGCAAAAATCAATGAATATTGTAAATGCACAAACAGTAATTTCTCCGCATTGCAAGGTGCAATTCTGAAATTTTTTGCTTTTTCCTGCTCCTCTTAGCATGATAAAGAAGATTCAAAGAGAGTGAGATGCCAGCTCCTTTCATTCAGTCAGTAGCTTCAATCATTTCTGGACGTTTTTCAATGGCAAAAATCAATGAATATTGTAAATGCACAAACAGTAATTTCTCCGCATTGCAAGGTGCAATTCTGAAATTTTTTGCTTTTTCCTGCTCCTCTTAGCATGATAAAGAAGATTCAAAGAGAGTGAGGTGCCAGCTCCTTTCATTCAGTCAGTAGCTTCAAACATTTCTGGTATATGAATAACATGTTTTTCAATGGCAAAAATCAATGAATATTGTAAATGCACAAACAGTAATTTCTCCGCATTGCAAGGTGCAATTCTGAAATTTTTTGCTTTTTCCTGCTCCTCTTAGCATGATAAAGAAGATTCAAAGAGAGTGAGATGCCAGCTCCTTTCATTCAGTCAGTAGCTTCAATCATTTCTGGACGTTTTTCAATGGCAAAAATCAATGAATATTGTAAATGCACAAACTGTAATTTCTCCGCATTGTAAGGTGCAATTCTGAAATTTTTTGCTTTTTCCTGCTCCTCTTAGCATGATAAAGAAGATTCAAAGAGAGTGAGATGCCAGCTCCTTTCATTCAGTCAGTAGCTTCAATCATTTCTGGACGTTTTTCAATGGCAAAAATCAATGAATATTGTAAATGCACAAACAGTAATTTCTCCGCATTGCAAGGTGCAATTCTGAAATTTTTTGCTTTTTCCTGCTCCTCTTAGCATGATAAAGAAGATTCAAAGAGAGTGAGATGCCAGCTCCTTTCATTCAGTCAGTAGCTTCAAACATTTCTGGTATATGAATAACATGATGTTTTTCAATGGCAAAAATCAATGAATATTGTAAATGCACAAACAGTAATTTCTCCGCATTGCAAGGTGCAAGTCTGAAATTTTTTGCTTTTTCCTGCTCCTCTTAGCATGATAAAGAAGATTCAAAGAGAGTGAGATGCCAGCTACTTTCATTCAGTCAGTAGCTTCAATCATTTCTGGACGTTTTTCAATGGTAAAAATCAATGAATATTGTAAATGCACAAACAGTAATTTCTCCGCATTGCAAGGTGCAATTCTGAAATTTTTTGCTTTTTCCTGCTCCTCTTAGCATGATAAAGAAGATTCAAAGAGAGTGAGATGCCAGCTCCTTTCATTCAGTCAGTAGCTTCAATCATTTCTGGACGTTTTTCAATGGCAAAAATCAATGAATATTGTAAATGTACAAACAGTAATTTCTCCGCATTGCAAGGTGCAATTCTGAAATTTTTTGCTTTTTCCTGCTCCTCTTAGCATGATAAAGAAGATTCAAAGAGAGTGAGGTTCCAGCTCCTTTCATTCAGTCAGTAGCTTCAAACATTTCTGGTATATGAATAACATGTTTTTCAATGGCAAAAATCAATGAATATTGTAAATGCACAAAGAGTAATTTCTCCGCATTGCAAGGTGCAATTCTGAAATTTTTTGCTTTTTCCTGCTCCTCTTAACTTGATAAAGAAGATTCAAAGAGAGTGAGATGCCAGCTCCTTTCATTCAGTCAGTAGCTTCAATCATTTCTGGACGTTTTTCAATGGCAAAAATCAATGAATATTGTAAATGCACAAACTGTAATTTCTCCGCATTGTAAGGTGCAATTCTGAAATTTTTTGCTTTTTCCTGCTCCTCTTAGCATGATAAAGAAGATTCAAAGAGAGTGAGATGCCAGCAACTTTCATTCAGTCAGTAGCTTCAATCATTTCTGGACGTTTTTCAATGGCAAAAATCAATGAATATTGTAAATGCACAAACAGTAATTTCTCCGCATTGCAAGGTGCAATTCTGAAATTTTTTGCTTTTTCCTGCTCCTCTTAGCATGATAAAGAAGATTCAAAGAGAGTGAGATGCCAGCTCCTTTCATTCAGTCAGTAGCTTCAAACATTTCTGGTATATGAATAACATGATGTTTTTCAATGGCAAAAATCAATGAATATTGTAAATGCACAAACAGTAATTTCTCCGCATTGCAAGGTGCAAGTCTGAAATTTTTTGCTTTTTCCTGCTCCTCTTAGCATGATAAAGAAGATTCAAAGAGAGTGAGTTGCCAGCTACTTTCATTCAGTCAGTAGCTTCAATCATTTCTGGACGTTTTTCAATGGTAAAAATCAATGAATATTGTAAATGCACAAACAGTAATTTCTCCGCATTGCAAGGTGCAATTCTGAAATTTTTTGCTTTTTCCTGCTCCTCTTAGCATGATAAAGAAGATTCAAAGAGAGTGAGATGCCAGCTCCTTTCATTCAGTCAGTAGCTTCAATCATTTCTGGACATTTTTCAATGGCAAAAATCAATGAATATTGTAAATGCACAAACAGTAATTTCTTCGCATTGCAAGGTGCAATTCTGAAATGTTTTGCTTTTTCCTGCTCCTCTTAGCATGATAAAGAAGATTCAAAGAGAGTGAGATGCCAGCTCCTTTCATTCAGTCAGTAGCTTCAATCATTTCTGGTAAATGAATAACATGATGTTTTTCAATGGCAAAAATCAATGAATTTTGTAAATGCACAAACAGTAATTTCTCCGCATTGCAAGGCGCAATTCTGAAATTTTTTGCTTTTTCCTGCTCCTCTTAGCATGATAAAGAAGATTCAAAGAGAGTGAGATGCCAGCTCCTTTCATTCAGTCAGTAGCTTCAATCATTTCTGGACGTTTTTCAATGGCAAAAATCAATGAATATTGTAAATGCACAAACAGTAATTTCTCCGCATTGCAAGGTGCAATTCTGAAATTTTTTGCTTTTTCCTGCTCCTCTTAGCATGATAAAGAAGATTCAAAGAGAGTGAGATGCCAGCTCCTTTCATTCAGTCAGTAGCTTCAATCATTTCTGGATGTTTTTCAATGGCAAAAGTCAATGAATATTGTAAATGCACAAACTGTAATTTCTTCGCATTGCAAGGTGCAATTCTGAAATTTTTTGCTTTTCCTGCTCCTCTTAGCATGATAAAGAAGATTCATAGAGAGTGAGATGCCAGCTCCTTTCATTCAGTCAGTAGCTTCAATCATTTCTGGACGTTTTTCAATGGCAAAAATCAATGAATATTGTAATTGCACAAACAGTAATTTCTCCGCATTGCAAGGTGCAATTCTGAAATTTTTTGCTTTTTCCTGCTCCTCTTAGCATGATAAAGAAGATTCAAAGAGAGTGAGATGCCAGCTCCTTTCATTCAGTCAGTAGCTTCAAACATTTCTGGTATATGAATAACATGATGTTTTTCAATGGCAAAAATCAATGAATATTGTAAATGCACAAACAGTAATTTCTCCGCATTGCAAGGTGCAATTCTGAAATTTTTTGCTTTTTCCTGCTCCTCTTAGCATGATAAAGAAGATTCAAAGAGAGTGAGATGCCAGCTCCTTTCATTCAGTCAGTAGCTTCAATCATTTCTGGACGTTTTTCAATGGCAAAAATCAATGAATATTGTAAATGCACAAACAGTAATTTCTCCGCATTGCAAGGTGCAATTCTGAAATTTTTTGCTTTTTCCTGCTCCTCTTAGCATGATAAAGAAGATTCAAAGAGAGTGAGATGCCAGCTCCTTTCATTCAGTCAGTAGCTTCAATCATTTCTGGACGTTTTTCAATGGCAAAAATCAATGAATATTGTAAATGCACAAACTGTAATTTCTCCGCATTGTAAGGTGCAATTCTGAAATTTTTTGCTTTTTCCTGCTCCTCTTAGCATGATAAAGAAGATTCAAAGAGAGTGAGATGCCAGCTCCTTTCATTCAGTCAGTAGCTTCAATCATTTCTGGACGTTTTTCAATGGCAAAAATCAATGAATATTGTAAATGCACAAACAGTAATTTCTCCGCATTGCAAGGTGCAATTCTGAAATTTTTTGCTTTTTCCTGCTCCTCTTAGCATGATAAAGAAGATTCAAAGAGAGTGAGATGCCAGCTCCTTTCATTCAGTCAGTAGCTTCAAACATTTCTGGTATATGAATAACATGATGTTTTTCAATGGCAAAAATCAATGAATATTGTAAATGCACAAACAGTAATTTCTCCGCATTGCAAGGTGCAAGTCTGAAATTTTTTGCTTTTTCCTGCTCCTCTTAGCATGATAAAGAAGATTCAAAGAGAGTGAGATGCCAGCTACTTTCATTCAGTCAGTAGCTTCAATCATTTCTGGACGTTTTTCAATGGTAAAAATCAATGAATATTGTAAATGCACAAACAGTAATTTCTCCGCATTGCAAGGTGCAATTCTGAAATTTTTTGCTTTTTCCTGCTCCTCTTAGCATGATAAAGAAGATTCAAAGAGAGTGAGATGCCAGCTCCTTTCATTCAGTCAGTAGCTTCAATCATTTCTGGACGTTTTTCAATGGCAAAAATCAATGAATATTGTAAATGCACAAACAGTAATTTCTCCGCATTGCAAGGTGCAATTCTGAAATTTTTTGCTTTTTCCTGCTCCTCTTAGCATGATAAAGAAGTTTCAAAGAGAGTGAGATGCCAGCTCCTTTCATTCAGTCAGTAGCTTCAATCATTTCTGGTAAATGAATAACATGATGTTTTTCAATGGCAAAAATCAATGAATTTTGTAAATGCACAAACACTAATTTCTCCGCATTGCAAGGCGCAATTCTGAAATTTTTTGCTTTTTCCTGCTCCTCTTAGCATGATAAAGAAGATTCAAAGAGAGTGAGATGCCAGCTCCTTTCATTCAGTCAGTAGCTTCAATCATTTCTGAACGTTTTTCAATGGCAAAAATCAATGAATATTGTAAATGCACAAACAGTAATTTCTCCGCATTGCAAGGTGCAATTCTGAAATTTTTTGCTTTTTCCTGCTCCTCTTAGCATGATAAAGAAGATTCAAAGAGAGTGAGATGCCAGCTCCTTTCATTCAGTCAGTAGCTTCAATCATTTCTGGACGTTTTTCAATGGCAAAAATCAATGAATATTGTAAATGCACAAACAGTAATTTCTCCGCATTGCAAGGTGCAATTCTGAAATTTTTTGCTTTTTCCTGCTCCTCTTAGCATGATAAAGAAGATTCAAAGAGAGTGAGGTGCCAGCTCCTTTCATTCAGTCAGTAGCTTCAAACATTTCTGGTATATGAATAACATGTTTTTCAATGGCAAAAATCAATGAATATTGTAAATGCACAAACAGTAATTTCTCCGCATTGCAAGGAGCAATTCTGAAATTTTTTGCTTTTTCCTGCTCCTCTTAGCATGATAAAGAAGATTCAAAGAGAGTGAGATGCCAGCTCCTTTCATTCAGTCAGTAGCTTCAATCATTTCTGGACGTTTTTCAATGGCAAAAATCAATGAATATTGTAAATGCACAAACAGTAATTTCTCCGCATTGCAAGGTGCAATTCTGAAATTTTTTGCTTTTTCCTGCTCCTCTTAGCATGATAAAGAAGATTCAAAGAGAGTGAGATGCCAGCTCCTTTCATTCAGTCAGTAGCTTCAATCATTTCTGGACGTTTTTCAATGGCAAAAATCAATGAATATTGTAAATGCACAAACTGTAATTTCTCCGCATTGCAAGGTGCAATTCTGAAATTTTTTGCTTTTTCCTGCTCCTCTTAGCATGATAAAGAAGATTCAAAGAGAGTGAGATGCCAGCTCCTTTCATTCAGTCAGTAGCTTCAAACATTTCTGGTATATGAATAACATGATTTTCAATGGCAAAAATCAATGAATATTGTAAATGCACAAACAGTAATTTCTCCGCATTGCAAGGTGCAATTCTGAAATTTTTTGCTTTTTCCTGCTCCTCTTAGCATGATAAAGAAGATTCAAAGAGAGTGAGATGCCAGCTCCTTTCATTCAGTCAGTAGCTTCAAACATTTCTGGTATATGAATAACATGATGTTTTTCAATGGCAAAAATCAATGAATATTGTAAATGCACAAACTGTAATTTCTCCGCATTGTAAGGTGCAATTCTGAAATTTTTTGCTTTTTCCTGCTCCTCTTAGCATGATAAAGAAGATTCAAAGAGGGTGAGATGCCAGCAACTTTCATTCAGTCAGTAGCTTCAATCATTTCTGGACGTTTTTCAATGGCAAAAATCAATGAATATTGTAAATGCACAAACAGTAATTTCTCCGCATTGCAAGGTGCAATTCTGAAATTTTTTGCTTTTTCCTGCTCCTCTTAGCATGATAAAGAAGATTCAAAGAGAGTGAGATGCCAGCTCCTTTCATTCAGTCAGTAGCTTCAAACATTTCTGGTATATGAATAACATGATGTTTTTCAATGGCAAAAATCAATGAATATTGTAAATGCACAAACAGTAATTTCTCCGCATTGCAAGGTGCAAGTCTGAAATTTTTTGCTTTTTCCTGCTCCTCTTAGCATGATAAAGAAGATTCAAAGAGAGTGAGATGCCAGCTACTTTCATTCAGTCAGTAGCTTCAATCATTTCTGGACGTTTTTCAATGGTAAAAATCAATGAATATTGTAAATGCACAAACAGTAATTTCTCCGCATTGCAAGGTGGAATTCTGAAATTTTTTGCTTTTTCCTGCTCCTCTTAGCATGATAAAGAAGATTCAAAGAGAGTGAGATGCCAGCTCCTTTCATTCAGTCAGTAGCTTCAATCATTTCTGGACGTTTTTCAATGGCAAAAATCAATGAATATTGTAAATGCACAAACAGTAATTTCTTCGCATTGCAAGGTGCAATTCTGAAATGTTTTGCTTTTTCCTGCTCCTCTTAGCATGATAAAGAAGATTCAAAGAGAGTGAGATGCCAGCTCCTTTCATTCAGTCAGTAGCTTCAATCATTTCTGGTAAATGAATAACATGATGTTTTTCAATGGCAAAAATCAATGAATTTTGTAAATGCACAAACAGTAATTTCTCCGCATTGCAAGGCGCAATTCTGAAATTTTTTGCTTTTTCCTGCTCCTCTTAGCATGATAAAGAAGATTCAAAGAGAGTGAGATGCCAGCTCCTTTCATTCAGTCAGTAGCTTCAATCATTTCTGGACGTTTTTCAATGGCAAAAATCAATGAATATTGTAAATGCACAAACAGTAATTTCTCCGCATTGCAAGGTGCAATTCTGAAATTTTTTGCTTTTTCCTGCTCCTCTTAGCATGATAAAGAAGATTCAAAGAGAGTGAGATGCCAGCTCCTTTCATTCAGTCAGTAGCTTCAATCATTTCTGGTAAATGAATAACATGATGTTTTTCAATGGCAAAAATCAATGAATTTTGTAAATGCACAAACAGTAATTTCTCCGCATTGCAAGGCGCAATTCTGAAATTTTTTGCTTTTTCCTGCTCCTCTTAGCATGATAAAGAAGATTCAAAGAGAGTGAGATGCCAGCTCCTTTCATTCAGTCAGTAGCTTCAATCATTTCTGGACGTTTTTCAATGGCAAAAATCAATGAATATTGTAAATGCACAAACAGTAATTTCTCCGCATTGCAAGGTGCAATTCTGAAATTTTTTGCTTTTTCCTGCTCCTCTTAGCATGATAAAGAAGATTCAAAGAGAGTGAGATGCCAGCTCCTTTCATTCAGTCAGTAGCTTCAATCATTTCTGGATGTTTTTCAATGGCAAAAGTCAATGAATATTGTAAATGCACAAACTGTAATTTCTTCGCATTGCAAGGTGCAATTCTGAAATTTTTTGCTTTTCCTGCTCCTCTTAGCATGATAAAGAAGATTCATAGAGAGTGAGATGCCAGCTCCTTTCATTCAGTCAGTAGCTTCAATCATTTCTGGACGTTTTTCAATGGCAAAAATCAATGAATATTGTAATTGCACAAACAGTAATTTCTCCGCATTGCAAGGTGCAATTCTGAAATTTTTTGCTTTTTCCTGCTCCTCTTAGCATGATAAAGAAGATTCAAAGAGAGTGAGATGCCAGCTCCTTTCATTCAGTCAGTAGCTTCAAACATTTCTGGTATATGAATAACATGATGTTTTTCAATGGCAAAAATCAATGAATATTGTAAATGCACAAACAGTAATTTCTCCGCATTGCAAGGTGCAATTCTGAAATTTTTTGCTTTTTCCTGCTCCTCTTAGCATGATAAAGAAGATTCAAAGAGAGTGAGATGCCAGCTCCTTTCATTCAGTCAGTAGCTTCAATCATTTCTGGACGTTTTTCAATGGCAAAAATCAATGAATATTGTAAATGCACAAACAGTAATTTCTCCGCATTGCAAGGTGCAATTCTGAAATTTTTTGCTTTTTCCTGCTCCTCTTAGCATGATAAAGAAGATTCAAAGAGAGTGAGATGCCAGCTCCTTTCATTCAGTCAGTAGCTTCAATCATTTCTGGACGTTTTTCAATGGCAAAAATCAATGAATATTGTAAATGCACAAACTGTAATTTCTCCGCATTGTAAGGTGCAATTCTGAAATTTTTTGCTTTTTCCTGCTCCTCTTAGCATGATAAAGAAGATTCAAAGAGAGTGAGATGCCAGCTCCTTTCATTCAGTCAGTAGCTTCAATCATTTCTGGACGTTTTTCAATGGCAAAAATCAATGAATATTGTAAATGCACAAACAGTAATTTCTCCGCATTGCAAGGTGCAATTCTGAAATTTTTTGCTTTTTCCTGCTCCTCTTAGCATGATAAAGAAGATTCAAAGAGAGTGAGATGCCAGCTCCTTTCATTCAGTCAGTAGCTTCAAACATTTCTGGTATATGAATAACATGATGTTTTTCAATGGCAAAAATCAATGAATATTGTAAATGCACAAACAGTAATTTCTCCGCATTGCAAGGTGCAAGTCTGAAATTTTTTGCTTTTTCCTGCTCCTCTTAGCATGATAAAGAAGATTCAAAGAGAGTGAGATGCCAGCTACTTTCATTCAGTCAGTAGCTTCAATCATTTCTGGACGTTTTTCAATGGTAAAAATCAATGAATATTGTAAATGCACAAACAGTAATTTCTCCGCATTGCAAGGTGCAATTCTGAAATTTTTTGCTTTTTCCTGCTCCTCTTAGCATGATAAAGAAGATTCAAAGAGAGTGAGATGCCAGCTCCTTTCATTCAGTCAGTAGCTTCAATAATTTCTGGACGTTTTTCAATGGCAAAAATCAATGAATATTGTAAATGCACAAACAGTAATTTCTCCGCATTGCAAGGTGCAATTCTGAAATTTTTTGCTTTTTCCTGCTCCTCTTAGCATGATAAACATGATTCAAAGAGAGTGAGATGCCAGCTCCTTTCATTCAGTCAGTAGCTTCAATCATTTCTGGACGTTTTTCAATGGCAAAAATCAATGAATATTGTAAATGCACAAACAGTAATTTCTCCGCATTGCAAGGTGCAATTATGAAATTTTTTGCTTTTTCCTGCTCCTCTTAGCATGATAAAGAAGATTCAAAGAGAGTGAGATGCCAGCTCCTTTCATTCAGTCAGTAGCTTCAAACATTTCTGGTATATGAATAACATGATGTTTTTCAATGGCAAAAATCAATGAATATTGTAAATGCACAAACAGTAATTTCTCCGCATTGCAAGGTGCAATTCTGAAATTTTTTGCTTTTTCCTGCTCCTCTTAGCATGATAAAGAAGATTCAAAGAGAGTGAGATGCCAGCTCCTTTCATTCAGTCAGTAGCTTCAATCATTTCTGGATGTTTTTCAATGGCAAAAATCAATGAATATTGTAAATGCACAAACAGTAATTTCTCCGCATTGCAAGGTGCAATTCTGAAATTTTTTGCTTTTTCCTGCTCCTCTTAGCATGATAAAGAAGATTCAAAGAGAGTGAGATGCCAGCTCCTTTCATTCAGTCAGTAGCTTCAAACATTTCTGGTATATGAATAACATGATGTTTTTCAATGGCAAAAATCAATGAATATTGTAAATGCACAAACAGTAATTTCTCCGCATTGCAAGGTGCAAGTCTGAAATTTTTTGCTTTTTCCTGCTCCTCTTAGCATGATAAAGAAGATTCAAAGAGAGTGAGATGCCAGCTACTTTCATTCAGTCAGTAGCTTCAATCATTTCTGGACGTTTTTCAATGGTAAAAATCAATGAATATTGTAAATGCACAAACAGTAATTTCTCCACATTGCAAGGTGCAATTCTGAAATTTTTTGCTTTTTCCTGCTCCTCTTAGCATGATAAAGAAGATTCAAAGAGAGTGAGATGCCAGCTCCTTTCATTCAGTCAGTAGCTTCAAACATTTCTGGTATATGAATAACATGATGTTTTTCAATGGCAAAAATCAATGAATATTGTAAATGCACAAACAGTAATTTCTCCGCATTGCAAGGTGCAATTCTGAAATTTTTTGCTTTTTCCTGCTCCTCTTAGCATGATAAAGAAGATTCAAAGAGAGTGAGATGCCAGCTCCTTTCATTCAGTCAGTAGCTTCAATCATTTCTGGATGTTTTTCAATGGCAAAAATCAATGAATATTGTAAATGCACAAACAGTAATTTCTCCGCATTGCAAGGTGCAATTCTGAAATTTTTTGCTTTTTCCTGCTCCTCTTAGCATGATAAACAAGATTCAAAGAGAGTGAGATGCCAGCTCCTTTCATTCAGTCAGTAGCTTCAATCATTTCTGGACGTTTTTCAATGGCAAAAATCAATGAATATTGTAAATGCACAAACAGTCATTTCTCCGCATTGCAAGGTGCAATTCTGAAATTTTTTGCTTTTTCCTGCTCCTCTTAGCATGATAAAGAAGATTCAAAGAGAGTGAGATGCCAGCTCCTTTCATTCAGTCAGTAGCTTCAAACATTTCTGGTATATGAATAACATGATGTTTTTCAATGGCAAAAATCAATGAATATTGTAAATGCACAAACAGTAATTTCTCCGCATTGCAAGGTGCAAGTCTGAAATTTTTTGCTTTTTCCTGCTCCTCTTAGCATGATAAAGAAGATTCAAAGAGAGTGAGATGCCAGCTACTTTCATTCAGTCAGTAGCTTCAATCATTTCTGGACGTTTTTCAATGGTAAAAATCAATGAATATTGTAAATGCACAAACAGTAATTTCTCCACATTGCAAGGTGCAATTCTGAAATTTTTTGCTTTTTCCTGCTCCTCTTAGCATGATAAAGAAGATTCAAAGAGAGTGAGATGCCAGCTCCTTTCATTCAGTCAGTAGCTTCAAACATTTCTGGTATATGAATAACATGATGTTTTTCAATGGCAAAAATCAATGAATATTGTAAATGCACAAACAGTAATTTCTCCGCATTGCAAGGTGCAATTCTGAAATTTTTTGCTTTTTCCTGCTCCTCTTAGCATGATAAAGAAGATTCAAAGAGAGTGAGATGCCAGCTCCTTTCATTCAGTCAGTAGCTTCAATCATTTCTGGATGTTTTTCAATGGCAAAAATCAATGAATATTGTAAATGCACAAACTGTAATTTCTCCGCATTGCAACGTGCAATTCTGAAATTTTTTGCTTTTTCCTGCTCCTCTTAGCATAATAAAGAAGATTCAAAGAGAGTGAGATGCCAGCTCCTTTCATTCAGTCAGTAGCTTCAATCATTTCTGGACGTTTTTCAATGGCAAAAATCAATGAATATTGTAAATGCACAAACAGTAATTTCTCCGCATTGCAAGGTGCAATTCTGAAATTTTTTTGCTTTTTCCTGCTCCTCTTAGCATGATAAAGAAGATTCAAAGAGAGTGAGATGCCAGCTCCTTTCATTCAGTCAGTACCTTCAATCATTTCTGGACGTTTTTCAATGGCAAAAATCAATGAATATTGTAAATGCACAAACAGTAATTTCTCCGCATTGCAAGGTGCAATTCTGAAATTTTTTGCTTTTTCCCGCTCCTCTTAGCATGATAAAGATTCAAAGAGAGTGAGGTGCCAGCTCCTTTCATTCAGTCAGTAGCTTCAAACATTTCTGGTATATGAATAACATGTTTTTCAATGGCAAAAATCAATGAATATTGTAAATGCACAAACAGTAATTTCTCCTCATTGCAAGGTGCAATTCTGAAATTTTTTGCTTTTTCCTGCTCCTCTTAGCATGATAAAGAAGATTCAAAGAGAGTGAGATGCCAGCTCCTTTCATTCAGTCAGTAGCTTCAAACATTTCTGGTATATGAATAACATGATGTTTTTCAATGGCAAAAATCAATGAATATTGTAAATGCACAAACTAATTTCTCCGCATTGCAAGGTGCAATTCTGAAATTTTTTGCTTTTTCCTGCTCCTCTTAGCATGATAAAGAAGATTCAAAGAGAGTGAGATGCCAGCTCCTTTCATTCAGTCAGTAGCTTCAATCATTTCTGGATGTTTTTCAATGGCAAAAATCAATTAATATTGTAAATGCACAAACTGTAATTTCTCCGCATTGCAAGGTGCAATTCTGAAATTTTTTGCTTTTTCCTGCTCCTCTTAGCATGATAAAGAAGATTCAAAGAGAGTGAGATGCCAGCTCCTTTCATTCAGTCAGTAGCTTCAATCATTTCTGGACGTTTTTCAATGGCAAAAATCAATGAATATTGTAAATGCACAAACAGTAATTTCTCCGCATTGCAAGGTGCAATTCTGAAATTTTTTGCTTTTTCCTGCTCCTCTTAGCATGATAAAGAAGATTCAAAGAGAGTGAGATGCCAGCTCCTTTCATTCAGTCAGTACCTTCAATCATTTCTGGACGTTTTTCAATGGCAAAAATCAATGAAAATTGTAAATGCACAAACAGTAATTTCTCCGCATTGCAAGGTGCGATTCTGAAATTTTTTGCTTTTTCCTGCTCCTCTTAGCATGATAAAGAAGATTCAAAGAGAGTGAGATGCCAGCTCCTTTCATTCAGTCAGTAGCTTCAAACATTTCTGGTATATGAATAACATGATGTTTTTCAATGGCAAAAATCAATGAATATTGTAAATGCACAAACAGTAATTTCTCCGCATTGCAAGGTGCAAGTCTGAAATTTTTTGCTTTTTCCTGCTCCTCTTAGCATGATAAAGAAGATTCAAAGAGAGTGAGATGCCAGCTACTTTCATTCAGTCAGTAGCTTCAATCATTTCTGGACCTTTTTCAATGGTAAAAATCAATGAATATTGTAAATGCACAAACAGTAATTTCTCCACATTGCAAGGTGCAATTCTGAAATTTTTTGCTTTTTCCTGCTCCTCTTAGCATGATAAAGAAGATTCAAAGAGAGTGAGATGCCAGCTCCTTTCATTCAGTCAGTAGCTTCAAACATTTCTGGTATATGAATAACATGATGTTTTTCAATGGCAAAAATCAATGAATATTGTAAATGCACAAACAGTAATTTCTCCGCATTGCAAGGTGCAATTCTGAAATTTTTTGCTTTTTCCTGCTCCTCTTAGCATGATAAAGAAGATTCAAAGAGAGTGAGATGCCAGCTCCTTTCATTCAGTCAGTAGCTTCAAACATTTCTGGTATATGAATAACATGATGTTTTTCAATGGCAAAAATCAATGAATATTGTAAATGCACAAACAGTAATTTCTCCGCATTGCAAGGTGCAATTCTGAAATTTTTTGCTTTTTCCTGCTCCTCTTAGCATGATAAAGAAGATTCAAAGAGAGTGAGATGCCAGCTCCTTTCATTCAGTCAGTAGCTTCAATCATTTCTGGATGTTTTTCAATGGCAAAAATCAATGAATATTGTAAATGCACAAACAGTAATTTCTCCGCATTGCAAGGTGCAATTCTGAAATTTTTTGCTTTTTCCTGCTCCTCTTAGCATGATAAAGAAGATTCAAAGAGAGTGAGATGTCTGCTCCTTTCATTCAGTCAGTAGCTTCAAACATTTCTGGTATATGAATAACATGATGTTTTTCAATGGCAAAAATCAATGAATTTTGTAAATGCACAAACAGTAATTTCTCCGCATTGCAAGGTGCAATTCTGAAATTTTTTGCTTTTTCCTGCTCCTCTTAGCATGATAAAGAAGATTCAAAGAGAGTGAGATGCCAGCTCCTTTCATTCAGTCAGTAGCTTCAATCATTTCTGGATGTTTTTCAATGGCAAAAATCAATGAATATTGTAAATGCACAAACAGTAATTTCTCCGCATTGCAAGGTGCAATTCTGAAATTTTTTGCTTTTTCCTGCTCCTCTTAGCATGATAAAGAAGATTCAAAGAGAGTGAGATGCCAGCTCCTTTCATTCAGTCAGTAGCTTCAAACATTTCTGGTATATGAATAACATGATGTTTTTCAATGGCAAAAATCAATGAATATTGTAAATGCACAAACAGTAATTTCTCCGCATTGCAAGGTGCAAGTCTGAAATTTTTTGCTTTTTCCTGCTCCTCTTAGCATGATAAAGAAGATTCAAAGAGAGTGAGATGCCAGCTACTTTCATTCAGTCAGTAGCTTCAATCATTTCTGGACGTTTTTCAATGGTAAAAATCAATGAATATTGTAAATGCACAAACAGTAATTTCTCCACATTGCAAGGTGCAATTCTGAAATTTTTTGCTTTTTCCTGCTCCTCTTAGCATGATAAAGAAGATTCAAAGAGAGTGAGATGCCAGCTCCTTTCATTCAGTCAGTAGCTTCAAACATTTCTGGTATATGAATAACATGATGTTTTTCAATGGCAAAAATCAATGAATATTGTAAATGCACAAACAGTAATTTCTCCGCATTGCAAGGTGCAATTCTGAAATTTTTTGCTTTTTCCTGCTCCTCTTAGCATGATAAAGAAGATTCAAAGAGAGTGAGATGCCAGCTCCTTTCATTCAGTCAGTAGCTTCAAACATTTCTGGTATATGAATAACATGATGTTTTTCAATGGCAAAAATCAATGAATATTGTAAATGCACAAACAGTAATTTCTCCGCATTGCAAGGTGCAATTCTGAAATTTTTTGCTTTTTCCTGCTCCTCTTAGCATGATAAAGAAGATTCAAAGAGAGTGAGATGCCAGCTCCTTTCATTCAGTCAGTAGCTTCAATCATTTCTGGATGTTTTTCAATGGCAAAAATCAATGAATATTGTAAATGCACAAACAGTAATTTCTCCGCATTGCAAGGTGCAATTCTGAAATTTTTTGCTTTTTCCTGCTCCTCTTAGCATGATAAAGAAGATTCAAAGAGAGTGAGATGTCTGCTCCTTTCATTCAGTCAGTAGCTTCAAACATTTCTGGTATATGAATAACATGATGTTTTTCAATGGCAAAAATCAATGAATTTTGTAAATGCACAAACAGTAATTTCTCCGCATTGCAAGGTGCAATTCTGAAATTTTTTGCTTTTTCCTGCTCCTCTTAGCATGATAAAGAAGATTCAAAGAGAGTGAGATGCCAGCTCCTTTCATTCAGTCAGTAGCTTCAATCATTTCTGGATGTTTTTCAATGGCAAAAATCAATGAATATTGTAAATGCACAAACAGTAATTTCTCCGCATTGCAAGGTGCAATTCTGAAATTTTTTGCTTTTTCCTGCTCCTCTTAGCATGATAAAGAAGATTCAAAGAGAGTGAGATGCCAGCTCCTTTCATTCAGTCAGTAGCTTCAAACATTTCTGGTATATGAATAACATGATGTTTTTCAATGGCAAAAATCAATGAATATTGTAAATGCACAAACAGTAATTTCTCCGCATTGCAAGGTGCAAGTCTGAAATTTTTTGCTTTTTCCTGCTCCTCTTAGCATGATAAAGAAGATTCAAAGAGAGTGAGATGCCAGCTACTTTCATTCAGTCAGTAGCTTCAATCATTTCTGGACGTTTTTCAATGGTAAAAATCAATGAATATTGTAAATGCACAAACAGTAATTTCTCCACATTGCAAGGTGCAATTCTGAAATTTTTTGCTTTTTCCTGCTCCTCTTAGCATGATAAAGAAGATTCAAAGAGAGTGAGATGCCAGCTCCTTTCATTCAGTCAGTAGCTTCAAACATTTCTGGTATATGAATAACATGATGTTTTTCAATGGCAAAAATCAATGAATATTGTAAATGCACAAACAGTAATTTCTCCGCATTGCAAGGTGCAATTCTGAAATTTTTTGCTTTTTCCTGCTCCTCTTAGCATGATAAAGAAGATTCAAAGAGAGTGAGATGCCAGCTCCTTTCATTCAGTCAGTAGCTTCAATCATTTCGGGATGTTTTTCAATGGCAAAAATCAATGAATATTGTAAATGCACAAACAGTAATTTCTCCGCATTGCAAGGTGCAATTCTGAAATTTTTTGCTTTTTCCTGCTCCTCTTAGCATGATAAACAAGATTCAAAGAGAGTGAGATGCCAGCTCCTTTCATTCAGTCAGTAGCTTCAATCATTTCTGGGCGTTTTTCAATGGCAAAAATCAATGAATATTGTAAATGCACAAACAGTAATTTCTCCGCATTGCAAGGTGCAATTCTGAAATTTTTTGCTTTTTCCTGCTCCTCTTAGCATGATAAAGAAGATTCAAAGAGAGTGAGATGCCAGCTCCTTTCATTCAGTCAGTAGCTTCAAACATTTCTGGTATATGAATAACATGATGTTTTTCAATGGCAAAAATCAATGAATATTGTAAATGCACAAACAGTAATTTCTCCGCATTGCAAGGTGCAAGTCTGAAATTTTTTGCTTTTTCCTGCTCCTCTTAGCATGATAAAGAAGATTCAAAGAGAGTGAGATGCCAGCTACTTTCATTCAGTCAGTAGCTTCAATCATTTCTGGACGTTTTTCAATGGTAAAAATCAATGAATATTGTAAATGCACAAACAGTAATTTCTCCACATTGCAAGGTGCAATTCTGAAATTTTTTGCTTTTTCCTGCTCCTCTTAGCATGATAAAGAAGATTCAAAGAGAGTGAGATGCCAGCTCCTTTCATTCAGTCAGTAGCTTCAAACATTTCTGGTATATGAATAACATGATGTTTTTCAATGGCAAAAATCAATGAATATTGTAAATGCACAAACAGTAATTTCTCCGCATTGCAAGGTGCAATTCTGAAATGTTTTGCTTTTTCCTGCTCCTCTTAGCATGATAAAGAAGATTCAAAGAGAGTGAGATGCCAGCTCCTTTCATTCAGTCAGTAGCTTCAATCATTTCTGGATGTTTTTCAATGGCAAAAATCAATGAATTTTGTAAATGCACAAACTGTAATTTCTCCGCATTGCAAGGTGCAATTCTGAAATTTTTTGCTTTTTCCTGCTCCTCTTAGCATAATAAAGAAGATTCAAAGAGAGTGAGATGCCAGCTCCTTTCATTCAGTCAGTAGCTTCAATCATTTCTGGACGTTTTTCAATGGCAAAAATCAATGAATATTGTAAATGCACAAACAGTAATTTCTCCGCATTGCAAGGTGCAATTCTGAAATTTTTTGCTTTTTCCTGCTCCTCTTAGCATGATAAAGAAGATTCAAAGAGAGTGAGATGCCAGCTCCTTTCATTCAGTCAGTACCTTCAATCATTTCTGGACGTTTTTCAATGGCAAAAATCAATGAATATTGTAAATGCACAAACAGTAATTTCTCCGCATTGCAAGGTGCAATTCTGAAATTTTTTGCTTTTTCCCGCTCCTCTTAGCATGATAAAGATTCAAAGAGAGTGAGGTGCCAGCTCCTTTCATTCAGTCAGTAGCTTCAAACATTTCTGGTATATGAATAACATGTTTTTCAATGGCAAAAATCAATGAATATTGTAAATGCACAAACAGTAATTTCTCCGCATTGCAAGGTGCAATTCTGAAATTTTTTGCTTTTTCCTGCTTCTCTTAGCATGATAAAGAAGATTCAAAGAGAGTGAGATGCCAGCTCCTTTCATTCAGTCAGTAGCTTCAAACATTTCTGGTATATGAATAACATGATGTTTTTCAATGGCAAAAATCAATGAATATTGTAAATGCACAAACAGTAATTTCTCCGCATTGCAAGGTGCAAGTCTGAAATTTTTTGCTTTTTCCTGCTCCTCTTAGCATGATAAAGAAGATTCAAAGAGAGTGAGATGCCAGCTACTTTCATTCAGTCAGTAGCTTCAATCATTTCTGGACCTTTTTCAATGGTAAAAATCAATGAATATTGTAAATGCACAAACAGTAATTTCTCCACATTGCAAGGTGCAATTCTGAAATTTTTTGCTTTTTCCTGCTCCTCTTAGCATGATAAAGAAGATTCAAAGAGAGTGAGATGCCAGCTCCTTTCATTCAGTCAGTAGCTTCAAACATTTCTGGTATATGAATAACATGATGTTTTTCAATGGCAAAAATCAATGAATATTGTAAATGCACAAACAGTAATTTCTCCGCATTGCAAGGTGCAATTCTGAAATTTTTTGCTTTTTCCTGCTCCTCTTAGCATGATAAAGAAGATTCAAAGAGAGTGAGATGCCAGCTCCTTTCATTCAGTCAGTAGCTTCAAACATTTCTGGTATATGAATAACATGATGTTTTTCAATGGCAAAAATCAATGAATATTGTAAATGCACAAACAGTAATTTCTCCGCATTGCAAGGTGCAATTCTGAAATTTTTTGCTTTTTCCTGCTCCTCTTAGCATGATAAAGAAGATTCAAAGAGAGTGAGATGCCAGCTCCTTTCATTCAGTCAGTAGCTTCAATCATTTCTGGATGTTTTTCAATGGCAAAAATCAATGAATATTGTAAATGCACAAACAGTAATTTCTCCGCATTGCAAGGTGCAATTCTGAAATTTTTTGCTTTTTCCTGCTCCTCTTAGCATGATAAAGAAGATTCAAAGAGAGTGAGATGTCAGCTCCTTTCATTCAGTCAGTAGCTTCAAACATTTCTGGTATATGAATAACATGATGTTTTTCAATGGCAAAAATCAATGAATTTTGTAAATGCACAAACAGTAATTTCTCCGCATTGCAAGGTGCAATTCTGAAATTTTTTGCTTTTTCCTGCTCCTCTTAGCATGATAAAGAAGATTCAAAGAGAGTGAGATGCCAGTTCCTTTCATTCAGTCAGTAGCTTCAATCATTTCTGGACGTTTTTCAATGGCAAAAATCAATGAATATTGTAAATGCACAGTAATTTCTCCGCATTGCAAGGTGCAATTCTGAAATTTTTTGCTTTTTCCTGCTCCTCTTAGCATGATAAAGAAGATTCAAAGAGAGTGAGATGCCAGCTCCTTTCATTCAGTCAGTATCTTCAATCATTTCTGGTATATGAATAACATGATGTTTTTCAATGGCAAAAATCAATGAATATTGTAAATGCACAAACAGTAATTTCTCCGCATTGCAAGGTGCAATTCTGAAATTTTTTGCTTTTTCCTGCTCCTCTTAGCATGATAAAGAAGATTCAAAGAGAGTGAGATGCCAGCTCCTTTCATTCAGTCAGTAGCTTCAATCATTTCTGGACGTTTTTCAATGGCAAAAATCAATGAATATTGTAAATGCACAAACAGTAATTTCTCCGCATTGCAAGGTGCAATTCTGAAATTTTTTGCTTTTTCCTGCTCCTCTTAGCATGATAAACAAGATTCAAAGAGAGTGAGATGCCAGCTCCTTTCATTCAGTCAGTAGCTTCAATCATTTCTGGACGTTTTTCAATGGCAAAAATCAATGAATATTGTAAATGCACAAACAGTAATTTCTCCGCATTGCAAGGTGCAATTCTGAAATTTTTTGCTTTTTCCTGCTCCTCTTAGCATGATAAAGAAGATTCAAAGAGAGTGAGATGCCAGCTCCTTTCATTCAGTCAGTAGCTTCAAACATTTCTGGTATATGAATAACATGATGTTTTTCAATGGCAAAAATCAATGAATATTGTAAATGCACAAACAGTAATTTCTCCGCATTGCAAGGTGCAAGTCTGAAATTTTTTGCTTTTTCCTGCTCCTCTTAGCATGATAAAGAAGATACAAAGAGAGTGAGATGCCAGCTACTTTCATTCAGTCAGTAGCTTCAATCATTTCTGGATGTTTTTCAATGGTAAAAATCAATGAATATTGTAAGTGCACAAACAGTAATTTCTCCACATTGCAAGGTGCAATTCTGAAATTTTTTGCTTTTTCCTGCTCCTCTTAGCATGATAAAGAAGATTCAAAGAGAGTGAGATGCCAGCTCCTTTCATTCAGTCAGTAGCTTCAAACATTTCTGGTATATGAATAACATGATGTTTTTCAATGGCAAAAATCAATGAATATTGTAAATGCACAAACAGTAATTTCTCTGCATTGCAAGGTGCAATTCTGAAATTTTTTGCTTTTTCCTGCTCCTCTTAGCATGATAAAGAAGATTCAAAGAGAGTGAGATGCCAGCTACTTTCATTCAGTCAGTAGCTTCAATCATTTCTGGATGTTTTTCAATGGTAAAAATCAATGAATATTGTAAATGCACAAACAGTAATTTCTCCACATTGCAAGGTGCAATTCTGAAATTTTTTGCTTTTTCCTGCTCCTCTTAGCATGATAAAGAAGATTCAAAGAGAGTGAGATGCCAGCTCCTTTCATTCAGTCAGTAGCTTCAAACATTTCTGGTATATGAATAACATGATGTTTTTCAATGGCAAAAATCAATGAATATTGTAAATGCACAAACAGTAATTTCTCCGCATTGCAAGGTGCAGTTCTGAAATTTTTTGCTTTTTCCTGCTCCTCTTAGCATGATAAAGAATATTCAAAGAGAGTGAGATGCCAGCTCCTTTCATTCAGTCAGTAGCTTCAATCATTTCTGGATGTTTTTCAATGGCAAAAATCAATGAATATTGTAAATGCACAAACTGTAATTTCTCCGCATTGCAAGGTGCAATTCTGAAATTTTTTGTTTTTTCCTGCTCCTCTTAGCATGATAAAGAAGATTCAAAGAGAGTGAGATGCCAGCTCCTTTCATTCAGTCAGTAGCTTCAATCATTTCTGGACGTTTTTCAATGGCAAAAATCAATGAATATTGTAAATGCACAAACAGTAATTTCTCCGCATTGCAAGGTGCAATTCTGAAATTTTTTGCTTTTTCCTGCTCCTCTTAGCATGATAAAGAAGATTCAAAGAGAGTGAGATGCCAGCTACTTTCATTCAGTCAGTAGCTTCAATCATTTCTGGACGTTTTTCAATGGTAAAAATCAATGAATATTGTAAATGCACAAACAGTAATTTCTCCGCATTGCAAGGTGCAATTCTGAAATTTTTTGCTTTTTCCTGCTCCTCTTAGCATGATAAAGAAGATTCAAAGAGAGTGAGATGCCAGCTCCTTTCATTCAGTCAGTAGCTTCAATAATTTCTGGACGTTTTTCAATGGCAAAAATCAATGAATATTGTAAATGCACAAACAGTAATTTCTCCGCATTGCAAGGTGCAATTCTGAAATTTTTTGCTTTTTCCTGCTCCTCTTAGCATGATAAACATGATTCAAAGAGAGTGAGATGCCAGCTCCTTTCATTCAGTCAGTAGCTTCAATCATTTCTGGACGTTTTTCAATGGCAAAAATCAATGAATATTGTAAATGCACAAACAGTAATTTCTCCGCATTGCAAGGTGCAATTATGAAATTTTTTGCTTTTTCCTGCTCCTCTTAGCATGATAAAGAAGATTCAAAGAGAGTGAGATGCCAGCTCCTTTCATTCAGTCAGTAGCTTCAAACATTTCTGGTATATGAATAACATGATGTTTTTCAATGGCAAAAATCAATGAATATTGTAAATGCACAAACAGTAATTTCTCCGCATTGCAAGGTGCAATTCTGAAATTTTTTGCTTTTTCCTGCTCCTCTTAGCATGATAAAGAAGATTCAAAGAGAGTGAGATGCCAGCTCCTTTCATTCAGTCAGTAGCTTCAATCATTTCTGGATGTTTTTCAATGGCAAAAATCAATGAATATTGTAAATGCACAAACAGTAATTTCTCCGCATTGCAAGGTGCAATTCTGAAATTTTTTGCTTTTTCCTGCTCCTCTTAGCATGATAAACAAGATTCAAAGAGAGTGAGATGCCAGCTCCTTTCATTCAGTCAGTAGCTTCAATCATTTCTGGACGTTTTTCAATGGCAAAAATCAATGAATATTGTAAATGCACAAACAGTAATTTCTCCGCATTGCAAGGTGCAATTCTGAAATTTTTTGCTTTTTCCTGCTCCTCTTAGCATGATAAAGAAGATTCAAAGAGAGTGAGATGCCAGCTCCTTTCATTCAGTCAGTAGCTTCAAACATTTCTGGTATATGAATAACATGATGTTTTTCAATGGCAAAAATCAATGAATATTGTAAATGCACAAACAGTAATTTCTCCGCATTGCAAGGTGCAAGTCTGAAATTTTTTGCTTTTTCCTGCTCCTCTTAGCATGATAAAGAAGATTCAAAGAGAGTGAGATGCCAGCTACTTTCATTCAGTCAGTAGCTTCAATCATTTCTGGACGTTTTTCAATGGTAAAAATCAATGAATATTGTAAATGCACAAACAGTAATTTCTCCACATTGCAAGGTGCAATTCTGAAATTTTTTGCTTTTTCCTGCTCCTCTTAGCATGATAAAGAAGATTCAAAGAGAGTGAGATGCCAGCTCCTTTCATTCAGTCAGTAGCTTCAAACATTTCTGGTATATGAATAACATGATGTTTTTCAATGGCAAAAATCAATGAATATTGTAAATGCACAAACAGTAATTTCTCCGCATTGCAAGGTGCAATTCTGAAATTTTTTGCTTTTTCCTGCTCCTCTTAGCATGATAAAGAAGATTCAAAGAGAGTGAGATGCCAGCTCCTTTCATTCAGTCAGTAGCTTCAATCATTTCTGGATGTTTTTCAATGGCAAAAATCAATGAATATTGTAAATGCACAAACAGTAATTTCTCCGCATTGCAAGGTGCAATTCTGAAATTTTTTGCTTTTTCCTGCTCCTCTTAGCATGATAAACAAGATTCAAAGAGAGTGAGATGCCAGCTCCTTTCATTCAGTCAGTAGCTTCAATCATTTCTGGACGTTTTTCAATGGCAAAAATCAATGAATATTGTAAATGCACAAACAGTCATTTCTCCGCATTGCAAGGTGCAATTCTGAAATTTTTTGCTTTTTCCTGCTCCTCTTAGCATGATAAAGAAGATTCAAAGAGAGTGAGATGCCAGCTCCTTTCATTCAGTCAGTAGCTTCAAACATTTCTGGTATATGAATAACATGATGTTTTTCAATGGCAAAAATCAATGAATATTGTAAATGCACAAACAGTAATTTCTCCGCATTGCAAGGTGCAAGTCTGAAATTTTTTGCTTTTTCCTGCTCCTCTTAGCATGATAAAGAAGATTCAAAGAGAGTGAGATGCCAGCTACTTTCATTCAGTCAGTAGCTTCAATCATTTCTGGACGTTTTTCAATGGTAAAAATCAATGAATATTGTAAATGCACAAACAGTAATTTCTCCACATTGCAAGGTGCAATTCTGAAATTTTTTGCTTTTTCCTGCTCCTCTTAGCATGATAAAGAAGATTCAAAGAGAGTGAGATGCCAGCTCCTTTCATTCAGTCAGTAGCTTCAAACATTTCTGGTATATGAATAACATGATGTTTTTCAATGGCAAAAATCAATGAATATTGTAAATGCACAAACAGTAATTTCTCCGCATTGCAAGGTGCAATTCTGAAATTTTTTGCTTTTTCCTGCTCCTCTTAGCATGATAAAGAAGATTCAAAGAGAGTGAGATGCCAGCTCCTTTCATTCAGTCAGTAGCTTCAATCATTTCTGGATGTTTTTCAATGGCAAAAATCAATGAATATTGTAAATGCACAAACTGTAATTTCTCCGCATTGCAAGGTGCAATTCTGAAATTTTTTGCTTTTTCCTGCTCCTCTTAGCATAATAAAGAAGATTCAAAGAGAGTGAGATGCCAGCTCCTTTCATTCAGTCAGTAGCTTCAATCATTTCTGGACGTTTTTCAATGGCAAAAATCAATGAATATTGTAAATGCACAAACAGTAATTTCTCCGCATTGCAAGGTGCAATTCTGAAATTTTTTGCTTTTTCCTGCTCCTCTTAGCATGATAAAGAAGATTCAAAGAGAGTGAGATGCCAGCTCCTTTCATTCAGTCAGTACCTTCAATCATTTCTGGACGTTTTTCAATGGCAAAAATCAATGAATATTGTAAATGCACAAACAGTAATTTCTCCGCATTGCAAGGTGCAATTCTGAAATTTTTTGCTTTTTCCCGCTCCTCTTAGCATGATAAAGATTCAAAGAGAGTGAGGTGCCAGCTCCTTTCATTCAGTCAGTAGCTTCAAACATTTCTGGTATATGAATAACATGTTTTTCAATGGCAAAAATCAATGAATATTGTAAATGCACAAACAGTAATTTCTCCTCATTGCAAGGTGCAATTCTGAAATTTTTTGCTTTTTCCTGCTCCTCTTAGCATGATAAAGAAGATTCAAAGAGAGTGAGATGCCAGCTCCTTTCATTCAGTCAGTAGCTTCAAACATTTCTGGTATATGAATAACATGATGTTTTTCAATGGCAAAAATCAATGAATATTGTAAATGCACAAACTAATTTCTCCGCATTGCAAGGTGCAATTCTGAAATTTTTTGCTTTTTCCTGCTCCTCTTAGCATGATAAAGAAGATTCAAAGAGAGTGAGATGCCAGCTCCTTTCATTCAGTCAGTAGCTTCAATCATTTCTGGATGTTTTTCAATGGCAAAAATCAATGAATATTGTAAATGCACAAACTGTAATTTCTCCGCATTGCAAGGTGCAATTCTGAAATTTTTTGCTTTTTCCTGCTCCTCTTAGCATAATAAAGAAGATTCAAAGAGAGTGAGATGCCAGCTCCTTTCATTCAGTCAGTAGCTTCAATCATTTCTGGACGTTTTTCAATGGCAAAAATCAATGAATATTGTAAATGCACAAACAGTAATTTCTCCGCATTGCAAGGTGCAATTCTGAAATTTTTTGCTTTTTCCTGCTCCTCTTAGCATGATAAAGAAGATTCAAAGAGAGTGAGATGCCAGCTCCTTTCATTCAGTCAGTACCTTCAATCATTTCTGGACGTTTTTCAATGGCAAAAATCAATGAATATTGTAAATGCACAAACAGTAATTTCTCCGCATTGCAAGGTGCAATTCTGAAATTTTTTGCTTTTTCCCGCTCCTCTTAGCATGATAAAGATTCAAAGAGAGTGAGGTGCCAGCTCCTTTCATTCAGTCAGTAGCTTCAAACATTTCTGGTATATGAATAACATGTTTTTCAATGGCAAAAATCAATGAATATTGTAAATGCACAAACAGTAATTTCTCCTCATTGCAAGGTGCAATTCTGAAATTTTTTGCTTTTTCCTGCTCCTCTTAGCATGATAAAGAAGATTCAAAGAGAGTGAGATGCCAGCTCCTTTCATTCAGTCAGTAGCTTCAAACATTTCTGGTATATGAATAACATGATGTTTTTCAATGGCAAAAATCAATGAATATTGTAAATGCACAAACTAATTTCTCCGCATTGCAAGGTGCAATTCTGAAATTTTTTGCTTTTTCCTGCTCCTCTTAGCATGATAAAGAAGATTCAAAGAGAGTGAGATGCCAGCTCCTTTCATTCAGTCAGTAGCTTCAATCATTTCTGGACGTTTTTCAATGGCAAAAATCAATGAATATTGTAAATGCACAAACAGTAATTTCTCCGCATTGCAAGGTGCAATTCTGAAATTTTTTGCTTTTTCCTGCTCCTCTTAGCATGATAAAGAAGATTCAAAGAGAGTGAGATGCCAGCTCCTTTCATTCAGTCAGTACCTTCAATCATTTCTGGACGTTTTTCAATGGCAAAAATCAATGAAAATTGTAAATGCACAAACAGTAATTTCTCCGCATTGCAAGGTGCGATTCTGAAATTTTTTGCTTTTTCCTGCTCCTCTTAGCATGATAAAGAAGATTCAAAGAGAGTGAGATGCCAGCTCCTTTCATTCAGTCAGTAGCTTCAAACATTTCTGGTATATGAATAACATGATGTTTTTCAATGGCAAAAATCAATGAATATTGTAAATGCACAAACAGTAATTTCTCCGCATTGCAAGGTGCAAGTCTGAAATTTTTTGCTTTTTCCTGCTCCTCTTAGCATGATAAAGAAGATTCAAAGAGAGTGAGATGCCAGCTACTTTCATTCAGTCAGTAGCTTCAATCATTTCTGGACCTTTTTCAATGGTAAAAATCAATGAATATTGTAAATGCACAAACAGTAATTTCTCCACATTGCAAGGTGCAATTCTGAAATTTTTTGCTTTTTCCTGCTCCTCTTAGCATGATAAAGAAGATTCAAAGAGAGTGAGATGCCAGCTCCTTTCATTCAGTCAGTAGCTTCAAACATTTCTGGTATATGAATAACATGATGTTTTTCAATGGCAAAAATCAATGAATATTGTAAATGCACAAACAGTAATTTCTCCGCATTGCAAGGTGCAATTCTGAAATTTTTTGCTTTTTCCTGCTCCTCTTAGCATGATAAAGAAGATTCAAAGAGAGTGAGATGCCAGCTCCTTTCATTCAGTCAGTAGCTTCAAACATTTCTGGTATATGAATAACATGATGTTTTTCAATGGCAAAAATCAATGAATATTGTAAATGCACAAACAGTAATTTCTCCGCATTGCAAGGTGCAATTCTGAAATTTTTTGCTTTTTCCTGCTCCTCTTAGCATGATAAAGAAGATTCAAAGAGAGTGAGATGCCAGCTCCTTTCATTCAGTCAGTAGCTTCAATCATTTCTGGATGTTTTTCAATGGCAAAAATCAATGAATATTGTAAATGCACAAACAGTAATTTCTCCGCATTGCAAGGTGCAATTCTGAAATTTTTTGCTTTTTCCTGCTCCTCTTAGCATGATAAAGAAGATTCAAAGAGAGTGAGATGTCTGCTCCTTTCATTCAGTCAGTAGCTTCAAACATTTCTGGTATATGAATAACATGATGTTTTTCAATGGCAAAAATCAATGAATTTTGTAAATGCACAAACAGTAATTTCTCCGCATTGCAAGGTGCAATTCTGAAATTTTTTGCTTTTTCCTGCTCCTCTTAGCATGATAAAGAAGATTCAAAGAGAGTGAGATGCCAGCTCCTTTCATTCAGTCAGTAGCTTCAATCATTTCTGGATGTTTTTCAATGGCAAAAATCAATGAATATTGTAAATGCACAAACAGTAATTTCTCCGCATTGCAAGGTGCAATTCTGAAATTTTTTGCTTTTTCCTGCTCCTCTTAGCATGATAAACAAGATTCAAAGAGAGTGAGATGCCAGCTCCTTTCATTCAGTCAGTAGCTTCAATCATTTCTGGACGTTTTTCAATGGCAAAAATCAATGAATATTGTAAATGCACAAACAGTAATTTCTCCGCATTGCAAGTTGCAATTCTGAAATTTTTTGCTTTTTCCTGCTCCTCTTAGCATGATAAAGAAGATTCAAAGAGAGTGAGATGCCAGCTCCTTTCATTCAGTCAGTAGCTTCAAACATTTCTGGTATATGAATAACATGATGTTTTTCAATGGCAAAAATCAATGAATATTGTAAATGCACAAACAGTAATTTCTCCGCATTGCAAGGTGCAAGTCTGAAATTTTTTGCTTTTTCCTGCTCCTCTTAGCATGATAAAGAAGATTCAAAGAGAGTGAGATGCCAGCTACTTTCATTCAGTCAGTAGCTTCAATCATTTCTGGACGTTTTTCAATGGTAAAAATCAATGAATATTGTAAATGCACAAACAGTAATTTCTCCACATTGCAAGGTGCAATTCTGAAATTTTTTGCTTTTTCCTGCTCCTCTTAGCATGAAAAAGAAGATTCAAAGAGAGTGAGATGCCAGCTCCTTTCATTCAGTCAGTAGCTTCAAACATTTCTGGTATATGAATAACATGATGTTTTTCAATGGCAAAAATCAATGAATATTGTAAATGCACAAACAGTAATTTCTCCGCATTGCAAGGTGCAATTCTGAAATTTTTTGCTTTTTCCTGCTCCTCTTAGCATGATAAAGAAGATTCAAAGAGAGTGAGATGCCAGCTCCTTTCATTCAGTCAGTAGCTTCAATCATTTCTGGATGTTTTTCAATGGCAAAAATCAATGAATATTGTAAATGCACAAACAGTAATTTCTCCGCATTGCAAGGTGCAATTCTGAAATTTTTTGCTTTTTCCTGCTCCTCTTAGCATGATAAACAAGATTCAAAGAGAGTGAGATGCCAGCTCCTTTCATTCAGTCAGTAGCTTCAATCATTTCTGGGCGTTTTTCAATGGCAAAAATCAATGAATATTGTAAATGCACAAACAGTAATTTCTCCGCATTGCAAGGTGCAATTCTGAAATTTTTTGCTTTTTCCTGCTCCTCTTAGCATGATAAAGAAGATTCAAAGAGAGTGAGATGCCAGCTCCTTTCATTCAGTCAGTAGCTTCAAACATTTCTGGTATATGAATAACATGATGTTTTTCAATGGCAAAAATCAATGAATATTGTAAATGCACAAACAGTAATTTCTCCGCATTGCAAGGTGCAAGTCTGAAATTTTTTGCTTTTTCCTGCTCCTCTTAGCATGATAAAGAAGATTCAAAGAGAGTGAGATGCCAGCTACTTTCATTCAGTCAGTAGCTTCAATCATTTCTGGACGTTTTTCAATATTAAAAATCAATGAATATTGTAAATGCACAAACAGTAATTTCTCCACATTGCAAGGTGCAATTCTGAAATTTTTTGCTTTTTCCTGCTCCTCTTAGCATGATAAAGAAGATTCAAAGAGAGTGAGATGCCAGCTCCTTTCATTCAGTCAGTAGCTTCAAACATTTCTGGTATATGAATAACATGATGTTTTTCAATGGCAAAAATCAATGAATATTGTAAATGCACAAACAGTAATTTCTCCGCATTGCAAGGTGCAATTCTGAAATTTTTTGCTTTTTCCTGCTCCTCTTAGCATGATAAAGAAGATTCAAAGAGAGTGAGATGCCAGCTCCTTTCATTCAGTCAGTAGCTTCAATCATTTCTGGATGTTTTTCAATGGCAAAAATCAATGAATATTGTAAATGCACAAACTGTAATTTCTCCGCATTGCAAGGTGCAATTCTGAAATTTTTTGCTTTTTCCTGCTCCTCTTAGCATAATAAAGAAGATTCAAAGAGAGTGAGATGCCAGCTCCTTTCATTCAGTCAGTAGCTTCAATCATTTCTGGACGTTTTTCAATGGCAAAAATCAATGAATATTGTAAATGCACAAACAGTAATTTCTCCGCATTGCAAGGTGCAATTCTGAAATTTTTTGCTTTTTCCTGCTCCTCTTAGCATGATAAAGAAGATTCAAAGAGAGTGAGATGCCAGCTCCTTTCATTCAGTCAGTACCTTCAATCATTTCTGGACGTTTTTCAATGGCAAAAATCAATGAATATTGTAAATGCACAAACAGTAATTTCTCCGCATTGCAAGGTGCAATTCTGAAATTTTTTGCTTTTTCCCGCTCCTCTTAGCATGATAAAGATTCAAAGAGAGTGAGGTGCCAGCTCCTTTCATTCAGTCAGTAGCTTCAAACATTTCTGGTATATGAATAACATGTTTTTCAATGGCAAAAATCAATGAATATTGTAAATGCACAAACAGTAATTTCTCCGCATTGCAAGGTGCAATTCTGAAATTTTTTGCTTTTTCCTGCTCCTCTTAGCATGATAAAGAAGATTCAAAGAGAGTGAGATGCCAGCTCCTTTCATTCAGTCAGTAGCTTCAAACATTTCTGGTATATGAATAACATGATGTTTTTCAATGGCAAAAATCAATGAATATTGTAAATGCACAAACAGTAATTTCTCCGCATTGCAAGGTGCAAGTCTGAAATTTTTTGCTTTTTCCTGCTCCTCTTAGCATGATAAAGAAGATTCAAAGAGAGTGAGATGCCAGCTACTTTCATTCAGTCAGTAGCTTCAATCATTTCTGGACCTTTTTCAATGGTAAAAATCAATGAATATTGTAAATGCACAAACAGTAATTTCTCCACATTGCAAGGTGCAATTCTGAAATTTTTTGCTTTTTCCTGCTCCTCTTAGCATGATAAAGAAGATTCAAAGAGAGTGAGATGCCAGCTCCTTTCATTCAGTCAGTAGCTTCAAACATTTCTGGTATATGAATAACATGATGTTTTTCAATGGCAAAAATCAATGAATATTGTAAATGCACAAACAGTAATTTCTCCGCATTGCAAGGTGCAATTCTGAAATTTTTTGCTTTTTCCTGCTCCTCTTAGCATGATAAAGAAGATTCAAAGAGAGTGAGATGCCAGCTCCTTTCATTCAGTCAGTAGCTTCAAACATTTCTGGTATATGAATAACATGATGTTTTTCAATGGCAAAAATCAATGAATATTGTAAATGCACAAACAGTAATTTCTCCGCATTGCAAGGTGCAATTCTGAAATTTTTTGCTTTTTCCTGCTCCTCTTAGCATGATAAAGAAGATTCAAAGAGAGTGAGATGCCAGCTCCTTTCATTCAGTCAGTAGCTTCAATCATTTCTGGATGTTTTTCAATGGCAAAAATCAATGAATATTGTAAATGCACAAACAGTAATTTCTCCGCATTGCAAGGTGCAATTCTGAAATTTTTTGCTTTTTCCTGCTCCTCTTAGCATGATAAAGAAGATTCAAAGAGAGTGAGATGTCAGCTCCTTTCATTCAGTCAGTAGCTTCAAACATTTCTGGTATATGAATAACATGATGTTTTTCAATGGCAAAAATCAATGAATTTTGTAAATGCACAAACAGTAATTTCTCCGCATTGCAAGGTGCAATTCTGAAATTTTTTGCTTTTTCCTGCTCCTCTTAGCATGATAAAGAAGATTCAAAGAGAGTGAGATGCCAGTTCCTTTCATTCAGTCAGTAGCTTCAATCATTTCTGGACGTTTTTCAATGGCAAAAATCAATGAATATTGTAAATGCACAGTAATTTCTCCGCATTGCAAGGTGCAATTCTGAAATTTTTTGCTTTTTCCTGCTCCTCTTAGCATGATAAAGAAGATTCAAAGAGAGTGAGATGCCAGCTCCTTTCATTCAGTCAGTATCTTCAATCATTTCTGGTATATGAATAACATGATGTTTTTCAATGGCAAAAATCAATGAATATTGTAAATGCACAAACAGTAATTTCTCCGCATTGCAAGGTGCAATTCTGAAATTTTTTGCTTTTTCCTGCTCCTCTTAGCATGATAAAGAAGATTCAAAGAGAGTGAGATGCCAGCTCCTTTCATTCAGTCAGTAGCTTCAATCATTTCTGGACGTTTTTCAATGGCAAAAATCAATGAATATTGTAAATGCACAAACAGTAATTTCTCCGCATTGCAAGGTGCAATTCTGAAATTTTTTGCTTTTTCCTGCTCCTCTTAGCATGATAAACAAGATTCAAAGAGAGTGAGATGCCAGCTCCTTTCATTCAGTCAGTAGCTTCAATCATTTCTGGACGTTTTTCAATGGCAAAAATCAATGAATATTGTAAATGCACAAACAGTAATTTCTCCGCATTGCAAGGTGCAATTCTGAAATTTTTTGCTTTTTCCTGCTCCTCTTAGCATGATAAAGAAGATTCAAAGAGAGTGAGATGCCAGCTCCTTTCATTCAGTCAGTAGCTTCAAACATTTCTGGTATATGAATAACATGATGTTTTTCAATGGCAAAAATCAATGAATATTGTAAATGCACAAACAGTAATTTCTCCGCATTGCAAGGTGCAAGTCTGAAATTTTTTGCTTTTTCCTGCTCCTCTTAGCATGATAAAGAAGATACAAAGAGAGTGAGATGCCAGCTACTTTCATTCAGTCAGTAGCTTCAATCATTTCTGGATGTTTTTCAATGGTAAAAATCAATGAATATTGTAAGTGTACAAACAGTAATTTCTCCACATTGCAAGGTGCAATTCTGAAATTTTTTGCTTTTTCCTGCTCCTCTTAGCATGATAAAGAAGATTCAAAGAGAGTGAGATGCCAGCTCCTTTCATTCAGTCAGTAGCTTCAAACATTTCTGGTATATGAATAACATGATGTTTTTCAATGGCAAAAATCAATGAATATTGTAAATGCACAAACAGTAATTTCTCTGCATTGCAAGGTGCAATTCTGAAATTTTTTGCTTTTTCCTGCTCCTCTTAGCATGATAAAGAAGATTCAAAGAGAGTGAGATGCCAGCTACTTTCATTCAGTCAGTAGCTTCAATCATTTCTGGATGTTTTTCAATGGTAAAAATCAATGAATATTGTAAATGCACAAACAGTAATTTCTCCACATTGCAAGGTGCAATTCTGAAATTTTTTGCTTTTTCCTGCTCCTCTTAGCATGATAAAGAAGATTCAAAGAGAGTGAGATGCCAGCTCCTTTCATTCAGTCAGTAGCTTCAAACATTTCTGGTATATGAATAACATGATGTTTTTCAATGGCAAAAATCAATGAATATTGTAAATGCACAAACAGTAATTTCTCCGCATTGCAAGGTGCAGTTCTGAAATTTTTTGCTTTTTCCTGCTCCTCTTAGCATGATAAAGAATATTCAAAGAGAGTGAGATGCCAGCTCCTTTCATTCAGTCAGTAGCTTCAATCATTTCTGGATGTTTTTCAATGGCAAAAATCAATGAATATTGTAAATGCACAAACTGTAATTTCTCCGCATTGCAAGGTGCAATTCTGAAATTTTTTGTTTTTTCCTGCTCCTCTTAGCATGATAAAGAAGATTCAAAGAGAGTGAGATGCCAGCTCCTTTCATTCAGTCAGTAGCTTCAATCATTTCTGGACGTTTTTCAATGGCAAAAATCAATGAATATTGTAAATGCACAAACAGTAATTTCTCCGCATTGCAAGGTGCAATTCTGAAATTTTTTGCTTTTTCCTGCTCCTCTTAGCATGATAAAGAAGATTCAAAGAGAGTGAGATGCCAGCTCCTTTCATTCAGTCAGTACCTTCAATCATTTCTGGATGTTTTTCAATGGCAAAAATCAATGAATATTGTAAATGCACAAACAGTAATTTCTCCGCATTGCAAGGTGCAATTCTGAAATTTTTTGCTTTTTCCCGCTCCTCTTAGCATGATAAAGAAGATTCAAAGAGAGTGAGGTGCCAGCTCCTTTCATTCAGTCAGTAGCTTCAAACATTTCTGGTATATGAATAACATGTTTTTCAATGGCAAAAATCAATGAATATTGTAAATGCACAAACAGTAATTTCTCCGCATTGCAAGGTGCAATTCTGAAATTTTTTGATTTTTCCTGCTCCTCTTAGCATGATAAAGAAGATTCAAAGAGAGTGAGATGCCAGCTCCTTTCATTCAGTCAGTAGCTTCAATCATTTCTGGACGTTTTTCAATGGCAAAAATCAATGAATATTGTAAATGCACAAACAGTAATTTCTCCGCATTGCAAGGTGCAATTCTGAAATTTTTTGCTTTTTCCTGCTCCTCTTAGCATGATAAAGAAGATTCAAAGAGAGTGAGATGCCAGCTCCTTTCATTCAGTCAGTAGCTTCAATCATTTCTGGACGTTTTTCAATGGCAAAAATCAATGAATATTGTAAATGCACAAACAGTAATTTCTCCGCATTGCAAGGTGCAATTCTGAAATTTTTTGCTTTTTCCTGCTCCTCTTAGCATGATAAAGAAGATTCAAAGAGAGTGAGATGCCAGCTCCTTTCATTCAGTCAGTAGCTTCAAACATTTCTGGTATATGAATAACATGATGTTTTTCAATGGCAAAAATCAATGAATATTGTAAATGCACAAACAGCAATTTCTCCGCATTGCAAGGTGCAAGTCTGAAATTTTTTGCTTTTTCCTGCTCCTCTTAGCATGGTAAAGAAGATTCAAAGAGAGTGAGATGCCAGCTACTTTCATTCAGTCAGTAGCTTCAATCATTTCTGGACGTTTTTCAATGGTAAAAATCAATGAATATTGTAAATGCACAAACAGTAATTTCTCCACATTGCAAGGTGCAATTCTGAAATTTTTTGCTTTTTCCTGCTCCTCTTAGCATGATAAAGAAGATTCAAAGAGAGTGAGATGCCAGCTCCTTTCATTCAGTCAGTAGCTTCAAACATTTCTGGTATATGAATAACATGATGTTTTTCAATGGCAAAAATCAATGAATATTGTAAATGCACAAACAGTAATTTCTCCGCATTGCAAGGTGCAATTCTGAAATTTTTTGCTTTTTCCTGCTCCTCTTAGCATGATAAAGAAGATTCAAAGAGAGTGAGATGCCAGCTCCTTTCATTCAGTCAGTAGCTTCAATCATTTCTGGACGTTTTTCAATGGCAAAAATCAATGAATATTGTAAATGCACAAACAGTAATTTCTCCGCATTGCAAGGTGCAATTCTGAAATTTTTTGCTTTTTCCTGCTCCTCTTAGCATGATAAAGAAGATTCAAAGAGAGTGAGATGCCAGCTCCTTTCATTCAGTCAGTAGCTTCAATCATTTCTGGACGTTTTTCAATGGCAAAAATCAATGAATATTGTAAATGCACAAACAGTAATTTCTCCGCATTGCAAGGTGCAATTCTGAAATTTTTTGCTTTTTCCTGCTCCTCTTAGCATGATAAAGAAGATTCAAAGAGAGTGAGATGCCAGCTCCTTTCATTCAGTCAGTAGCTTCAATCATTTCTGGACGTTTTTCAAAGGCAAAAATCAATGAATATTGTAAATGCACAAACAGTAATTTCTCCGCATTGCAAGGTGCAATTCTGAAATTTTTTGCTTTTTCCTGCTCCTCTTAGCATGATAAAGAAGATTCAAAGAGAGTGAGATGCCAGCTCCTTTCATTCAGTCAGTAGCTTCAAACATTTCTTGTATATGAATAACATGATGTTTTTCAATGGCAAAAATCAATGAATATTGTAAAAGCACAAACAGTAATTTCTCCGCATTGCAAGGTGCAATTCTGAAATTTTTTGCTTTTTCCTGCTCCTCTTAGCATGATAAAGAAGATTCAAAGAGAGTGAGATGCCAGCTCCTTTCATTCAGTCAGTAGCTTCAATCATTTCTGGACGTTTTTCAATGCCAAAAATCAATGAATATTGTAAATGCACAAACAGTAATTTCTCCGCATTGCAAGGTGCAATTCTGAAATTTTTTGCTTTTTCCTGCTCCTCTTAGCATGATAAAGAAGATTCAAAGAGAGTGAGATGCCAGCTCCTTTCATTCAGTCAGTAGCTTCAATCATTTCTGGTATATGAATAACATGATGTTTTTCAATGGCAAAAATCAATGAATATTGTAAATGCACAAACAGTAATTTCTCCGCATTGCAAGTTGCAATTCTGAAATTTTTTGCTTTTTCCTGCTCCTCTTAGCATGATAAAGAAGATTCAAAGAGAGTGAGATGCCAGCTCCTTTCATTCAGTCAGTAGCTTCAATCATTTCTGGACGTTTTTCAATGGCAAAAATCAATGAATATTGTAAATGCACAAACAGTAATTTCTCCGCATTGCAAGGTGCAATTCTGAAATTTTTTGCTTTTTCCTGCTCCTCTTAGCATGATAAAGAAGATTCAAAGAGAGTGAGATGCCAGCTCCTTTCATTCAGTCAGTAGCTTCAATCATTTCTGGACGTTTTTCAATGGCAAAAATCAATGAATATTGTAAATGCACAAACAGTAATTTCTCCGCATTGCAAGGTGCAATTCTGAAATTTTTTGCTTTTTCCTGCTCCTCTTAGCATGATAAAGAAGATTCAAAGAGAGTTAGATGCCAGCTCCTTTCATTCAGTCAGTAGCTTCAAACATTTCTGGTATATGAATAACATGATGTTTTTCAATGGCAAAAATCAATGAATATTGTAAAAGCACAAACAGTAATTTCTCCGCATTGCAAGGTGCAATTCTGAAATTTTTTGCTTTTTCCTGCTCCTCTTAGCATGATAAAGAAGATTCAAAGAGAGTGAGATGCCAGCTCCTTTCATTCAGTCAGTAGCTTCAATCATTTCTGGACGTTTTTCAATGGCAAAAATCAATGAATATTGTAAATGCACAAACAGTAATTTCTCCGCATTGCAAGGTGCAATTCTGAAATTTTTTGCTTTTTCCTGCTCCTCTTAGCATGATAAAGAAGATTCAAAGAGAGTGAGATGCCAGCTCCTTTCATTCAGTCAGTACCTTCAATCATTTCTGGATGTTTTTCAATGGCAAAAATCAATGAATATTGTAAATGCACAAACAGTAATTTCTCCGCATTGCAAGGTGCAATTCTGAAATTTTTTGCTTTTTCCCGCTCCTCTTAGCATGATAAAGAAGATTCAAAGAGAGTGAGGTGCCAGCTCCTTTCATTCAGTCAGTAGCTTCAAACATTTCTGGTATATGAATAACATGTTTTTCAATGGCAAAAATCAATGAATATTGTAAATGCACAAACAGTAATTTCTCTGCATTGCAAGGTGCAATTCTGAAATTTTTTGATTTTTCCTGCTCCTCTTAGCATGATAAAGAAGATTCAAAGAGAGTGAGATGCCAGCTCCTTTCATTCAGTCAGTAGCTTCAATCATTTCTGGACGTTTTTCAATGGCAAAAATCAATGAATATTGTAAATGCACAAACAGTAATTTCTCCGCATTGCAAGGTGCAATTCTGAAATTTTTTGCTTTTTCCTGCTCCTCTTAGCATGATAAAGAAGATTCAAAGAGAGTGAGATGCCAGCTCCTTTCATTCAGTCAGTAGCTTCAATCATTTCTGGACGTTTTTCAATGGCAAAAATCAATGAATATTGTAAATGCACAAACAGTAATTTCTCCGCATTGCAAGGTGCAAGTCTGAAATTTTTTGCTTTTTCCTGCTCCTCTTAGCATGGTAAAGAAGATTCAAAGAGAGTGAGATGCCAGCTACTTTCATTCAGTCAGTAGCTTCAATCATTTCTGGACGTTTTTCAATGGTAAAAATCAATGAATATTGTAAATGCACAAACAGTAATTTCTCCACATTGCAAGGTGCAATTCTGAAATTTTTTGCTTTTTCCTGCTCCTCTTAGCATGATAAAGAAGATTCAAAGAGAGTGAGATGCCAGCTCCTTTCATTCAGTCAGTAGCTTCAAACATTTCTGGTATATGAATAAAATGATGTTTTTCAATGGCAAAAATCAATGAATATTGTAAATGCACAAACAGTAATTTCTCCGCATTGCAAGGTGCAATTCTGAAATTTTTTGCTTTTTCCTGCTCCTCTTAGCATGATAAAGAAGATTCAAAGAGAGTGAGATGCCAGCATCTTTCATTCAGTCAGTAGCTTCAAACATTTCTGGTATATGAATAACATGATGTTTTTCAATGGCAAAAATCAATGAATATTGTAAATGCACAAACAGTAATTTCTCCGCATTGCAAGGTGCAATTCTGAAATTTTTTGCTTTTTCCTGCTCCTCTTAGCATGATAAAGAAGATTCAAAGAGAGTGAGATGCCAGCTCCTTTCATTCAGTCAGTAGCTTCAATCATTTCTGGACGTTTTTCAATGGCAAAAATCAATGAATATTGTAAATGCACAAACAGTAATTTCTCCGCATTGCAAGGTGCAATTCTGAAATTTTTTGCTTTTTCCTGCTCCTCTTAGCATGATAAAGAAGATTCAAAGAGAGTGAGATGCCAGCTCCTTTCATTCAGTCAGTAGCTTCAATCATTTCTGGACGTTTTTCAATGGCAAAAATCAATGAATATTGTAAATGCACAAACAGTAATTTCTCCGCATTGCAAGGTGCAATTCTGAAATTTTTTGCTTTTTCCTGCTCCTCTTAGCATGATAAAGAAGATTCAAAGAGAGTGAGATGCCAGCTCCTTTCATTCAGTCAGTAGCTTCAAACATTTCTGGTATATGAATAACATGATGTTTTTCAATGGCAAAAATCAATGAATATTGTAAATGCACAAACAGTAATTTCTCCGCATTGCAAGGTGCAATTCTGAAATTTTTTGCTTTTTCCTGCTCCTCTTAGCATGATAAAGAAGATTCAAAGAGAGTGAGATGCCAGCTCCTTTCATTCAGTCAGTAGCTTCAATCATTTCTGGACGTTTTTCAATGGCAAAAATCAATGAATATTGTAAATGCACAAACAGTAATTTCTCCGCATTGCAAGGTGCAATTCTGAAATTTTTTGCTTTTTCCTGCTCCTCTTAGCATGATAAAGAAGATTCAAAGAGAGTGAGATGCCAGCTCCTTTCATTCAGTCAGTAGCTTCAAACATTTCTTGTATATGAATAACATGATGTTTTTCAATGGCAAAAATCAATGAATATTGTAAAAGCACAAACAGTAATTTCTCCGCATTGCAAGGTGCAATTCTGAAATTTTTTGCTTTTTCCTGCTCCTCTTAGCATGATAAAGAAGATTCAAAGAGAGTGAGATGCCAGCTCCTTTCATTCAGTCAGTAGCTTCAATCATTTCTTGACGTTTTTCAATGGCAAAAATCAATGAATATTGTAAATGCACAAACAGTAATTTCTCCGCATTGCAAGGTGCAATTCTGAAATTTTTTGCTTTTTCCTGCTCCTCTTAGCATGATAAAGAAGATTCAAAGAGAGTGAGATGCCAGCTCCTTTCATTCAGTCAGTAGCTTCAATCATTTCTGGTATATGAATAACATGATATTTTTCAATGGCAAAAATCAATGAATATTGTAAATGCACAAACAGTAATTTCTCCGCATTGCAAGTTGCAATTCTGAAATTTTTTGCTTTTTCCTGCTCCTCTTAGCATGATAAAGAAGATTCAAAGAGAGTGAGATGCCAGCTCCTTTCATTCAGTCAGTAGCTTCAAACATTTCTGGTATATGAATAACATGATGTTTTTCAATGGCAAAAATCAATGAATATTGTAAATGCACAAACAGTAATTTCTCCGCATTGCAAGGTGCAATTCTGAAATTTTTTGCTTTTTCCTGCTCCTCTTAGCATGATAAAGAAGATTCAAAGAGAGTGAGATGCCAGTTCCTTTCATTCAGTCAGTAGCTTCAATCATTTCTGGACGTTTTTCAATGGCAAAAATCAATGAATATTGTAAATGCACAAACAGTAATTTCTCCGCATTGCAAGGTGCAATTCTGAATTTTTTGCTTTTTCCTGCTCCTCTTAGCATGATAAAGAAGATTCAAAGAGAGTTAGATGCCAGCTCCTTTCATTCAGTCAGTAGCTTCAAACATTTCTGGTATATGAATAACATGATGTTTTTCAATGGCAAAAATCAATGAATATTGTAAAAGCACAAACAGTAATTTCTCCGCATTGCAAGGTGCAATTCTGAAATTTTTTGCTTTTTCCTGCTCCTCTTAGCATGATAAAGAAGATTCAAAGAGAGTGAGATGCCAGCTCCTTTCATTCAGTCAGTAGCTTCAATCATTTCTGGACGTTTTTCAATGGCAAAAATCAATGAATATTGTAAATGCACAAACAGTAATTTCTCCGCATTGCAAGGTGCAATTCTGAAATTTTTTGCTTTTTCCTGCTCCTCTTAGCATGATAAAGAAGATTCAAAGAGAGTGAGATGCCAGCTCCTTTCATTCAGTCAGTAGCTTCAATCATTTCTGGTATATGAATAACATGATGTTTTTCAATGGCAAAAATCAATGAATATTGTAAATGCACAAACAGTAATTTCTCCACATTGCAAGGTGCAATTCTGAAATTTTTTGCTTTTTCCTGCTCCTCTTAGCATGATAAAGAAGATTCAAAGAGAGTGAGATGCCAGCTCCTTTCATTCAGTCAGTAGCTTCAATCATTTCTGGACGTTTTTCAATGGCAAAAATCAATGAATATTGTAAATGCACAAACAGTAATTTCTCCGCATTGCAAGGTGCAATTCTGAAATTTTTTGCTTTTTCCTGCTCCTCTTAGCATGATAAAGAAGATTCAAAGAGAGCGAGATGCCAGCTCCTTTCATTCAGTCAGTAGCTTCAATCATTTCTGGTATATGAATAACATGATGTTTTTCAATGGCAAAAATCAATGAATATTGTAAATGCACAAACAGTAATTTCTCCGCATTGCAAGGAGCAATTGTGAAATTTTTTGCTTTTTCCTGCTCCTCTTAGCATGATAAAGAAGATTCAAAGAGAGTGAGATGCCAGCTCCTTTCATTCAGTCAGTAGCTTCAATTATTTCTGGACGTTTTTCAACGGCAAAAATCAATGAATATTGTAAATGCACAAACAGTAATTTCTCCGCATTGCAAGGTGCAATTCTGAAATTTTTTGCTTTTTCCTGCTCCTCTTAGCATGATAAAGAAGATTCAAAGAGAGTGAGATGCCAGCTCCTTTCATTCAGTCAGTAGCTTCAAACATTTCTGGTATATGAATAACATGATGTTTTTCAATGGCAAAAATCAATGAATATTGTAAATGCACAAACAGTAATTTCTCCGCATTGCAAGGTGCAATTCTGAAATTTTTTGCTTTTTCCTGCTCCTCTTAGCATGATAAAGAAGATTCAAAGAGAGTGAGATGCCAGCTCCTTTCATTCAGTCAGTAGCTTCAATCATTTCTGGACGTTTTTCAATGGCAAAAATCAATGAATATTGTAAATGCACAAACAGTAATTTCTCCGCATTGCAAGGTGCAATTCTGAAATTTTTTGCTTTTTCCTGCTCCTCTTAGCATGATAAAGAAGATTCAAAGAGAGTGAGATGCCAGCTCCTTTCATTCAGTCAGTAGCTTCAATCATTTCTGGTATATGAATAACATGATGTTTTTCAATGGCAAAAATCAATGAATATTGTAAATGCACAAACAGTAATTTCTCCGCATTGCAAGGTGCAATTCTGAAATTTTTTGCTTTTTCCTGCTCCTCTTAGCATGATAAAGAAGATTCAAAGAGAGTGAGATGCCAGCTCCTTTCATTCAGTCAGTAGCTTCAAACATTTCTGGTATATGAATAACATGATGTTTTTCAATGGCAAAAATCAATGAATATTGTAAATGCACAAACAGTAATTTCTCCGCATTGCAAGGTGCAATTCTGAAATTTTTTGCTTTTTCCTGCTCCTCTTAGCATGATAAAGAAGATTCAAAGAGAGTGAGATGCCAGCTCCTTTCATTCAGTCAGTAGCTTCAATCATTTCTGGACGTTTTTCAATGGCAAAAATCAATGAATATTGTAAATGCACAAACAGTAATTTCTCCGCATTGCAAGGTGCAATTCTGAAATTTTTTGCTTTTTCCTGCTCCTCTTAGCATGATAAAGAAGATTCAAAGAGAGTGAGATGTCAGCTCCTTTCATTCAGTCAGTAGCTTCAAACATTTCTGGTATATGAATAACATGATGTTTTTCAATGGCAAAAATCAATGAATTTTGTAAATGCACAAACAGTAATTTCTCCGCATTGCAAGGTGCAATTCTGAAATTTTTTGCTTTTTCCTGCTCCTCTTAGCATGATAAAGAAGATTCAAAGAGAGTGAGATGCCAGTTCCTTTCATTCAGTCAGTAGCTTCAATCATTTCTGGACGTTTTTCAATGGCAAAAATCAATGAATATTGTAAATGCACAAACAGTAATTTCTCCGCATTGCAAGGTGCAATTCTGAAATTTTTTGCTTTTTCCTGCTCCTCTTAGCATGATAAAGAAGATTCAAAGAGAGTGAGATGCCAGCTCCTTTCATTCAGTCAGTAGCTTCAATCATTTCTGGTATATGAATAACATGATGTTTTTCAATGGCAAAAATCAATGAATATTGTAAATGCACAAACAGTAATTTCTCCGCATTGCAAGGTGCAATTCTGAATTTTTTTGCTTTTTCCTGCTCCTCTTAGCATGATAAAGAAGATTCAAAGAGAGTGAGATGCCAGCTCCTTTCATTCAGTCAGTAGCTTCAATCATTTCTGGACGTTTTTCAATGGCAAAAATCAATGAATATTGTAAATGCACAAACAGTAATTTCTCCGCATTGCAAGGTGCAATTCTGAAATTTTTGGCTTTTTCCTGCTCCTCTTAGCATGATAAAGAAGATTCAAAGAGAGTGAGATGCCAGCTCCTTTCATTCAGTCAGTAGCTTCAAACATTTCTGGTATTTGAATAACATGATGTTTTTCAATGGCAAAAATCAATGAATATTGTAAATGCACAAACAGTAATTTCTCCGCATTGCAAGGTGCAAGTCTGAAATTTTTTGCTTTTTCCTGCTCCTCTTAGCATGATAAAGAAGATTCAAAGAGAGTGAGATGCCAGCTACTTTCATTCATTCAGTAGCTTCAATCATTTCTGGACGTTTTTCAATGGTAAAAATCAATGAATATTGTAAATGCACAAACAGTAATTTCTCCGCATTGCAAGGTGCAATTCTGAAATTTTTTGCTTTTTCCTGCTCCTCTTAGCATGATAAAGAAGATTCAAAGAGAGTGAGATGCCAGCTCCTTTCATTCAGTCAGTAGCTTCAATCATTTCTGGTATATGAATAACATGATGTTTTTCAATGGCAAAAATCAATGAATATTGTAAATGCACAAACAGTAATTTCTCCGCATTGCAAGGTGCAATTCTGAAATTTTTTGCTTTTTCCTGCTCCTCTTAGCATGATAAAGAAGATTCAAAGAGAGTGAGATGCCAGCTCCTTTCATTTAGTCAGTAGCTTCAATCATTTCTGGACGTTTTTCAATGGCAAAAATCAATGAATATTGTAAATGCACAAACAGTAATTTCTCCGCATTGCAAGGTGCAATTCTGAAATTTTTTTCTTTTTCCTGCTCCTCTTAGCATGATAAAGAAGATTCAAAGAGAGTGAGATGTCAGCTCCTTTCATTCAGTCAGTAGCTTCAAACATTTCTGGTATATGAATAACATGATGTTTTTCAATGGCAAAAATCAATGAATTTTGTAAATGCACAAACAGTAATTTCTCCGCATTGCAAGGTGCAATTCTGAAATTTTTTGCTTTTTCCTGCTCCTCTTAGCATGATAAAGAAGATTCAAAGAGAGTGAGATGCCAGTTCCTTTCATTCAGTCAGTAGCTTCAATCATTTCTGGACGTTTTTCAATGGCAAAAATCAATGAATATTGTAAATGCACAAACAGTAATTTCTCCGCATTGCAAGGTGCAATTCTGAAATTTTTTGCTTTTTCCTGCTCCTCTTAGCATGATAAAGAAGATTCAAAGAGAGTGAGATGCCAGCTCCTTTCATTCAGTCAGTAGCTTCAATCATTTCTGGTATATGAATAACATGATGTTTTTCAATGGCAAAAATCAATGAATATTGTAAATGCACAAACAGTAATTTCTCCGCATTGCAAGGTGCAATTCTGAAATTTTTTGCTTTTTCCTGCTCCTCTTAGCATGATAAAGAAGATTCAAAGAGAGTGAGATGCCAGCTCCTTTCATTCAGTCAGTAGCTTCAATCATTTCTGGACGTTTTTCAATGGCAAAAATCAATGAATATTGTAAATGCACAAACAGTAATTTCTCCGCATTGCAAGGTGCAATTCTGAAATTTTTTGCTTTTTCCTGCTCCTCTTAGCATGATAAAGAAGATTCAAAGAGAGTGAGATGCCAGCTCCTTTCATTCAGTCAGTAGCTTCAATCATTTCTGGACGTTTTTCAATGGCAAAAATCAATGAATATTGTAAATGCACAAACAGTAATTTCTCCGCATTGCAAGGTGCAATTCTGAAATTTTTTGCTTTTTCCTGCTCCTCTTAGCATGATAAAGAAGATTCAAAGAGAGTGAGATGCCAGCTCCTTTCATTCAGTCAGTAGCTTCAATCATTTCTGGTATATGAATAACATGATGTTTTTCAATGGCAAAAATCAATGAATATTGTAAATGCACAAACAGTAATTTCTCCGCATTGCAAGGTGCAATTCAGAAATTTTTTGCTTTTTCCTGCTCCTCTTAGCATGATAAAGAAGATTCAAAGAGAGTGAGATGCCAGCTCCTTTCATTCAGTCAGTAGCTTCAAACATTTCTGGTATATGAATAACATGATGTTTTTCAATGGCAAAAATCAATGAATATTGTAAATGCACAAACAGTAATTTCTCCGCATTGCAAGGTGCAATTCTGAAATTTTTTGCTTTTTCCTGCTCCTCTTAGCATGATAAAGAAGATTCAAAGAGAGTGAGATGCCAGCTCCTTTCATTCAGTCAGTAGCTTCAATCATTTCTGGACGTTTTTCAATGGCAAAAATCAATGAATATTGTAAATGCACAAACAGTAATTTCTCCGCATTGCAAGGTGCAATTCTGAAATTTTTTGCTTTTTCCTGCTCCTCTTAGCATGATAAAGAAGATTCAAAGAGAGTGAGATGTCAGCTCCTTTCATTCAGTCAGTAGCTTCAAACATTTCTGGTATATGAATAACATGATGTTTTTCAATGGCAAAAATCAATGAATTTTGTAAATGCACAAACAGTAATTTCTCCGCATTGCAAGGTGCAATTCTGAAATTTTTTGCTTTTTCCTGCTCCTCTTAGCATGATAAAGAAGATTCAAAGAGAGTGAGATGCCAGTTCCTTTCATTCAGTCAGTAGCTTCAATCATTTCTGGACGTTTTTCAATGGCAAAAATCAATGAATATTGTAAATGCACAAACAGTAATTTCTCCGCATTGCAAGGTGCAATTCTGAAATTTTTTGCTTTTTCCTGCTCCTCTTAGCATGATAAAGAAGATTCAAAGAGAGTGAGATGCCAGCTCCTTTCATTCAGTCAGTAGCTTCAATCATTTCTGGTATATGAATAACATGATGTTTTTCAATGGCAAAAATCAATGAATATTGTAAATGCACAAACAGTAATTTCTCCGCATTGCAAGGTGCAATTCTGAATTTTTTTGCTTTTTCCTGCTCCTCTTAGCATGATAAAGAAGATTCAAAGAGAGTGAGATGCCAGCTCCTTTCATTCAGTCAGTAGCTTCAATCATTTCTGGACGTTTTTCAATGGCAAAAATCAATGAATATTGTAAATGCACAAACAGTAATTTCTCCGCATTGCAAGGTGCAATTCTGAAATTTTTTGCTTTTTCCTGCTCCTCTTAGCATGATAAACAAGATTCAAAGAGAGTGAGATGCCAGCTCCTTTCATTCAGTCAGTAGCTTCAATCATTTCTGGACGTTTTTCAATGGCAAAAATCAATGAATATTGTAAATGCACAAACAGTAATTTCTCCGCATTGCAAGGTGCAATTCTGAAATTTTTTGCTTTTTCCTGCTCCTCTTAGCATGATAAAGAAGATTCAAAGAGAGTGAGATGCCAGCTCCTTTCATTCAGTCAGTAGCTTCAAACATTTCTGGTATATGAATAACATGATGTTTTTCAATGGCAAAAATCAATGAATATTGTAAATGCACAAACAGTAATTTCTCCGCATTGCAAGGTGCAAGTCTGAAATTTTTTGCTTTTTCCTGCTCCTCTTAGCATGATAAAGAAGATTCAAAGAGAGTGAGATGCCAGCTACTTTCATTCATTCAGTAGCTTCAATCATTTCTGGACGTTTTTCAATGGTAAAAATCAATGAATATTGTAAATGCACAAACAGTAATTTCTCCACATTGCAAGGTGCAATTCTGAAATTTTTTGCTTTTTCCTGCTCCTCTTAGCATGATAAAGAAGATTCAAAGAGAGTGAGATGCCAGCTCCTTTCATTCAGTCAGTAGCTTCAATCATTTCTGGTATATGAATAACATGATGTTTTTCAATGGCAAAAATCAATGAATATTGTAAATGCACAAACAGTAATTTCTCCGCATTGCAAGGTGCAATTCTGAAATTTTTTGCTTTTTCCTGCTCCTCTTAGCATGATAAAGAAGATTCAAAGAGAGTGAGATGCCAGCTCCTTTCATTCAGTCAGTAGCTTCAATCATTTCTGGACGTTTTTCAATGGCAAAAATCAATGAATATTGTAAATGCACAAACAGTAATTTCTCCGCATTGCAAGGTGCAATTCTGAAATTTTTTGCTTTTTCCTGCTCCTCTTAGCATGATAAAGAAGATTCAAAGAGAGTGAGATGTCAGCTCCTTTCATTCAGTCAGTAGCTTCAAACATTTCTGGTATATGAATAACATGATGTTTTTCAATGGCAAAAATCAATGAATTTTGTAAATGCACAAACAGTAATTTCTCCGCATTGCAAGGTGCAATTCTGAAATTTTTTGCTTTTTCCTGCTCCTCTTAGCATGATAAAGAAGATTCAAAGAGAGTGAGATGCCAGTTCCTTTCATTCAGTCAGTAGCTTCAATCATTTCTGGACGTTTTTCAATGGCAAAAATCAATGAATATTGTAAATGCACAAACAGTAATTTCTCCGCATTGCAAGGTGCAATTCTGAAATTTTTTGCTTTTTCCTGCTCCTCTTTGCATGATAAAGAAGATTCAAAGAGAGTGAGATGCCAGCTCCTTTCATTCAGTCAGTAGCTTCAATCATTTCTGGTATATGAATAACATGATGTTTTTCAATGGCAAAAATCAATGAATATTGTAAATGCACAAACAGTAATTTCTCCGCATTGCAAGGTGCAATTCTGAAATTTTTTGCTTTTTCCTGCTCCTCTTAGCATGATAAAGAAGATTCAAAGAGAGTGAGATGCCAGCTCCTTTCATTCAGTCAGTAGCTTCAATCATTTCTGGACGTTTTTCAATGGCAAAAATCAATGAATATTGTAAATGCACAAACAGTAATTTCTCCGATTGCAAGGTGCAATTCTGAAATTTTTTGCTTTTTCCTGCTCCTCTTAGCATGATAAAGAAGATTCAAAGAGAGTGAGATGCCAGCTCCTTTCATTCAGTCAGTAGCTTCAATCATTTCTGGACGTTTTTCAATGGCAAAAATCAATGAATATTGTAAATGCACAAACAGTAATTTCTCCGCATTGCAAGGTGCAATTCTGAAATTTTTTGCTTTTTCCTGCTCCTCTTAGCATGATAAAGAAGATTCAAAGAGAGTGAGATGCCAGCTCCTTTCATTCAGTCAGTAGCTTCAATCATTTCTGGTATATGAATAACATGATGTTTTTCAATGGCAAAAATCAATGAATATTGTAAATGCACAAACAGTAATTTCTCCGCATTGCAAGGTGCAATTCAGAAATTTTTTGCTTTTTCCTGCTCCTCTTAGCATGATAAAGAAGATTCAAAGAGAGTGAGATGCCAGCTCCTTTCATTCAGTCAGTAGCTTCAAACATTTCTGGTATATGAATAACATGATGTTTTTCAATGGCAAAAATCAATGAATATTGTAAATGCACAAACAGTAATTTCTCCGCATTGCAAGGTGCAATTCTGAAATTTTTTGCTTTTTCCTGCTCCTCTTAGCATGATAAAGAAGATTCAAAGAGAGTGAGATGCCAGCTCCTTTCATTCAGTCAGTAGCTTCAATCATTTCTGGACGTTTTTCAATGGCAAAAATCAATGAATATTGTAAATGCACAAACAGTAATTTCTCCGCATTGCAAGGTGCAATTCTGAAATTTTTTGCTTTTTCCTGCTCCTCTTAGCATGATAAAGAAGATTCAAAGAGAGTGAGATGTCAGCTCCTTTCATTCAGTCAGTAGCTTCAAACATTTCTGGTATATGAATAACATGATGTTTTTCAATGGCAAAAATCAATGAATTTTGTAAATGCACAAACAGTAATTTCTCCGCATTGCAAGGTGCAATTCTGAATTTTTTTGCTTTTTCCTGCTCCTCTTAGCATGATAAAGAAGATTCAAAGAGAGTGAGATGCCAGCTCCTTTCATTCAGTCAGTAGCTTCAATCATTTCTGGACGTTTTTCAATGGCAAAAATCAATGAATATTGTAAATGCACAAACAGTAATTTCTCCGCATTGCAAGGTGCAATTCTGAAATTTTTTGCTTTTTCCTGCTCCTCTTAGCATGATAAACAAGATTCAAAGAGAGTGAGATGCCAGCTCCTTTCATTCAGTCAGTAGCTTCAATCATTTCTGGACGTTTTTCAATGGCAAAAATCAATGAATATTGTAAATGCACAAACAGTAATTTCTCCGCATTGCAAGGTGCAATTCTGAAATTTTTTGCTTTTTCCTGCTCCTCTTAGCATGATAAAGAAGATTCAAAGAGAGTGAGATGCCAGCTCCTTTCATTCAGTCAGTAGCTTCAAACATTTCTGGTATATGAATAACATGATGTTTTTCAATGGCAAAAATCAATGAATATTGTAAATGCACAAACAGTAATTTCTCCGCATTGCAAGGTGCAAGTCTGAAATTTTTTGCTTTTTCCTGCTCCTCTTAGCATGATAAAGAAGATTCAAAGAGAGTGAGATGCCAGCTACTTTCATTCATTCAGTAGCTTCAATCATTTCTGGACGTTTTTCAATGGTAAAAATCAATGAATATTGTAAATGCACAAACAGTAATTTCTCCACATTGCAAGGTGCAATTCTGAAATTTTTTGCTTTTTCCTGCTCCTCTTAGCATGATAAAGAAGATTCAAAGAGAGTGAGATGCCAGCTCCTTTCATTCAGTCAGTAGCTTCAATCATTTCTGGTATATGAATAACATGATGTTTTTCAATGGCAAAAATCAATGAATATTGTAAATGCACAAACAGTAATTTCTCCGCATTGCAAGGTGCAATTCTGAAATTTTTTGCTTTTTCCTGCTCCTCTTAGCATGATAAAGAAGATTCAAAGAGAGTGAGATGCCAGCTCCTTTCATTCAGTCAGTAGCTTCAATCATTTCTGGACGTTTTTCAATGGCAAAAATCAATGAATATTGTAAATGCACAAACAGTAATTTCTCCGCATTGCAAGGTGCAATTCTGAAATTTTTTGCTTTTTCCTGCTCCTCTTAGCATGATAAAGAAGATTCAAAGAGAGTGAGATGTCAGCTCCTTTCATTCAGTCAGTAGCTTCAAACATTTCTGGTATATGAATAACATGATGTTTTTCAATGGCAAAAATCAATGAATTTTGTAAATGCACAAACAGTAATTTCTCCGCATTGCAAGGTGCAATTCTGAAATTTTTTGCTTTTTCCTGCTCCTCTTAGCATGATAAAGAAGATTCAAAGAGAGTGAGATGCCAGTTCCTTTCATTCAGTCAGTAGCTTCAATCATTTCTGGACGTTTTTCAATGGCAAAAATCAATGAATATTGTAAATGCACAAACAGTAATTTCTCCGCATTGCAAGGTGCAATTCTGAAATTTTTTGCTTTTTCCTGCTCCTCTTAGCATGATAAAGAAGATTCAAAGAGAGTGAGATGCCAGCTCCTTTCATTCAGTCAGTAGCTTCAATCATTTCTGGTATATGAATAACATGATGTTTTTCAATGGCAAAAATCAATGAATATTGTAAATGCACAAACAGTAATTTCTCCGCATTGCAAGGTGCAATTCTGAAATTTTTTGCTTTTTCCTGCTCCTCTTAGCATGATAAAGAAGATTCAAAGAGAGTGAGATGCCAGCTCCTTTCATTCAGTCAGTAGCTTCAATCATTTCTGGACGTTTTTCAATGGCAAAAATCAATGAATATTGTAAATGCACAAACAGTAATTTCTCCGCATTGCAAGGTGCAATTCTGAAATTTTTTGCTTTTTCCTGCTCCTCTTAGCATGATAAAGAAGATTCAAAGAGAGTGAGATGTCAGCTCCTTTCATTCAGTCAGTAGCTTCAAACATTTCTGGTATGTGAATAACATGATGTTTTTCAATGGCAAAAATCAATGAATTTTGTAAATGCACAAACAGTAATTTCTCCGCATTGCAAGGTGCAATTCTGAAATTTTTTGCTTTTTCCTGCTCCTCTTAGCATGATAAAGAAGATTCAAAGAGAGTGAGATGCCAGTTCCTTTCATTCAGTCAGTAGCTTCAATCATTTCTGGACGTTTTTCAATGGCAAAAATCAATGAATATTGTAAATGCACAAACAGTAATTTCTCCGCATTGCAAGGTGCAATTCTGAAATTTTTTGCTTTTTCCTGCTCCTCTTAGCATGATAAAGAAGATTCAAAGAGAGTGAGATGCCAGCTCCTTTCATTCAGTCAGTAGCTTCAATCATTTCTGGTATATGAATAACATGATGTTTTTCAATGGCAAAAATCAATGAATATTGTAAATGCACAAACAGTAATTTCTCCGCATTGCAAGGTGCAATTCTGAATTTTTTTGCTTTTTCCTGCTCCTCTTAGCATGATAAAGAAGATTCAAAGAGAGTGAGATGCCAGCTCCTTTCATTCAGTCAGTAGCTTCAATCATTTCTGGACGTTTTTCAATGGCAAAAATCAATGAATATTGTAAATGCACAAACAGTAATTTCTCCGCATTGCAAGGTGCAATTCTGAAATTTTTTGCTTTTTCCTGCTCCTCTTAGCATGATAAACAAGATTCAAAGAGAGTGAGATGCCAGCTCCTTTCATTCAGTCAGTAGCTTCAATCATTTCTGGACGTTTTTCAATGGCAAAAATCAATGAATATTGTAAATGCACAAACAGTAATTTCTCCGCATTGCAAGGTGCAATTCTGAAATTTTTTGCTTTTTCCTGCTCCTCTTAGCATGATAAAGAAGATTCAAAGAGAGTGAGATGCCAGCTCTTTTCATTCAGTCAGTAGCTTCAAACATTTCTGGTATATGAATAACATGATGTTTTTCAATGGCAAAAATCAATGAATATTGTAAATGCACAAACAGTAATTTCTCCGCATTGCAAGGTGCAAGTCTGAAATTTTTTGCTTTTTCCTGCTCCTCTTAGCATGATAAAGAAGATTCAAAGAGAGTGAGATGCCAGCTACTTTCATTCATTCAGTAGCTTCAATCATTTCTGGACGTTTTTCAATGGTAAAAATCAATGAATATTGTAAATGCACAAACAGTAATTTCTCCACATTGCAAGGTGCAATTCTGAAATTTTTTGCTTTTTCCTGCTCCTCTTAGCATGATAAAGAAGATTCAAAGAGAGTGAGATGCCAGCTCCTTTCATTCAGTCAGTAGCTTCAATCATTTCTGGTATATGAATAACATGATGTTTTTCAATGGCAAAAATCAATGAATATTGTAAATGCACAAACAGTAATTTCTCCGCATTGCAAGGTGCAATTCTGAAATTTTTTGCTTTTTCCTGCTCCTCTTAGCATGATAAAGAAGATTCAAAGAGAGTGAGATGCCAGCTCCTTTCATTCAGTCAGTAGCTTCAATCATTTCTGGACGTTTTTCAATGGCAAAAATCAATGAATATTGTAAATGCACAAACAGTAATTTCTCCGCATTGCAAGGTGCAATTCTGAAATTTTTTGCTTTTTCCTGCTCCTCTTAGCATGATAAAGAAGATTCAAAGAGAGTGAGATGTCAGCTCCTTTCATTCAGTCAGTAGCTTCAAACATTTCTGGTATATGAATAACATGATGTTTTTCAATGGCAAAAATCAATGAATTTTGTAAATGCACAAACAGTAATTTCTCCGCATTGCAAGGTGCAATTCTGAAATTTTTTGCTTTTTCCTGCTCCTCTTAGCATGATAAAGAAGATTCAAAGAGAGTGAGATGCCAGTTCCTTTCATTCAGTCAGTAGCTTCAATCATTTCTGGACGTTTTTCAATGGCAAAAATCAATGAATATTGTAAATGCACAAACAGTAATTTCTCCGCATTGCAAGGTGCAATTCTGAAATTTTTTGCTTTTTCCTGCTCCTCTTAGCATGATAAAGAAGATTCAAAGAGAGTGAGATGCCAGCTCCTTTCATTCAGTCAGTAGCTTCAATCATTTCTGGACGTTTTTCAATGGCAAAAATCAATGAATATTGTAAATGCACAAACAGTAATTTCTCCGCATTGCAAGGTGCAATTCTGAAATTTTTTGCTTTTTCCTGCTCCTCTTAGCATGATAAAGAAGATTCAAAGAGAGTGAGATGTCAGCTCCTTTCATTCAGTCAGTAGCTTCAAACATTTCTGGTATATGAATAACATGATGTTTTTCAATGGCAAAAATCAATGAATTTTGTAAATGCACAAACAGTAATTTCTCCGTATTGCAAGGTGCAATTCTGAAATTTTTTGCTTTTTCCTGCTCCTCTTAGCATGATAAAGAAGATTCAAAGAGAGTGAGATGCCAGCTCCTTTCATTCAGTCAGTAGCTTCAATCATTTCTGGACGTTTTTCAATGGCAAAAATCAATGAATATTGTAAATGCACAAACAGTAATTTCTCCGCATTGCAAGGTGCAATTCTGAAATTTTTTGCTTTTTCCTGCTCCTCTTAGCATGATAAAGAAGATTCAAAGAGAGTGAGATGTCAGCTCCTTTCATTCAGTCAGTAGCTTCAAACATTTCTGGTATATGAATAACATGATGTTTTTCAATGGCAAAAATCAATGAATTTTGTAAATGCACAAACAGTAATTTCTCCGCATTGCAAGGTGCAATTCTGAAATTTTTTGCTTTTTCCTGCTCCTCTTAGCATGATAAAGAAGATTCAAAGAGAGTGAGATGCCAGTTCCTTTCATTCAGTCAGTAGCTTCAATCATTTCTGGACGTTTTTCAATGGCAAAAATCAATGAATATTGTAAATGCACAAACAGTAATTTCTCCGCATTGCAAGGTGCAATTCTGAAATTTTTTGCTTTTTCCTGCTCCTCTTAGCATGATAAAGAAGATTCAAAGAGAGTGAGATGCCAGCTCCTTTCATTCAGTCAGTAGCTTCAATCATTTCTGGTATATGAATAACATGATGTTTTTCAATGGCAAAAATCAATGAATATTGTAAATGCACAAACAGTAATTTCTCCGCATTGCAAGGTGCAATTCTGAAATTTTTTGCTTTTTCCTGCTCCTCTTAGCATGATAAAGAAGATTCAAAGAGAGTGAGATGCCAGCTCCTTTCATTCAGTCAGTAGCTTCAATCATTTCTGGACGTTTTTCAATGGCAAAAATCAATGAATATTGTAAATGCACAAACAGTAATTTCTCCGCATTGCAAGGTGCAATTCTGAAATTTTTTGCTTTTTCCTGCTCCTCTTAGCATGATAAAGAAGATTCAAAGAGAGTGAGATGTCAGCTCCTTTCATTCAGTCAGTAGCTTCAAACATTTCTGGTATGTGAATAACATGATGTTTTTCAATGGCAAAAATCAATGAATTTTGTAAATGCACAAACAGTAATTTCTCCGCATTGCAAGGTGCAATTCTGAAATTTTTTGCTTTTTCCTGCTCCTCTTAGCATGATAAAGAAGATTCAAAGAGAGTGAGATGCCAGTTCCTTTCATTCAGTCAGTAGCTTCAATCATTTCTGGACGTTTTTCAATGGCAAAAATCAATGAATATTGTAAATGCACAAACAGTAATTTCTCCGCATTGCAAGGTGCAATTCTGAAATTTTTTGCTTTTTCCTGCTCCTCTTAGCATGATAAAGAAGATTCAAAGAGAGTGAGATGCCAGCTCCTTTCATTCAGTCAGTAGCTTCAATCATTTCTGGTATATGAATAACATGATGTTTTTCAATGGCAAAAATCAATGAATATTGTAAATGCACAAACAGTAATTTCTCCGCATTGCAAGGTGCAATTCTGAATTTTTTTGCTTTTTCCTGCTCCTCTTAGCATGATAAAGAAGATTCAAAGAGAGTGAGATGCCAGCTCCTTTCATTCAGTCAGTAGCTTCAATCATTTCTGGACGTTTTTCAATGGCAAAAATCAATGAATATTGTAAATGCACAAACAGTAATTTCTCCGCATTGCAAGGTGCAATTCTGAAATTTTTTGCTTTTTCCTGCTCCTCTTAGCATGATAAACAAGATTCAAAGAGAGTGAGATGCCAGCTCCTTTCATTCAGTCAGTAGCTTCAATCATTTCTGGACGTTTTTCAATGGCAAAAATCAATGAATATTGTAAATGCACAAACAGTAATTTCTCCGCATTGCAAGGTGCAATTCTGAAATTTTTTGCTTTTTCCTGCTCCTCTTAGCATGATAAAGAAGATTCAAAGAGAGTGAGATGCCAGCTCCTTTCATTCAGTCAGTAGCTTCAAACATTTCTGGTATATGAATAACATGATGTTTTTCAATGGCAAAAATCAATGAATATTGTAAATGCACAAACAGTAATTTCTCCGCATTGCAAGGTGCAAGTCTGAAATTTTTTGCTTTTTCCTGCTCCTCTTAGCATGATAAAGAAGATTCAAAGAGAGTGAGATGCCAGCTACTTTCATTCATTCAGTAGCTTCAATCATTTCTGGACGTTTTTCAATGGTAAAAATCAATGAATATTGTAAATGCACAAACAGTAATTTCTCCACATTGCAAGGTGCAATTCTGAAATTTTTTGCTTTTTCCTGCTCCTCTTAGCATGATAAAGAAGATTCAAAGAGAGTGAGATGCCAGCTCCTTTCATTCAGTCAGTAGCTTCAATCATTTCTGGTATATGAATAACATGATGTTTTTCAATGGCAAAAATCAATGAATATTGTAAATGCACAAACAGTAATTTCTCCGCATTGCAAGGTGCAATTCTGAAATTTTTTGCTTTTTCCTGCTCCTCTTAGCATGATAAAGAAGATTCAAAGAGAGTGAGATGCCAGCTCCTTTCATTCAGTCAGTAGCTTCAATCATTTCTGGACGTTTTTCAATGGCAAAAATCAATGAATATTGTAAATGCACAAACAGTAATTTCTCCGCATTGCAAGGTGCAATTCTGAAATTTTTTGCTTTTTCCTGCTCCTCTTAGCATGATAAAGAAGATTCAAAGAGAGTGAGATGTCAGCTCCTTTCATTCAGTCAGTAGCTTCAAACATTTCTGGTATATGAATAACATGATGTTTTTCAATGGCAAAAATCAATGAATTTTGTAAATGCACAAACAGTAATTTCTCCGCATTGCAAGGTGCAATTCTGAAATTTTTTGCTTTTTCCTGCTCCTCTTAGCATGATAAAGAAGATTCAAAGAGAGTGAGATGCCAGTTCCTTTCATTCAGTCAGTAGCTTCAATCATTTCTGGACGTTTTTCAATGGCAAAAATCAATGAATATTGTAAATGCACAAACAGTAATTTCTCCGCATTGCAAGGTGCAATTCTGAAATTTTTTGCTTTTTCCTGCTCCTCTTAGCATGATAAAGAAGATTCAAAGAGAGTGAGATGCCAGCTCCTTTCATTCAGTCAGTAGCTTCAATCATTTCTGGACGTTTTTCAATGGCAAAAATCAATGAATATTGTAAATGCACAAACAGTAATTTCTCCGCATTGCAAGGTGCAATTCTGAAATTTTTTGCTTTTTCCTGCTCCTCTTAGCATGATAAAGAAGATTCAAAGAGAGTGAGATGTCAGCTCCTTTCATTCAGTCAGTAGCTTCAAACATTTCTGGTATATGAATAACATGATGTTTTTCAATGGCAAAAATCAATGAATTTTGTAAATGCACAAACAGTAATTTCTCCGTATTGCAAGGTGCAATTCTGAAATTTTTTGCTTTTTCCTGCTCCTCTTAGCATGATAAAGAAGATTCAAAGAGAGTGAGATGCCAGTTCCTTTCATTCAGTCAGTAGCTTCAATCATTTCTGGACGTTTTTCAATGGCAAAAATCAATGAATATTGTAAATGCACAAACAGTAATTTCTCCGCATTGCAAGGTGCAATTCTGAAATTTTTTGCTTTTTCCTGCTCCTCTTAGCATGATAAAGAAGATTCAAAGAGAGTGAGATGCCAGCTCCTTTCATTCAGTCAGTAGCTTCAATCATTTCTGGTATATGAATAACATGATGTTTTTCAATGGCAAAAATCAATGAATATTGTAAATGCACAAACAGTAATTTCTCCGCATTGCAAGGTGCAATTCTGAAATTTTTTGCTTTTTCCTGCTCCTCTTAGCATGATAAAGAAGATTCAAAGAGAGTGAGATGCCAGCTACTTTCATTCATTCAGTAGCTTCAATCATTTCTGGACGTTTTTCAATGGTAAAAATCAATGAATATTGTAAATGCACAAACAGTAATTTCTCCACATTGCAAGGTGCAATTCTGAAATTTTTTGCTTTTTCCTGCTCCTCTTAGCATGATAAAGAAGATTCAAAGAGAGTGAGATGCCAGCTCCTTTCATTCAGTCAGTAGCTTCAATCATTTCTGGTATATGAATAACATGATGTTTTTCAATGGCAAAAATCAATGAATATTGTAAATGCACAAACAGTAATTTCTCCGCATTGCAAGGTGCAATTCTGAAATTTTTTGCTTTTTCCTGCTCCTCTTAGCATGATAAAGAAGATTCAAAGAGAGTGAGATGCCAGCTCCTTTCATTCAGTCAGTAGCTTCAATCATTTCTGGACGTTTTTCAATGGCAAAAATCAATGAATATTGTAAATGCACAAACAGTAATTTCTCCGCATTGCAAGGTGCAATTCTGAAATTTTTTGCTTTTTCCTGCTCCTCTTAGCATGATAAAGAAGATTCAAAGAGAGTGAGATGTCAGCTCCTTTCATTCAGTCAGTAGCTTCAAACATTTCTGGTATATGAATAACATGATGTTTTTCAATGGCAAAAATCAATGAATTTTGTAAATGCACAAACAGTAATTTCTCCGCATTGCAAGGTGCAATTCTGAAATTTTTTGCTTTTTCCTGCTCCTCTTAGCATGATAAAGAAGATTCAAAGAGAGTGAGATGCCAGTTCCTTTCATTCAGTCAGTAGCTTCAATCATTTCTGGACGTTTTTCAATGGCAAAAATCAATGAATATTGTAAATGCACAAACAGTAATTTCTCCGCATTGCAAGGTGCAATTCTGAAATTTTTTGCTTTTTCCTGCTCCTCTTAGCATGATAAAGAAGATTCAAAGAGAGTGAGATGCCAGCTCCTTTCATTCAGTCAGTAGCTTCAATCATTTCTGGACGTTTTTCAATGGCAAAAATCAATGAATATTGTAAATGCACAAACAGTAATTTCTCCGCATTGCAAGGTGCAATTCTGAAATTTTTTGCTTTTTCCTGCTCCTCTTAGCATGATAAAGAAGATTCAAAGAGAGTGAGATGTCAGCTCCTTTCATTCAGTCAGTAGCTTCAAACATTTCTGGTATATGAATAACATGATGTTTTTCAATGGCAAAAATCAATGAATTTTGTAAATGCACAAACAGTAATTTCTCCGTATTGCAAGGTGCAATTCTGAAATTTTTTGCTTTTTCCTGCTCCTCTTAGCATGATAAAGAAGATTCAAAGAGAGTGAGATGCCAGTTCCTTTCATTCAGTCAGTAGCTTCAATCATTTCTGGACGTTTTTCAATGGCAAAAATCAATGAATATTGTAAATGCACAAACAGTAATTTCTCCGCATTGCAAGGTGCAATTCTGAAATTTTTTGCTTTTTCCTGCTCCTCTTAGCATGATAAAGAAGATTCAAAGAGAGTGAGATGCCAGCTCCTTTCATTCAGTCAGTAGCTTCAAATCATTTCTGGTATATGAATAACATGATGTTTTTCAATGGCAAAAATCAATGAATATTGTAAATGCACAAACAGTAATTTCTCCGCATTGCAAGGTGCAATTCTGAAATTTTTTGCTTTTTCCTGCTCCTCTTAGCATGATAAAGAAGATTCAAAGAGAGTGAGATGCCAGCTCCTTTCATTCAGTCAGTAGCTTCAATCATTTTGGACGTTTTTCAATGGCAAAAATCAATGAATATTGTAAATGCACAAACAGTAATTTCTCCGCATTGCAAGGTGCAATTCTGAAATTTTTTGCTTTTTCCTGCTCCTCTTAGCATGATAAACAAGATTCAAAGAGAGTGAGATGCCAGCTCCTTTCATTCAGTCAGTAGCTTCAATCATTTCTGGACGTTTTTCAATGGCAAAAATCAATGAATATTGTAAATGCACAAACAGTAATTTCTCCGCATTGCAAGGTGCAATTCTGAAATTTTTTGCTTTTTCCTGCTCCTCTTAGCATGATAAAGAAGATTCAAAGAGAGTGAGATGCCAGCTCCTTTCATTCAGTCAGTAGCTTCAAACATTTCTGGTATATGAATAACATGATGTTTTTCAATGGCAAAAATCAATGAATATTGTAAATGCACAAACAGTAATTTCTCCGCATTGCAAGGTGCAAGTCTGAAATTTTTTGCTTTTTCCTGCTCCTCTTAGCATGATAAAGAAGATTCAAAGAGAGTGAGATGCCAGCTCCTTTCATTCAGTCAGTAGCTTCAATCATTTCTGGACGTTTTTCAATGGTAAAAATCAATGAATATTGTAAATGCACAAACAGTAATTTCTCCACATTGCAAGGTGCAATTCTGAAATTTTTTGCTTTTTCCTGCTCCTCTTAGCATGATAAAGAAGATTCAAAGAGAGTGAGATGCCAGCTCCTTTCATTCAGTCAGTAGCTTCAAACATTTCTGGTATATGAATAACATGATGTTTTTCAATGGCAAAAATCAATGAATATTGTAAATGCACAAACAGTAATTTCTCTGCATTGCAAGGTGCAATTCTGAAATTTTTTGCTTTTTCCTGCTCCTCTTAGCATGATAAAGAAGATTCAAAGAGAGTGAGATGCCAGCTACTTTCATTCAGTCAGTAGCTTCAATCATTTCTGGACGTTTTTCAATGGTAAAAATCAATGAATATTGTAAATGCACAAACAGTAATTTCTCCACATTGCAAGGTGCAATTCTGAAATTTTTTGCTTTTTCCTGCTCCTCTTAGCATGATAAAGAAGATTCAAAGAGAGTGAGATGCCAGCTCCTTTCATTCAGTCAGTAGCTTCAAACATTTCTGGTATATGAATAACATGATGTTTTTCAATGGCAAAAATCAATGAATATTGTAAATGCACAAACAGTAATTTTCTCCGCATTGCAAGGTGCAATTCTGAAATTTTTTGCTTTTTCCTGCTCCTCTTAGCATGATAAAGAAGATTCAAAGAGAGTGAGATGCCAGCTCCTTTCATTCAGTCAGTAGCTTCAAACATTTCTGGTATATGAATAACATGATGTTTTTCAATGGCAAAAATCAATGAATATTGTAAATGCACAAACAGTAATTTCTCCGCATTGCAAGTTGCAATTCTGAAATTTTTTGCTTTTTCCTGCTCCTCTTAGCATGATAAAGAAGATTCAAAGAGAGTGAGATGCCAGCTCCTTTCATTCAGTCAGTAGCTTCAATCATTTCTGGATGTTTTTCAATGGCAAAAATCAATGAATATTGTAAATGCACAAACTGTAATTTCTCCGCATTGCAAGGTGCAATTCTGAAATTTTTGGCTTTTTCCTGCTCCTCTTAGCATGATAAAGAAGATTCAAAGAGAGTGAGATGCCAGCTCCTTTCATTCAGTCAGTAGCTTCAATCATTTCTGGACGTTTTTCAATGGCAAAAATCAATGAATATTGTAAATGCACAAACAGTAATTTCTCCGCATTGCAAGGTGCAATTCTGAAATTTTTGCTTTTTCCTGCTCCTCTTAGCATGATAAAGAAGATTCAAAGAGAGTGAGATGCCAGCTCCTTTCATTCAGTCAGTACCTTCAATCATTTCTGGATGTTTTTCAATGGCAAAAATCAATGAATATTGTAAATGCACAAACAGTAATTTCTCCGCATTGCAAGGTGCAATTCTGAAATTTTTTGCTTTTTCCCGCTCCTCTTAGCATGATAAAGAAGATTCAAAGAGAGTGAGGTGCCAGCTCCTTTCATTCAGTCAGTAGCTTCAAACATTTCTGGTATATGAATAACATGTTTTTCAATGGCAAAAATCATTGAATATTGTAAATGCACAAACAGTAATTTCTCCGCATTGCAAGGTGCAATTCTGAAATTTTTTGATTTTTCCTGCTCCTCTTAGCATGATAAAGAAGATTCAAAGAGAGTGAGATGCCAGCTCCTTTCATTCAGTCAGTAGCTTCAATCATTTCTGGACGTTTTTCAATGGCAAAAATCAATGAATATTGTAAATGCACAAACAGTAATTTCTCCGCATTGCAAGGTGCAATTCTGAAATTTTTTGCTTTTTCCTGCTCCTCTTAGCATGATAAAGAAGATTCAAAGAGAGTGAGATGCCAGCTCCTTTCATTCAGTCAGTAGCTTCAATCATTTCTGGACGTTTTTCAATGGCAAAAATCAATGAATATTGTAAATGCACAAACAGTAATTTCTCCGCATTGCAAGGTGCAATTCTGAAATTTTTTGCTTTTTCCTGCTCCTCTTAGCATGATAAAGAAGATTCAAAGAGAGTGAGATGCCAGCTCCTTTCATTCAGTCAGTAGCTTCAAACATTTCTGGTATATGAATAACATGATGTTTTTCAATGGCAAAAATCAATGAATATTGTAAATGCACAAACAGTAATTTCTCCGCATTGCAAGGTGCAAGTCTGAAATTTTTTGCTTTTTCCTGCTCCTCTTAGCATGATAAAGAAGATTCAAAGAGAGTGAGATGCCAGCTACTTTCATTCAGTCAGTAGCTTCAATCATTTCTGGACGTTTTTCAATGGTAAAAATCAATGAATATTGTAAATGCACAAACAGTAATTTCTCCACATTGCAAGGTGCAATTTCTGAAATTTTTTGCTTTTTCCTGCTCCTCAGCATGATAAAGAAGATTCAAAGAGAGTGAGATGCCAGCTCCTTTCATTCAGTCAGTAGCTTCAAACATTTCTGGTATATGAATAACATGATGTTTTTCAATGGCAAAAATCAATGAATATTGTAAATGCACAAAGAGTAATTTCTCCGCATTGCAAGGTGCAATTCTGAAATTTTTTGCTTTTTCCTGCTCCTCTTAGCATGATAAAGAAGATTCAAAGAGAGTGAGATGCCAGCTCCTTTCATTCAGTCAGTAGCTTCAATCATTTCTGGACGTTTTTCAATGGCAAAAATCAATGAATATTGTAAATGCACAAACAGTAATTTCTCCGCATTGCAAGGTGCAATTCTGAAATTTTTTGCTTTTTCCTGCTCCTCTTAGCATGATAAAGAAGATTCAAAGAGAGTGAGATGCCAGCTCCTTTCATTCAGTCAGTAGCTTCAATCATTTCTGGACGTTTTTCAATGGCAAAAATCAATGAATATTGTAAATGCACAAACAGTAATTTCTCCGCATTGCAAGGTGCAATTCTGAAATTTTTTGCTTTTTCCTGCTCCTCTTAGCATGATAAAGAAGATTCAAAGAGAGTGAGATGCCAGCTCCTTTCATTCAGTCAGTAGCTACAAACATTTCTGGTATATGAATACATGATGTTTTTCAATGGCAAAAATCAATGAATATTGTAAATGCACAAACAGTAATTTCTCCGCATTGCAAGGTGCAATTCTGAAATTTTTTGCTTTTTCCTGCTCCTCTTAGCATGATAAAGAAGATTCAAAGAGAGTGAGATGCCAGCTCCTTTCATTCAGTCAGTAGCTTCAATCATTTCTGGACGTTTTCAATGGCAAAAATCAATGAATATTGTAAATGCACAAACAGTAATTTCTCCGCATTGCAAGGTGCAATTCTGAAATTTTTTGCTTTTTCCTGCTCCTCTTAGCATGATAAAGAAGATTCAAAGAGAGTGAGATGCCAGCTCCTTTCATTCAGTCAGTAGCTTCAAACATTTCTGGTATATGAATAACATGATGTTTTTCAATGGCAAAAATCAATGAATATTGTAAATGCACAAAGAGTAATTTCTCCGCATTGCAAGGTGCAATTCTGAAATTTTTGCTTTTTCCTGCTCCTCTTAGCATGATAAAGAAGATTCAAAGAGAGTGAGATGCCAGCTCCTTTCATTCAGTCAGTAGCTTCAATCATTTCTGGACGTTTTTCAATGGCAAAAATCAATGAATATTGTAAATGCACAAACAGTAATTTCTCCGCATTGCAAGGTGCAATTCTGAAATTTTTTGCTTTTTCCTGCTCCTCTTAGCATGATAAAGAAGATTCAAAGAGAGTGAGATGCCAGCTCCTTTCATTCAGTCAGTAGCTTCAATCATTTCTGGAAACATGTTTTTCAATGGCAAAAATCAATGAATATTGTAAATGCACAAACAGTAATTTCTCCGCATTGCAAGGTGCAATTCTGAAATTTTTTGCTTTTTCCTGCTCCTCTTAGCATGATAAAGAAGATTCAAAGAGAGTGAGATGCCAGCTCCTTTCATTCAGTCAGTAGCTACAAACATTTCTGGTATATGAATAACATGATGTTTTCAATGGCAAAAATCAATGAATATTGTAAATGCACAAACAGTAATTTCTCCGCATTGCAAGGTGCAATTCTGAAATTTTTTGCTTTTTCCTGCTCCTCTTAGCATGATAAAGAAGATTCAAAGAGAGTGAGATGCCAGCTCCTTTCATTCAGTCAGTAGCTTCAATCATTTCTGGAAACGTTTTTCAATGGCAAAAATCAATGAATATTGTAAATGCACAAACAGTAATTTCTCCGCATTGCAAGGTGCAATTCTGAAATTTTTTGCTTTTTCCTGCTCCTCTTAGCATGATAAAGAAGATTCAAAGAGAGTGAGATGCCAGCTCCTTTCATTCAGTCAGTAGCTTCAATCATTTCTGGTATATGAATAACATGATGTTTTTCAATGGCAAAAATCAATGAATATTGTAAATGCACAAACAGTAATTTCTCCGCATTGCAAGGTGCAATTCTGAAATTTTTTGCTTTTTCCTGCTCCTCTTAGCATGATAAAGAAGATTCAAAGAGAGTGAGATGCCAGCTCCTTTCATTCAGTCAGTAGCTTCAATCATTTCTGGACGTTTTTCAATGGCAAAAATCAATGAATATTGTAAATGCACAAACAGTAATTTCTCCGCATTGCAAGGTGCAATTCTGAAATTTTTTGCTTTTTCCTGCTCCTCTTAGCATGATAAAGAAGATTCAAAGAGAGTGAGATGTCAGCTCCTTTCATTCAGTCAGTAGCTTCAAACATTTCTGGTATATGAATAACATGATGTTTTTCAATGGCAAAAATCAATGAATTTTGTAAATGCACAAACAGTAATTTCTCCGCATTGCAAGGTGCAATTCTGAAATTTTTGCTTTTTCCTGCTCCTCTTAGCATGATAAAGAAGATTCAAAGAGAGTGAGATGCCAGTTCCTTTCATTCAGTCAGTAGCTTCAATCATTTCTGGACGTTTTTCAATGGCAAAAATCAATGAATATTGTAAATGCACAAACAGTAATTTCTCCGCATTGCAAGGTGCAATTCTGAAATTTTTTGCTTTTTCCTGCTCCTCTTAGCATGATAAAGAAGATTCAAAGAGAGTGAGATGCCAGCTCCTTTCATTCAGTCAGTAGCTTCAATCATTTCTGGTATATGAATAACATGATGTTTTTCAATGGCAAAAATCAATGAATATTGTAAATGCACAAACAGTAATTTCTCCGCATTGCAAGGTGCAATTCTGAAATTTTTTGCTTTTTCCTGCTCCTCTTAGCATGATAAAGAAGATTCAAAGAGAGTGAGATGCCAGCTCCTTTCATTCAGTCAGTAGCTTCAATCATTTCTGGACGTTTTTTCAATGGCAAAAAATCAATGAATATTGTAAATGCACAAACAGTAATTTCTCCGCATTGCAAGGTGCAATTCTGAAATTTTTTGCTTTTTCCTGCTCCTCTTAGCATGATAAAGAAGATTCAAAGAGAGTGAGATGCCAGCTCCTTTCATTCAGTCAGTAGCTTCAATCATTTCTGGACGTTTTCAATGGCAAAAATCAATGAATATTGTAAATGCACAAACAGTAATTTCTCCGCATTGCAAGGTGCAATTCTGAAATTTTTTGCTTTTCCTGCTCCTCTTAGCATGATAAAGAAGATTCAAAGAGAGTGAGATGTCAGCTCCTTTCATTCAGTCAGTAGCTTCAAACATTTCTGGTATATGAATAACATGATGTTTTTCAATGGCAAAAATCAATGAATTTTGTAAATGCACAAAGAGTAATTTCTCCGCATTGCAAGGTGCAATTCTGAAATTTTTTGCTTTTTCCTGCTCCTCTTAGCATGATAAAGAAGATTCAAAGAGAGTGAGATGCCAGCTCCTTTCATTCAGTCAGTAGCTTCAATCATTTCTGGACGTTTTTCAATGGCAAAAATCAATGAATATTGTAAATGCACAAACAGTAATTTCTCCGCATTGCAAGGTGCAATTCTGAAATTTTTTGCTTTTTCCTGCTCCTCTTAGCATGATAAAGAAGATTCAAAGAGAGTGAGATGCCAGCTCCTTTCATTCAGTCAGTAGCTTCAATCATTTCTGGACGTTTTTCAATGGCAAAAATCAATGAATATTGTAAATGCACACACAGTAATTCTCCGCATTGCAAGGTGCAATTCTGAAATTTTTTGCTTTTTCCTGCTCCTCTTAGCATGATAAAGAAGATTCAAAGAGAGTGAGATGCCAGCTCCTTTCATTCAGTCAGTAGCTACAAACATTTCTGGTATATGAATAACATGATGTTTTTCAATGGCAAAAATCAATGAATATTGTAAATGCACAAACAGTAATTTCTCCGCATTGCAAGGTGCAATTCTGAAATTTTTTGCTTTTTACTGCTCCTCTTAGCATGATAAAGAAGATTCAAAGAGAGTGAGATGCCAGCTCCTTTCATTCAGTCAGTAGCTTCAATCATTTCTGGACGTTTTTCAATGGCAAAAATCAATGAATATTGTAAATGCACAAACAGTAATTTCTCCGCATTGCAAGGTGCAATTCTGAAATTTTTTGCTTTTTCCTGCTCCTCTTAGCATGATAAAGAAGATTCAAAGAGAGTGAGATGCCAGCTCCTTTCATTCAGTCAGTAGCTTCAATCATTTCTGGTATATGAATAACATGATGTTTTTCAATGGCAAAAATCAATGAATATTGTAAATGCACAAACAGTAATTTCTCCGCATTGCAAGGTGCAATTCTGAAATTTTTTGCTTTTTCCTGCTCCTCTTAGCATGATAAAGAAGATTCAAAGAGAGTGAGATGCCAGCTCCTTTCATTCAGTCAGTAGCTTCAATCATTTCTGGACGTTTTTCAATGGCAAAAATCAATGAATATTGTAAATGCACAAACAGTAATTTCTCCGCATTGCAAGGTGCAATTCTGAAATTTTTTGCTTTTTCCTGCTCCTCTTAGCATGATAAAGAAGATTCAAAGAGAGTGAGATGTCAGCTCCTTTCATTCAGTCAGTAGCTTCAAACATTTCTGGTATATGAATAACATGATGTTTTTCAATGGCAAAAATCAATGAATTTTGTAAATGCACAAACAGTAATTTCTCCGCATTGCAAGGTGCAATTCTGAAATTTTTTGCTTTTTCCTGCTCCTCTTAGCATGATAAAGAAGATTCAAAGAGAGTGAGATGCCAGTTCCTTTCATTCAGTCAGTAGCTTCAATCATTTCTGGACGTTTTTCAATGGCAAAAATCAATGAATATTGTAAATGCACAAACAGTAATTTCTCCGCATTGCAAGGTGCAATTCTGAAATTTTTTGCTTTTTCCTGCTCCTCTTAGCATGATAAAGAAGATTCAAAGAGAGTGAGATGCCAGCTCCTTTCATTCAGTCAGTAGCTTCAATCATTTCTGGTATATGAATAACATGATGTTTTTCAATGGCAAAAATCAATGAATATTGTAAATGCACAAACAGTAATTTCTCCGCATTGCAAGGTGCAATTCTGAAATTTTTTGCTTTTTCCTGCTCCTCTTAGCATGATAAAGAAGATTCAAAGAGAGTGAGATGCCAGCTCCTTTCATTCAGTCAGTAGCTTCAATCATTTCTGGACGTTTTTCAATGGCAAAAATCAATGAATATTGTAAATGCACAAACAGTAATTTCTCCGCATTGCAAGGTGCAATTCTGAAATTTTTTGCTTTTTCCTGCTCCTCTTAGCATGATAAAGAAGATTCAAAGAGAGTGAGATGCCAGCTCCTTTCATTCAGTCAGTAGCTTCAATCATTTCTGGTATATGAATAACATGATGTTTTTCAATGGCAAAAATCAATGAATATTGTAAATGCACAAACAGTAATTTCTCCGCATTGCAAGGTGCAATTCTGAAATTTTTTGCTTTTTCCTGCTCCTCTTAGCATGATAAAGAAGATTCAAAGAGAGTGAGATGCCAGCTCCTTTCATTCAGTCAGTAGCTTCAATCATTTTTGGACGTTTTTCAATGGCAAAAATCAATGAATATTGTAAATGCACAAACAGTAATTTCTCCGCATTGCAAGGTGCAATTCTGAAATTTTTTGCTTTTTCCAGCTCCTCTTAGCATGATAAACAAGATTCAAAGAGAGTGAGATGCCAGCTCCTTTCATTCAGTCAGTAGCTTCAATCATTTCTGGACGTTTTTCAATGGCAAAAATCAATGAATATTGTAAATGCACAAACAGTAATTTCTCCGCATTGCAAGGTGCAATTCTGAAATTTTTTGCTTTTTCCTGCTCCTCTTAGCATGATAAAGAAGATTCAAAGAGAGTGAGATGCCAGCTCCTTTCATTCAGTCAGTAGCTTCAATCATTTCTGGTATATGAATAACATGATGTTTTTCAATGGCAAAAATCAATGAATATTGTAAATGCACAAACAGTAATTTCTCCGCATTGCAAGGTGCAATTCTGAAATTTTTTGCTTTTTCCTGCTCCTCTTAGCATGATAAAGAAGATTCAAAGAGAGTGAGATGCCAGCTCCTTTCATTCAGTCAGTAGCTTCAATCATTTCTGGACGTTTTTCAATGGCAAAAATCAATGAATATTGTAAATGCACAAACAGTAATTTCTCCGCATTGCAAGGTGCAATTCTGAAATTTTTTGCTTTTTCCTGCTCCTCTTAGCATGATAAAGAAGATTCAAAGAGAGTGAGATGTCAGCTCCTTTCATTCAGTCAGTAGCTTCAAACATTTCTGGTATATGAATAACATGATGTTTTTCAATGGCAAAAATCAATGAATTTTGTAAATGCACAAACAGTAATTTCTCCGCATTGCAAGGTGCAATTCTGAAATTTTTTGCTTTTTCCTGCTCCTCTTAGCATGATAAAGAAGATTCAAAGAGAGTGA